>NC_092711.1:239572548-239912458 GCF_047496885.1 Scyliorhinus torazame
CCCCCCATTTCCCCCTCCCCATATCCCCCTTCCCCATATCCCCCTTCCCCATATTCCCCCATACCCCCTCCCCCATATGCCCTTCCCCCATATCCCCTTCCCCATATACACCCTTCCCCATATCCCCCTCCCCATATCCCCCTTCCCCCATATCCCCCTTCCCCCATATCCCCCATATCCCCTTCCCCATAATACCCCTTCCCCATATCCCCTCCCCCATATCCCCTTCCCCATATCCCCCCATAGTCCCCATATCCCCATATGCCCCATATCCCCTTCCCCATATGTCCCATACCCTCCTTCCCCATATCCCCCGTCCCCCATATCCCCCATATCCCCTTCCCGCATTTCCCCCTTCCCCATATCCCCCCTCCCCTTATCCACCCTACCCTCATAACCCCTCCCCATATCCCCCCATATCCCCCTTCCCCACCCCCCCATATCCCCTTCCCCCATTTCCCCCCATATCCCCTTCCCCATATCCCCCCATATCCCATACCCCCATATCCCCCCTTCCTCCATATTTCCCTTCACCCATATCCCCTTCCCCACATCCCCCATAGCCCCCATATCCCTCTTTCCCCATATCCCCTACCCCATATCCCCATCACCCCTTCCCCCATATCCCCTTCACCCATATCCCCCTTCCCCCATATCCCCCTTCCCCCATATCCCCTACCCCATATCCCCCTTGCCCCATATCTCCCCTTCCCCCATATCCCCCATATCTCCCCTTCCCCATATTTCCCCATCGCCCATATCCTCCCTTCCCCCATATCCCCATACCCACCCTTCCCCATATTACCCCTTCCCCCATATTCCCCCATACCCTCCTTCCCCATCACCCCCTTCCCCCCATATCGCCATTTCCTCCTTCCCCCATATTCCCCCTTCCCCCATATCCCCCATATCCCCTTCCCCATAATACGCCTTCCCCATATCTCCTCCCCCATATCCCCTTCCCAATATCCCCCCATAGTCCCCATATCCCCATATGCCCCATATCCCCTTCCCCATATGTCCCATACCCTCCTTCCCCATATCCCCCGTCCCCCATATCCCCCATATCCCCTTCCCGCATTTCCCCCTTCCCCATATCCCCCCTCCCCTTATCCACCCTACCCTCATAACCCCTCCCCATATCCCCCCATATCCCCCTTCCCCACCCCCTCATAAGCCCTCCCCATATCCCCCCATATCCCCCTTCCCCACCCCCCCATATCCCCTTCCCCCATTTCCCCCCATATCCCATACCCCCATATCCCCCCTTCCTCCATATTTCCCTTCACCCATATCCCCTTCCCCACATCCCCCATAGCCCCCATATCCCTCTTTCCCCATATCCCCTACCCCATATCCCCATCACCCCTTCCCCCATATCCCCCTTCACCCATATCCCCCTTCCCCCATATCCCCCTTCCCCCATATCCCCTACCCCATATCCCCCTTGCCCCATATCTCCCCTTCCCCCATATCCCCCATATCTCCCCTTCCCCATATTTCCCCATCGCCCATATCCTCCCTTCCCCCATATCCCCCATACCCACCCTTCCCCATATTACCCCTTCCCCCATATTCCCCCATACCCTCCTTCCCCATCACCCCCTTCCCCCCATATCCCCATTTCCTCCTTCCCCCATATTCCCCCTTCCCCCATATCCCCCATACCCCTTCAGTTGAAGGGGGATAAGGGAGGTATGCAGGATATGGGGGAAGGGGGGATATGAGGGGGAAGGGAGCTATGGGGAAGGGGGAATATGGGGAAGGGGGATTTGGGGGAAGGGGGATAAGGGTAAGGGGAATATGGGGCAAGGGGGGATATGGGGCAAGGGAGTATATGGGGCAATGGGGTTATGGGGAAGGGGGTTATGGGAGATATGGGGGAAGGGGGGATATGGGGGAAGGGGAGATATGGGAGAAGGGGAGATGGGAGAAGGGGAAAGGGGGGCAGGCAGTGAGGGGCTGTGCGGCGGGCGGACATTTTGCCGGGTCTCCGGGGGGGGCGTCTTTTGTGCACTGACGCCGCGCGGCGTCACTGACTGCACACGCGTCCGTTACGGGTGGCGCCGCCATGAATGGCGTCACGCCGCTACTAGCCCATTCCCAACCGGAGAATTTGTGACGTTTCGGGGGGCCCGACGTTGGAGTGATTCACGCCATTTATGGCGCCATGTTCGGGCCGATTCACGGAGAATCCCGCCCACTTTGTGTGAGATTCTCCGTTCCAGGACGAAAGGTGAGGTTCTCCGTTTGCCGACGTCGAAATCACATTTGGCGATTTTCAGGAGAATCCCTCTTGACGCTGAAATCTGGGTCGGCGCCTGTTTTCTGATGCTTTGCCCTCTCCAAAATGATGTCATCGGTACGCCACACGTCTTTGGGATGGCTTCAGGACATTACCTGGAGCCCCTTTCCCGATGGTCCGACTTCCCGACTTTCTGGATCACTTGCGGTCTGAGGTTTTGTCCCGCCTCTTGTGGCGGCTGCGGACTGTGTCCAGCATCGCCACAGTCGCGGCGGGAGTCGCTCCGCTGGCCAGGGGGACTTTGGCAGGGTTTGGGGGGACTGCTGGGGCTGGTCCGGGGGTGGCGAGGGAGTTTATGGGGGCTACTATCTGGCAGGCTGGGTCCGCGCACGGCCTGCGCCATGTTGTATGGTGCGACCACTGCAGGTCGCCTCTGTCCGCAGGCGCAGCCACGGTCCCGGCAATTCTCCATCCGCATCTGCAGAGAAAGCTGGGGGTTTTATGTGGCACGGCTGCTAGCCCCCCACCGGCCGGAACATCGGTGCGGGGGCATCATTGACTTTTTGGTCGTAATAATAGACACATGGACATAGCCATAGCTCCGGACATAGCCTCAAAATCGGAGAGTCGAGCCCTAAGTGTTGACGGGGCAGGATCCGTGGAGTTCTACGACAGCAAAACTGGCGCCTAACCTGGACCGATTCAGTGACTATGGAGGGGCTAGTATCGGCACCACGTGGAACACAATTCATTTCCATGAGAAATAGTGCGGGATTCACTCGGTCCGTGAATGACACTCGGGGGGCTGACAAGCTGCAGCCGGATTTGCACATTATAATCCCCACACACACTCATCACAGCCAGCAAGATGGCACTGGATGCGTTGGAGCACATGCATCCCGCTGATGGGTTGGCTGGGCTCAGAGGGCGCCTCGGGGGTGCCCTGGAGGGACACCAATAAGACCTGTGGCCCTAAGTTCACAGTGGGCAGTCAGCGGCGTGCGCAGTTGCATGGCTGCCTTGCAGGCCACGGAAATGGTGCTCCGTGCCTGTCCACCCTGACCCCACAGCCCACCTTCTGGAAACCGCCCAAAGGCCCCCATCCAACGGCACAATTGTCAGCAAACTGTGGCAATGTTGGACACTTTTCGTACACCCTCTCTCCCTCATCAGCCATGGCACCGGTTTCACGATATCTGAAAGCACAAGTGAACCTCGTTGATGGGAATTCAACCCATCGGAGCCGGAGAATCGCGGAGGCTTCGGAGAATGCTGGTTCGGGCCCGGTAATGATATGCAAGTAATGTTTACTGTACGTGCTTCTGGAATGCTTTGCCGCTGCTGCCGAGGCGATGGAGTATTGCGATTTGGCATGAAATCGGCGCTCGCCACGATTTCGGCGTCGGAGTTCATTCTCCGCCCAATCACGATTCGCAATTCCACCATCGGCCAATGGTCAACCCCACCCATTATGTGCAAAGCGTGGCAAAGATCTGGCACTTTCTTTTGCAAATAGCCATTAATACGGGTCAGTTGTTAATTTTAAATCTGAGGTTGATAGATTTTCCGCTCACAAAAGGTGTGAAGGTGTGTGGGACAAAATTAGATATTTGGAATTAAATCATAGATCAGCTATGATCTCATTGAATATCAGAACTGACTTGTGGTGTTAAATACCATCCTTCTGGTCCTATGATCCTGCTTCTCCTTACCAACCACCTGTAAAATGTGAATCAATATCTACACTATCAATGTCAGGGAGTTAAAGATGTGGATGGCGTGTTGCCCTGCCATGGAGAGAAGAAGGGCAATCTTCCTGGTTTCCGATGCATTCTCCCTGTCTGTGGCCTCTAGGAAGAGCTGGAAGCGCTGTTTAAAAAGCTTCCAATTCACCCCGAGTTTGCCAGCGGTGCGTAGCGGCGGCGGCGGGTTGATGTTCTCCATGCTGCAGGATGGCGGATTGCTGATAAGTTGCAGGTAGGTCTCACAGGGGCTAGTATGCGTCCTCTCCTGGAACCATGTCGTGTTGGGTGTTCTGGTCTACAAACAGGTCAACATGGCTGGAGATGGTGTAACTCTATTTTATTAACAACTCAACTGTAATAACATACTGTAAGCTTGGGTACGTGCATTATCAGCTTATCTGTGGACCCTGTCCTATCACTATCTAGGTGAAGCACTCAGCACATGGTGAATGTCTGAGAGGCAGGCTGTGAGCTCTGTGCTCTGAGCTAGCTGCTGCTAGAATGAGCGGGAACTCTGGTGTCCCCTGTCTTTATAGTGCATGTGTTCTCACTGGTGATTGGCTGCGATGTTGTGTATGCTGGTTGGTCCTACTGTATGTCCGTCAGTGTGTGTGTGATTGCACCATGATATGCTGATGTATATCATGACATACACTTTTCTCACTCCTCCTTCAGTTGCATCCCCTTATCGAAATCTTATCAGTTGAGTGCTTGCTTTTAGTCTGCAATATCACAGGGGGGTGGTTACAGGGGGGCACTATCTAGCAAGCCGGGTCCACGCGTGGCCGCGCATGTTGTACGGCACGACCGCTGCAGGTTGTAGCCATGCGCATGTGCGGCAACGGACCCGGCAATTCAACGGCCTTTTCTGTCGGGAACGTCGGGGGTTTTACATGGCACGGCTGCTAGCCTTATACCGGGCGGAGCATCGGTGCGGGGGCGGTGCCCACTTTTTCATTGTAAGACTAGACACTTCCTCCGGACCTAGCCTCAAAATCGAAGAATCCAGCCCTTAGTCTCAGGAACGGAGAATGCAACCCAAGTATTTCTATCACTTGCTTGATGTATCTGTGGATTTAAGATGGGCTTTTGGAAGAATGGGTTTTCTGAACCTTCAGAAAGAGCTTTCCCTGTTGTCTGATGACAACATAGCTATGTGGCATCATACTGAATGGAAGAAGTCTCAGATTGGACTTTGATATCTCAAAGTTATCTCTCTAGAAAATGGACCTAATTTTAACTCTGTGCAATTGGATGAATTTTGAATGATTTAGAATCAATCAGTGAATGTGGGCCTTGAGTTTCTCTGAAGAACCATACTTCCTATTCCAAATCTGACAGAACCTTTTCAACTTCAAAAGGAATCTCCATCCTGTCCACTTTTCTTGCACCAGCATTTAACAAGACTTGTAGGAAATAGAGTTGTGGCTAAAATTCTTGCAAAACAAAAAGAAAATCAAGTCCAGGCAGCAATTCTAGGCATGTACCAAATTTTAAGAAAGATTGTGGGGGCTATTACAAGAGCATTCATTATATGTGAGGACCTAATGAAGCTCAATGGAAACATGGTCAAAAAACACTATTCATGTAAGTAAGAGGCCGAATCTCACAACATAGGCCGAAGAATTTTGATGAATGCTTGTGCTTAAGGTGAAGGATGTTAATGCCTGGCAATGAGTATGTGATTTTTCTGAGAGGCACCGAGTTGCTGTGCCTCAGTATATTCTGAACTCCAAATTAACTTTTATATTTTAAGGCCAAACACAAAAGAATTGGGGAAATATGGTTTGCCTGAGGGTCACATTACTTATTTTGTGGATTGAAACCTCACCTCTTTCCTCAAAAAGGGAAAAAAAGGAACATTCCAGACTGCTGTTGGGTCAATGCCATTACCTGAAACTATTCCAGATGGTTATTAACAAACTGAATGGGTCACCGGAAGTACAGTCGGCGTGGAGCCGACCCGCCCACGGCAGCCTATCCCACAGACAATGCTCTGTAGGCAGGTTTGACAAGGGCAATGTGGGATCTCTGCCATTGACTGGCGAGGAGGTCCAATCCTTTGGAACTGCTGACCAGATTGTCTGGCAGCTCCATCAGTTCCATCAGTGCCAAGGGTATGTTTGTGGCCACTGCCAGGACTGCAAGAAGAAGATGTAGTAGGCCCAGGGTTCCCTGAAGCCAATCATTCTGGGCTCTTGGCCAAAGAGTGTTTCAGCTGGTCAGGGTAGTGGGTGTGGGTTTAAAGCTTGGGCGTGTTAGAAAGAAGGGGGCGGGGTTGATCTTCGGGGTGGCCATTCCACAATCCACTAAGGACAGCTCCCTTAGTTCCTACCGTTTGAAGCTTCCCTTTAAAAAGATAGGCTAATCATTCCCACCCATCTGTCCACAACAAGGTTTTAAGGCCTGGATATGTGCTATCAGGGTCAATTGGCTTAGTAACAAGGCTGATTGGTCCTTGATTAGGGCAGCACGATAGCACAAGTGGCGAGCACTGTGGCTTCACAGTGCCAAGGTCCCATGTTCGATTCCCCACTAGGTCACTGTCTGTGCGGAGTCTGCACGTTCTCCCCGTGTCTGCGTGGGTTTCCTCTGGGTGCTCCGGTTTCCTCCCACAGTCCAGTGCAGGTTAGGTGGATTGGCCATGCTAACTTGCCCTTTGTGTCCAAAAAGGTTAGGAGGGGTTATTGGGTTATGTGGATAGGGTGGAAGTAAGGGCTTAGGTGGATCAGTGCACACTCGATGGGCCGGGTGGCCTCCTTCTGCACTGTATGTTCTATGTTCTACCTATTTAAATATGGTGGGTGGGCTGCCAATTTTATTATGGGGTAATCTCAGGGGTGCGTGGGAGGTTTGTGGGGAGTGACCCGTTCTAGTTTACATCTCACCCTGCCGGAATCACACCCAGCAGGGGCATGTAAATTGCAGCACAATGTTATTATCAAGTCCTCCTGATTCACAGGAAAGAACAAAGGCAGAATTTTTGAAGCAAGCCTGTAAATTCAATGAAATGGTGCTCAGTTCTGGGCATTTATGTTGCCTTAGTGAATCTGTTTAAACTAATTCCACGCACTTTTGCAACCATTAAAGGGAGGATTCTTTCTTCTAATTGATTTGGAATAAATTTGAACAAAGTACCCATAAATAAGTTAGTTCATTGCATTATCCAGTCCATTGTTAACTTACAAGGCTAGAAATGAGACCTTGCAACAAAATCATGTAATTGCATTAACACTCAGGTCCGTTGTTGCAAAAAAGTGGGATAGGAAATGTTCATTTAAAGATCAGTCATAAAATTGACCAAAAGAATACACATTTCAATGGTTCACGTTTCAACATATATAGTTGCAAATGATGTAGCAAATCTAGATTGCTTTGAATCAAATGTTTCATCATGCATTTAGGCTTGATTTCTTGGCATTTACAAGAATTGTATTCACAACTCTATTACCTATAAGGCTTTCTTCCAACTGCTTTGTACTTGCAACAAGAAAAGTGGCAGGATGACTATTCCTTTGGAAGCTCTAAAAGCACTGACAGATTTGGAAGAGGGAGAACAGTTATTTAGAGTTAAATTTGCATCCATACCCTTTTCTAGCTCAGAGATCAGAGATCTCTCTTTGACATCACTTCATCACTTCAAAAGCTTTGAGAAGGCTTATTAAATTCTTGAACTTTGCTGAACATTAGTGACAGCATTCGTATGTAAAATTCAATGTATATTTTGGCAAGAAGATAAATATACCTTTTTAAAAATTCATTCATGGGCTGTGAGCATTGCTGGCAAAATGGCATTCACTGTCCATCCTTAATTTACCTTGAACGCTGATGGGAGCCACCTTCTTGGATGTTTGGGGTCCATGTACCTTTTTGTGGGTTATGTGGAATATTACTTGTTCCTGTCCTAATTGGCCCTCATCCCTCACTTCTTTTTCCAGTACACTGATGGCCTCAGTGATGTTTCCTGTTCTCTCCCAGAACTGAAAGCCTTAATCAACTTCTACCCTCCTCTGTCCTTCATACGGTCTGTCTTCAATGCTTCTCTTCATCGACTTTTCTGTCTCAGTTTCTGGAGATAGGCTATCAACATATGTTCCTTATAAGCCCACTGACTTTCACAGTTACCTCAATGACATTCTCTCACACCTTCCTGCAATGACTCCATTCCATCCTCCCAGTTTCTCTGACTGTTCTGATGATGCAACCTTCCATACCTGCGTATCTGATGTGTCTTCCTTTTTCCTCAGCCTCGGACCACCTCACAATGGTTAATAAGACCCTTGATCATTTCCCGCACTTCTGTTCTCACTCCTTCCCAGAACTCTCCCACCCTTCCGGAACCACACTAGATTTCTCCTTGTCCTCACCTCCCATCCACCAGACCCTATATTCAGTGAATCATCCTTCACCACATCCATCACTTCCAACATGATGCCTCCACCAAACGATTTGTCTGGGTGAAACAACGATTTATGTTCACTTCTTTCATTTTAGTGGACTCAATTAATTTTTTTGATCTTGATTTTCTCTTATGCACACTGGACACATCTTTTGCTTCTTTTCATTGTCCTATTAGCATTCCCTTTGGCTCAGCATAACCCGTTCTTTAGTCACTTAATGTCTCCTGTCTTCTGCCCTCCTCTATTTCACTTGCTCAAAACCCAATATATCTCTACTTTTTTCCAGATCTGGCAAAACCTGAAACATCAATTTTGTTTCTCTCTTGCTGCTTGACCTGCTGAGCATTTCTTGCATTTTCTGTTTTTATTTCAACTTTGCAGCATTTTGCATTTAAACAATTAAGTTCCCATTTGTGAGCAAATTGGGAATGGTGCTAGGACCTTCCAGTGGACTTGCACCACTGAGGCAGAAGCCCAGCAGTTGTCCATGGCTGCTTGCAGACAGCTGGCAGTGGGTCAGCAAAGGATCTTTTAGTTTCCTCCATACCGGAGGTACAGGGTTTTCCCTTCACAGGGCAGGGTCCGGCAGCCATGTCCATTATTGAGATGAAACCTCTTTGGAGGGGGCCTCAAGATGGAAGAGCCCTCGCAATCCTGCTCCTGCAGCCAAAGTACTTGCCTTTACCTGTGGGCCTGCCATCCTTTCAAGGCTGAAGGCCTCCTGATTGGGCTTACAGCCTTAGGAATCCATCTATCACCCTCAATTGGAGGCAGTTACAGAAATGGCAAATTAGGAGGCCACCCTCTAGAAAACCGTGCTGGTAAACACGTCGCTGGCATGTGAGGAGTTGAAATCTGGAAATGATCCCGTCCCACGATTATTTTCTGAAAGGGACAAGATGCTACCTATAACCCAGTATTTATATGACTGACCCAGTGAAGTTGAATGGTCAATGGTAACCCCCACGATATTGATGCTTGTGTCTCAGTAATATCAAGGGAACATCAAGGGAATTGGGCTAGATTCTCTCTTTTTGGAGATGATCATTGCTTGACACCTTTGTGGTGGGAATGTTATTTACCACTTATCAACCAAAGCATGAATGTTGTATAGGTCTTGCCATATGTTCCATCTAAAGTTACCCACTGATGGGAAATCGAAAATGTGAAAGAAAATTAATTTTGTTGCATTGTTTGTTACAGTATTTCAGTGTGTTGATCATCATATTTCCAGAAGAAGAAATTTGCTATCCAGTATTAACAGTCTGAAATTATTTCTCAATGGTATAACATTATAGAAACATAGAAAATAGGAGTAGGAGGAGGCCATTCGGCCCTTCGAGCCTGCTTCGCCATTCATTATGATCATGTCTGCTCATCCAACTCAATAGCCTAATCCCGCTTTCTCACCATATCCTTTGATCCCCTTCGCCCCAAGTGTTATATCTAACTGCTTCTTGAAATCATACATGTCTGGATTTTCTGTTTGGAAACCTATGTTCTACCGCTGGAGCTGAATTTCACTAGTTCTATGATCCCCTTGAAGTTGTAAAGCAGGATGTAATTCAAAGTTCCACGCCATGCAAATTCATACATGGCGTGGAATATGAGGGATTCCCGGGGCAACCCGATATCGGGCCGTCATTTTCAGCAGGCAGCCCGATAGCGAGATTCTGTGGTCGGCACCCCTCCGCACCACAAATCGGCTGCTTCCCCCCCTCCCCCTAGTGCAATGCAGCGCCCTACTCCCAGATTGCCTTGGTGCCCCTCCCAACCCCCAAATTTGGGGGTGACCTGACCCCCGTAATAGGGGGACCCCCCCTCAGGGACCCCTGTAATAGGGGCACTCCCTCCAGGGACCCGTGTAAAAAGGGGATTCCCCAGGGACTTCTGTGGTAGGAGAACAACCCCCCCTGGAACTCCCTGTCTAAAGGAACCCCTCCAAGAGCCAGCCCACACACAGACTACCCCCCCCCCCCCCCTCTACACAGCCCCCCCACCCCCACCGAAAAGAGAGATCCCGTCAGGAAGCTAGAGAGCAGTCCAGACAGGAGCTGTGGGAAGCAGTATAGCTGCAATATTTATCTTGCAGCTCCACGTGTCCATTCCTTGAAGGGGAGCAACTGTGCACTATCTGCTGTCCAGTCATGGCTTTCGAGTAATGGTTTGTGATTGCCTGCTCATATTGAAGTTGGAAACTTCAATTTTCTGGATTTAATTCACACTGTTAGAAATAAATATTAAAGAAAATATTTGAAGATTCTTTACAAAAACATCCCAGCTACCAGTAGGTAATTGTCAATGGAATTACTTTTTCTCCAGAACAATGGCCTTCTTTTATTTAAATCTCAAATAATGCATTCAACAATCTCGAATTTGGATATTAAACCTTAATTTGGACTCTGATACAATATTTACAATTAGAAGTTTTACTTCAATGTTTTTAAATTGAATTTCCTGGTATCTTGACAGTTTAAAATGTGCTTGTCGACTTCAATCACAATTATCTTTGCATAGGAATTACTCCTAGGCAAATGAGCCTATCAATCATTGGAATATTAAATATTAAATAGCACACAACTTAAAGGGCAGTTTTTGGGGTCATTTTGCTAAAGTGATATGATATACCGGAGCAAAGCAGGCTTAGACCTTACCAAACAACCTTGCAGTTACAAGGTGCCCTGACATTAACCCAAATCAGCTTGCATTGTCATTTTTACATCTTCAAACTTGAATCTTACTTGGGAATAATGGTAGGTAGTGACTGTGAGCAGCATATCTTTTGGGCTATTTTGTAATTTTCATGGTGTATCCCTGGGGGAGGGTTTGTATATTATCTGATGACAGCACTTCCTTCCATTTGGTCATTCACTGTGGACATTGCTTTCTGAGCAACACAGGAACAATTAAATACTCTTATGACAATGATATCAAACCTCTTGGTGCTAGGGGATCAGGTACATGTTTCAAAATGAATCAATGGTCCACAAATATCGACTCAGAAATCCTTTACTTGGTACACATAAACCAACATATATAAAGTCCAAGCCCTCACTTGTAACCATCCCTATAAACTTGGTAACTTTAAATTAGTCTTTGGTCAAGCAAAGAGTTTAATTTTCCTGTCTTCCATGGCTAGAGTCTTATAAAAATTGAACTGGAAATTAGCTTTGTGTAAAAGAGTGCAAGAGTGGATACTAGAGGAACCTTGGAACCCCTACAGTACAGAAGGAGGCCATTCGTCCCATCAAGTCTGCACCGACCCTCAAAAAGAACACCCTACCCAGGCCCACTCCCTATCCCTGCAACCCCCGTTAACCTGCACATCTTTGGATACTAAGGAGCAAGTTCACATAGCTAATCCACCTTAACTGCAGGTCTTTGGACTGTGGGAGGAAACCCATGCAGACAAGGGGACAATGTGAAAACTCCACATAGACAGTCACCCAAGACAGGAATTGAACCCGGGTCCGTGGTGCTGTGAGGCAGCAGTGCTAACCACTGTGCCACCAATAGGTGTTTACCAAGACAAATAAAAAGAATTATGATATATGGATTCCATCATATATGAGACTAAACTACTTGAAGGCTGAGTAAAGTATATTGTAATTTTCAATTGAAATCCTGCATGTTTCATTCAAAACCTTCAAAGTAAAGGAGCAAATTCACAAGATTTCAGCATCTGGAAATTTTTTTGGTCATTTTTAATACGCTCAGAAGAGTTTGATGTAGTTCACACAAGCACACATTCTACCCGTTTAGTAAAAAGACAATGTTAAGTGGATTGAATGAGTCTTTGTTCAATCATTTTTAATGTCATTGTGTTCTAACATGGAATACATAACTCCAAGCTTTTGATAAATGGATAGAGTGAAATTGCTTGATAAAATGGTATAGTTGATTGCATTGAAAATTTTTATACATTTGTATTTAAACTCAAATCAGCTTTAGCAAAAGTTGCAAATGCAATATAATTGAGTATTTTATCCCCCAATAGTATTTCATGAGCTTATGCTTTATGTAGTGAGAGGCAGTAGAATCAGAATGCTGTCAATTAAATACCAGTGGCACTACTGAGAACAGACTTGTTAGTGGTTCTAGAGGCACCAAAGGATTTATTCTGAAGTCAAATAAAATAAGGAGGCAGGAATGCATTATTAGCTGTACTCCACACTATTCATCATTATTTTGTATGGTTCCAGCTAACCCTACATTCTTCAAAAAACTGTACAGCAGTTGACTACTCAATAGTGAATCAAATTGGCATCACCAACGACAACACTGCAGAGCTTTTTCATTTAATTGGTGACCTATAGCCATCCTGCGTGGTTGAAGACTGAAGATACATGTACCAGCGATTCCCAAACTTTTTAACCTCTGTGCCGTTTAAGTTTCTACTTGACACACAGTTGTACAAAATACATAAAGTAAAAATAAAGTAATGCACATTTTAAAGAGGCTCATTCTATTGTGCGAAATTCATATTTGTACCTGACTGCAGGCATCCATAGCCCGAGGCTGTTTTCCAGCACGACTATTTCCCAAAGTTTAATCCCAACATATCGCAATATGTCAGGCCAGAGATTTAGGTTCTCTTTCCTTCATGGTTTCTGTAATACGCTGAATAAATGCCACTATTTTCCTCATCCCAAAACAATTACTACTTGCTCCTTGTTGGGTCCTTTGAATAGTGTCCTTAGGGCAGCACAGTAGCACACGTGGCTAGCACTGTGGCTTCACAGTGCCAGGGTCCCAGGTTCAATTCCCTGCTGGGTCACTGTCTGTGCAGAGTCTGCACGTTCTCCCCGTGTCTGCGTGGGTTTCCTCCGGGTGCTCCGGTTTCCTCCCACAGCCCAAAGACGTGCAGATTAGATGGATTGACCATGCTAAATTGTCCTTCGTGTCCAAAAAGTTTAGGAGGGGTTATTGGGTTATGGGGGATAGGGTGGAATGAGGGCTTAAGTGGTTTGGTGCAGACTCAATGGGCTGAATGGCCTGCTTCTGCACTGTATGTTCTATGTTCTAGTGGCTGCACAAGTAGTATTCTTCCATGGGAATGTGCTGCAGACAAGCAATAGAATGATTTATGCCACAAAGCACATTGAAACAGATGGAAGATGCAGTGCATACATGACCAATACTTGGCTGTGTATTGCACACAAGCTTTAAAAGAGAATAATATTATTTGTTAATATAGGCTGCAAAAACCTAACAGCGAATATTTGACAACAGGTGCCCCATAGGTAGCAATCCAAGAATTTAAGGCAATGTTGGGAAGGTCAGATAATGCCATCCCATATGTTCATTGTTGTTAGTTTGACTTTGTTGTCAATAATGGCCATTACTTGTGTTCATAAAGTCATTGTTGTGCATGTGTCACTTTTCTCCCAGCATGTGAACATGCAGCATTTCCTGAGGTTCACCCTCAAGGAGTCCTATAACCTTAATCTTGGCCTATCTTGCAGGTGGTGTTTAAATTTAAGTTGTGAATACATGACGGCCTGAGGGATTTTTACATCAGTTTCCATACTACATGTTCAGAACTGAGCTCTTCAAATGAGTGCTTTAATTCCAGACATTTTTGCTCTTTAAGTACTTAAATGTTGGGTACTTTGTCCACCCATTTGATGCCCATGATGTTCTGAATGCATATGTCATGTGAAAACTATCAAATTTCTCTGAAGACTCAAAACATTAACTCTGTTTCTCTCTCCACGGAAGCTGTCAGACCTGCTGAGTTTTCCCAGCACTTTCTGTTTTTATAAACTGCTAATGTACCTGGAGTGGGTAGGCCATGTCTCGCAGGCACATCAGAGGGTAGTTATTACTGCATCTTCGTGCACAGCAATTTTGTTGTAAGTTTAATACCTTGTTTCCTCCACCATGTCTTGCGTAACTGCGCAAATGCTGAGCTTGTGCTGCTGGCAATTCTATTTACTGCCAATGCAGACATCACCAGGGATTGTGCTTCCAAGATGGCTGAGGTTAAATGTAGGTTTCAAGGTTGTGCCATTAATAGTTATAGTAAGTGGGGCATAGTCAGAATTTGGTGATGCTAGTTAGTAAAGTATCCCTGTTTTCCTTAAGCAGTTGGTTAGCCCGTAGTCAGCCCATGCTCAGAGTGTGATACATCAGGTAGGCTGCTCAAAATGTTTCATCACAATATCTTTAAAAATAAATCTTGTGGAGTCCATTCATAAAGTAAAACAGCTGGTGCTGAATTCTGTCTTGCTCCATCCTGGTAAGCAGCAGTGGCAAGAGACCAGAATGCAAACCAAATTGCGCACTTGACATACAATAGTTTCACAACAGACATTTCACAACACATACAGAGCCTTTGATTTTTGACCAGGCAGCACGTGTTTGGAACTCCTTCTGAGTAACCATAGGTGATTATTGGTCCATCAACAAATTTTTCATGTCATCTGATAGCTTGCAAAGAGCATTGTACAGGGGTTTGTATTGATGTTTGATCAATGGCAATTCAGCAGCAAAAACAGAAAATGCTTGAAATGCTCAGGGGGCAACATGTTTGGCAGGGGACATTACACCAGAGGTAATGAAAATGGTAGAGGATAATCCATTGCATGTGGAGATATAAGAGGGGGCTTGGGGGAATGGTGGGGGGTGGTCCAGGAGTGGTGAGGGGGGTTACAGGGGGGAGTTTTTGGCAGGCCAGGTCCGCACGCGTGGCCGGCGCCATGTTGTATGGTGTAGCCACCGCAGGCCGCTGCTGTGCACATGCGCAGCCACGGACTCAGCCATTCTGCGTCCGTATTGGCAGTTAAAGTCCTTTACGTCGCATGGCTGCTAGCCCCCCACCGGACGGAGCATCGGTGCAGGGGCGCCACCGACGTTTTGGTCGTTAAATCAGACACATCTTCCGGCCATAGCTGCAGAATCAGAGAATTCAGCCCCATAGTTTTAGATTAAGGGGTAGCAGATTTGAAACAGAGATGGGGAGAAGTTACTTTGCTCAAAGGGTCGTGAATCTGTAGAATTCACTATCCCAGACTACATTGGATGCCAGGACATTGAGTAAATTTGAGGAGATAAACAGATTTTGAAATAGTAATAGATTGAAAGGTTATGGAGAATGGGCAGGAAAATGGTGCTGAGGCCGCGATAAGGGGCGGGATTCTCCCCTACCCGGTGGGGCAGGGGGTTCTGGCGTAATGGAGTGGCGGGAACCAATCCGGCATCGGGCCGCCCCTTTAGGGGCCAAGCCCTCACCTTGAGGGGCTAGGCCCGCGCCGGAGTGGTTCTGCTCCGCCGGCTGGCAGGAAAGGCCTTTGGCACCACGCCAGCCGGCGCCGAAAGGTCTTCGTTGGGCGACGCATGTGCGGGAGCATCAGCGGCTGCTGACGTCATCCCCGCGCATGCGCAGGGGAGGGGGTCTCTTCCGCCTCCGCCATAGTGAAGACCATGGCGAAGGCGGAAGAAAAAGAGTGCCATCACGGCACAGGCCCGCCCGCGGATCGGTGGGCCCCGATCGTGGGCGTGGCCACCGTGGGGGCACCCCCCAGGGCCAAATCGCCCTGCGGCCCCCCCCCCCCCGCCCCAGGACCCCGGAGCCCGCCCGCGCTGCCTTGTTCCGTCGTTCAAAAGGTGGTTTCATCCACGCCGGCGGGAGAGGGTTGACAGCGGCGGGACTTCGGCCCATCGTGGGCCGGAGAATCGCCGGGGGAGCCTTCCCGCCCCCGCCGAATCTCTGGTGGCGGAGAATTCGGGACACGGCGGGGGCGGGATTCACTAGGGGTCGGAGAATCCGCCCCACATCAGCCGTGATCGTATTGAATTGTGGAGCAGACTCGAGGGGCTGAATTGCCCATTCCTGCTCCTAGTTCTTATAGTGTTCACTATCATTTGCAGCTCCTCAGAGAATATGGTGCCATATAAATGGCATGATAATATAAAATAGACAACTTTAATTCATGCCATGTAATGGAGCTATAATAGTGGTTATGTTGCTTTTTTATTTGATTATGGAATGGGCCATTGCTGTCAAGGCCAACATTTGTTGCCCGTCTCTAATTGTCCTTGAAATGAGACCATTGCACAGGGCAGTTAAGAGTCAACGACATTGCTGTTCGTCTGGAGTCACATGCCAAAGTGGTTTAGGGTTTCCTTCCATAAAGTGTAATAAGTGATCGGGTTTTTAAGACAACCAATGATACTTGGCATGGGCACCATAACTGAGACTAGCTTGATATTCCAAATTCATTAATTGAATTTATTTTCACCATTAGCCTGGGCCTCTGGATTATTAGTCTAGTGACATTACCATTAAACTATTGTCTCCTTCTGCTGTAGCAATCCAAGGTCCTGCACTCATGCTCCAGAAATATGAGTTGAAATCCTTTGGTGGCAACTAGGGAATGCAAATTCAGTTAATTTAATAAATCTGGTCAATTAAGAAAGACATCGATATTGGTGATCAAGAAACTAGCAGATTTTCATAAGAACCCACCTTGTTCACCAATGTAATTTGGGAAACAAATATGACATTCTTTACCTAGTCTGACCTATCTTTCCTTGATTCAAGCACATCCACAGCAACATGGTTATCTGAAATGCATAGCAAACTATTGAGTTGTATAAGGGTGGGCAATAAATGATGGCTTTGCCAACAACATGCAAATCCCTGAATGAATAATTTAAAACAAAATAACATTCACAGCACACAAGTGGCAGACGTTGACCATCAGTGATTAGAAAGTCTAATTGCCTCCCCTCGACATTCACCAGCATTACCATTGTCAAATCATCCACCATCACAATTGATCAGAAACTTATCTGACCAGACAGATAAATATTGTTTTTACAAGAGCAGGTCAGAGGCTGAGTATTCTGCAGTGAGTCATTCGCTTTCTGACTCACAAAAGCCTTTCCATAATCTACGAGGTACAAGTCAGGAAAGTGTCTGGATGAATACAACTCCAGAAGCATTTGGTAAATTGAACTTCATCCAGAGCAAAGCACCCATTTGATTGACACCCCATCCACTACATCCACCATTCATCCCCTCCACTATGTGTGACGGCAAGGATGCAGCAGAACAAGGTGGAGGCTCATTATCAACTTCTTGAGGGGAATGAAGGATGGGCAATAAATGCTGGACTTACCAATGACCCACAGATCAAGTGAATGAATTGAATAGAAACAAATTGCGGGATAATCTCATGATTTTAACCACTGATTACAGATTCCCCAATGTAAATAGGAAACAAAGTGGAGAATGTCAACAGAATAAATAGCAAAGTACATGAAAGTCTACATTAATACTATGCAAATAGGCAGCACGGTGGCACAGTGGTTAGCATTGCTGCCTATGGCGCTGAGGACCTGGGTTCGAATCCCGGCCCTGGGTCACTGTCCGTATAGAGTTTGCACATTCTCCCCGTGTCTGCGTGGGTTTCGCCCCCACAACCCAAAGATGTGGAGGGTAGGTGGATTGGCCACGCTAAATTGCCCCTTAATTGGAAAAAACAATTGGGTACCGTAAATTTATAAAAACATAAAATTAAAAAAAATACTATGCAAATAGATTTTTAGTAGGTTTGTATTTGCAACCATCACATGGAATCATTACAGAATGCTAGATATAATCTGGCAGAGAATATAACTTGGATTGACACATTCTGTCATTGACACTAATATTTTTAATGGAACAAAATTAACTTGAATTAATAATTTTATAGCCTACAAAATCAGCCAAAACTTAATTGTGATGTCCATGGAAATAGAATTATTCTGTCTGCTGATATCTGGAATGTTACGAATCAGACCTTTAAACACTTGAATGGAGAAGTAACAACAAGAATAAAAACCGTCCAGACATCTATGTCATGTTGACAAGAGTAACATCACAAAGCATCTGATTTTCTTGCAAGTATACCAACATATTTGTTCAAAAAATGATGAAGCTGTTGCAAATAGATTAACTCTCCCTCATCATGATAAATGTCTCACCTCATGAGGCTGGCCTTGTGACTTCCTCACATTACCGGGAAAGGCATCATTTATTTACTTTTGGTTCATTTTAAACTGTAGGAATAATCAGCATTCATATTCCAAAACTTTTGCTGTAGCAATGACTGCAGAATTTAAATAATACAAACTGGCTGCTGACGTCGGTAGCCATCGTGTTGCTGCTCATCTCTACTGCCACTAATCACATTGATCAGTAAAAATGGGTTGCCTGTCAAAAGCGAGCATGACAAATTGAAATGAGGTGTGGGAAATTATTTGCTGTTCGACATAAACTGAAAACCATGCCATATTCAGCTAATAGTCAAAGACGTTTTGATATTCTCTAGTATCTTACTCGTGCTTACTTTTTTTATTGTTTCTGAAAACTGGCAAGCCTTAATTGCATCATAAAAGACCAGGGGCTATATTTTCAATCAGTGGGCACAATAACAGTATTGCTGGTGGGAACCCAATTGTAATTATGCGGAATTAGTATTATTGTTTAACCTAATTTTTCCTTTGTGGGTCTAATATTTTTGGTTCATAAAAAATTATAAAGAGGGTCACAGGAATATTGCCAGCATTGTAGTGTATCTCATTATAATGAAACCAGAACAAAAATTGAATGTTCCTCCAATATAATTGCAGTCCTCCTGACTAATTTGATAAAAAACAATTTTGTTTAAACTATGTCAAAGATTATTTTTTTTACACCAAAGTATTTTAGGAATTATAGGAATGTCTTGAAACAATTATTAACTGGTTCAAAACTACTGGTCGACATATATTCATACTAAAGTGAGAAAATACTAACAATACTGTGGGAATGATGCAAGTTATTTCTTTGAATCTTCTACTGGTACAATTCGTTTCCTCGACTCTTACTGCCTGCTTTGATTATTTTCCTTTAATTACTACCCATAAGGCTTTCTCAAATTAGGTTTTGCTTAAATAATCAAACTGAAGTCCTTTAGCAAGTTCTTTATCAGGAAAGCACGGTAGCACAAGTGGATAGCACCGTGACTTCACAGCGTCAGGGTCCCAGGTTCGATTCCCTGCTGGGTCACTGTCTGTGTGGAGTCTGCACGTTCTCCCTGTGTCTGTGTGAGTTTCCTCCGGGTGCTCCGGTTTCCTCCCACAGTCCAAAGATGTGCAGGTTAGATGGATTGGCCATGATAAATTGCTCTTAGTGGCCAAAAAGGTTAGGAGGGGTTATTGGGTTATGGGAAGAGGGTAGAAGTGAGGGTTTAAGTGGGTAGGTGCAGACTGGGCCGAGTGACCTACTTCTGCACTGTATGTTCTATGTTCTAATTATCTACAGCTTATTCCCACACAACTATGCTTAACTGGCATAAACACCTTCACCCGCAGCAGTGTCTCTTTCACCTGTTTTCTTCATTCTCAATTTACAAGGGGGGCGATTCTCCGATATGGAGGCCAAGTGTTCATGCCGTCGTGAACGCTGTCGCTCCAGCGTCCTTACGCGGCACCAAATGGGCGCCGCGCCAACCCGCGCATGCACAGTTGGGGCAGCCCAATCCTGCGCATGCGCAGTTAGGCCGCGCCATCCTGTGCATGCGCGGGGAACGTCTTACGCACACCGGCCCCTCACCAACATGGCGCCGGTGTTCTGGGGCCGCGCGCGGAAGGAGGTAGCCGGTGGGGGAGAGGCTGGCACGCCGATCGGTGGGCCCCGATCGTGGGCCAGACCCCATTGGAGGCCACCCTGGTGAAGGAGCCCCCCTTCCTCCCCCACAGGCCGCCCCCCCGCCCCAGCGTTCGCGCAGAGTTCCTGCCAGCAGCAACCAGGGGTGGACGGCGCCGACGCGAACCCATCATGTTGTAGCAGCCGCTCGGCCCATCCGGGCAGGAGAATTGCCTTTCGCCGGTTCTCCGAGCAGCCCGGTGCGAATCGCACGCCGCTGATTTCCGGGGAGTGGGAGAATTGCCTGCAGGGGTCGGGACGGCATGGCGTGATTCGCGCGGTGCCCCGGCGATTCTCCCACCCGACGTGGGGGGGGGGGGGGGGGGGGGAGAATAGCCCCCAAGGTGTTTCAAATTTTGGAATATCCCCAGCTGCTTGCAGATCTTCCTGATAAGTGCCGCACACTGTCAGCCATTTTAGGTCCAGGAATCAAAAGCGCTCCTGAAGTGTTGCTGCAGACTTTCCTTAGCTACCAACATTTGCCGATGTAATCCATTGTGTGAAGTGGTTTCAGGTGTCTGTCGGTACTTTCTAGGGACTATAATTACGATTATAGAATTTGCCTCTGATGGGTCTGACCCTCTAGAGCCATCCCTCAGCCTTGCAAGTGTAGGTTTTCCCATGCTGATCAGAATTAACTTTAGACTCTGCCAATGGCAAACTATGAATTAGCATAAAGCAACAAAACTCCATGGCCGGGTTTCTCCACTATCCGGCGGGACAGGCAGTACCGGCGCCGAGGAGTGGCGTGAACTACTCCGGCGTCAGGCCGCCCGGAAGGTGCGGAACCTCCACACCTTCAGGGGCTAGGCCGGCGCCTGTGGGGTTGGCACTGCGCCAACTGGTGCGGAAGGGGCTTGGCGTCGCACCAACCGCCGCCGAAGGGCCTCCACCGGCCAGCGCGAGTTGGCACATGCGCGGGAGCGCCAGCGTGTTCTGGCATGATCCCAGCACATGCGCAGGGGGTTCTTCACCGCATCGGCCATGGCGGACCATTACAGCGGCCGGTGCGGAGGGAAAGAGTGCCCCCACGACACAGGCCCGCCCGCAGATCGGTGTGCCCCGATCGCAGGCCAGGCCACAGGCAGCCGACGTCGGGGCGGGATTCACGCCCCCCCCCCCCCCCCCGGCGATTCTCAGGCCCGGCGGCAGGTCGGAGAATCCCGCCCCATGTTCTGAAAGTAGTTAAAATTTATGTCCCTCTTTAAAAGGATAAATATGCTAAATATTTAATGCAATACCTCGGCAAGAGGTTCGGGCTTGCCACCACCGGGGCTTCACAGCTATCATCCACACCTTCCACCTTCGCAGAGGCACACACCTCAATGGACAGGTTTCTGGGCACAATATCTAACGGAAAGATTTCTAAGTGTGGTAGCGAGTGGGAATTGCTGGTGTTTCCCGACGGCCGACCCACCGAACCGTCACTGGTATCTAACGTTAATTAGGATGCCTCATGATGGGCCATGGGCTTCACGCTGGAAATGACTGTCCCAACAGCTGATTTGTTGGCAGCCCCATGCTAATGAGGGGGAGCAGCTCTTAAACTGATCCTGCAGAGCAAACCCCAAGCAGCACGCAGCCATGTCACCACGCAGAACCCCCACGTTTCAGTGATGCTGAGCTGGCCAGACTGATGGTGGAGTCCAGACGGGATACACGGTTCCCCTGAGTGTGTCGGAGGATCAGCCACAGAGCAGCCAGTGCCACCTAGGAGGCAGTGGCAGTGGTCATCAGCATGGGGCGTGTAATGAGGAGGATTCCCACCCAATGCCATAAGAAGCTAAATTACCTCCGTAGGGCCACCGGGGTGAGTTGGCATTGGCCCCTTGACACCGGTATCACCTGCCACCTCGGCTGCCCCTCCGCCCCCAGCGGCCCTGTGGTTAGCACTAAAACAATACCCATAATTCCATGCCCATGTCCCAGTACACCATGGCACCCAACTGTGCATCCCTCCCACCTCAATGGCGGTGCCCATGCCTAACCTCTGCCATAGCCCCCCGCCGCATGATGCATGAAGTGCGCAGCTCACAATGACCTCTCTTTGTTCCTGCAAGAGAAGTTGGCCCACAACAGACGGGAAAGGGCCCAGATGGGCAGTGGGGTGCCGGAAAGTAGAGGCCCCACCACCTACGCGGAATGTGCCCTGGAGGATCCGGGGGTGACTGAGAACAGATTGGTCTCTGACGAAGGGCTTCGCCTACGCCATAGAGGTGAGTACCCACCGGCCCCCACCCAGATGACCCGCTACATGTGTGTTGTTTATGCTGGACATAATTATCCTACCCTCCCACTGACCACATGTCCATTCTCCCGCAGGATTTTCATCACATGGTGCCACCACCCACCACCCGCCCCGCCTCCCAAGATCCCAAGAGAATACCTCGGCCAAAGGTCCAGGATGTCACCATCGGGGCGTCACAGCTGGCATCCCCACCTTCCACCTGCACAGAGACACACACCTCAGTGGCTGAAAGTAGTTTACAGGTTTCTGGGCACAATCTAGTGAGCACCACACAGTTGCTGATGCACATCAGGGAGAGGTAGAAACGTTCAGGGGTGACAGCATCGGAGATCTGCTGGACCCCAGGACCCAACTGAATCCCAGATGCTTCACATGCTTCAGGTGTAATTCACGCCAGTATGTTCATAACTGGCGGAACCAAGTTACTACAACATTCAAATACAATGCCATGAAATTCATAAGCATCCTCATTTCAATGCAATGAGATAATAAATTCTTCAATCAAGAGTAGGAAATCCCATCCCCCAATTCAATGGCTGACTCCTCGTACCCTCCCCACATCCAATCTTTAAGATTATTCCTCAGAACCCTCTGGCACCACCAGCACAACCCCTTCATGTCCAGGTGCAATTCCCACACATGCTACCTGCTATTAATCCCCCGACCCATCAAGTGTGTGGCTCACAATGCCCTCTCTTTGTCCCCGCAGGGGAAGATAGCCCATAATAAACGGGAAAGAGCTAAGGTGGGGGAGGAATTCGAGATTCAAGTCCTCGCCCCCTATGAGGAATGGGCCCTGGAAATCGCGATGTTGCCCAAGTAGAGAGCAGTCACCGAATGTGAGGTTGGCCTGCATCAGAAAGGTGAGGATCCACTGCCTCTTCACCCAGAATATCGGTCTCAAATGAGTTGTTCATGTCAAACAAAATGTTTCTTCCCTCTCACTGACCACCACATATCCAATGTCTCGTAGGATCTCCATCTGATGAGCCTGGGCCATCTGGCGTGGTCCCTCCATCATCCAAGAGAACACCTCGGAGGAGAACTTTGAGGAGACCACTGTCGAAGCCTCTCAGCTATCACCTGCGCCCTCCACCAATGCAGAGACATGCACCTTGGTAGGCAACATTAATTGACAGGCTTCTGGGGCACAATCTGGTGAGCACCAAGCACTGGGGCAGAACTCCAGTGCTCTTGAGCTGCATGCCAGAAAATGGAAATGGCTATCCACCTCCATCCATCCCCTCAGAAGCCATTGCTCCAGCTTCACGTTTTGGAAACAGCGTACTAATGATGCCGATGTAACTCCCCGCTGGGGAGTCGGGTAATTCCCGGGAGGCTGTTGCATTCAACTCCAATCTCATTAACGAGAGTGAAATGAATGCAAATTAGATTTAATAATATTCTCGCCATTTTTAGGCGACACCCAAAACACTCCAATGGGAGTGGGCCGGGTGAGTAGCAGAATGTTTGTGCCTGGTGTGATTCTCTATTTGCCCTCTCCCGCAATTCACCCAGCACGTCCCAATCCGGGTCGGACCCAATGCGGACACTAAATTGCACCTATTGTTTATGCACCATCAAATTCAAGCATAGTATCTCACTTCCATATGGCACCATGTAGTCTCAAAGCCTGATTAGCTTAGTACTTGTTATTTTCATATTTTGAAGATAATTGTTTTGGATAGAAGCTCAGTACAAGTGTATTTGAGTGCCTTTGCTAGAGCCTGAGATGCAGATGGCACTGGGAAAGCTGACATTTATCACGCATCCCTCGTAGATGGAACTGTTTCTAGAACACTGCGGTCAGAGGTGAGGGTATTCCACAATGCTATTAAGTAGGGAGTATGTCCCCGTGACAATGAAGGAATATCAATATATGCCCAAGTCAGAATGGGTGTTCGGATTAGAGGGAAAGTTCGAGGCGATGGGTGTTCCCATGGGCCTGCCCCTATCCTTCTCAATGATTCATGTTTTAGAGTTGAGAGGTGCTGTCAGAGATGAATTGGTGCATTCCGGCAGTGCATCTTGAAAATACTACACAGAGCATCCATGTGAAGTCTGTGGCAGGGGGGTCATTTGGGTTGGTGACCTGCTGATCAAATGGATTTATTTGCCGTGAATGGAATTGAACTTCTTGAGTGCACTCATCCACGTAGATTGGGAGTTTGCTCCTCATGTGCGACTTGCTGGTGGGCTTTGGGGAGTCAGCAGAGGAGCCACTCACCACAGAATACTGAGCTATTGGCAGCGCAGCATTACAAAGTTTCTGTTTTGCAGTCCCTAGCAATAGCCAATTTTAACCATGCATGCATAGATGGCCTAGGAAAAAGAATTAAATAGTATTGCAGACAGAATTTAAGGTGTAACCCCACCAAGCTAAGAAAGGAATGGAATGATGTGACTTAGCCAGAAGGATGACTGAAGAAAGGACTGAAGAAAGGAAGTTGAGAAAAAAACGCACAAGAGACAGACTGATCAGCAACAAGCAAGCACCAAAACGTTGGTTTATCGAGGAAGGTCCACGAATGTGTCTCACGCATAAATCATTCATTTGTGAATCAAAGTTTAAAACATGCCAAAACGTTTTTTGGGGGGTGCATAGAGTATTTTACGAACTCACCTGGCATGTGTAACACTTTTCAAACTAGTTTTCCCAAAAGTGGAATTTGTTGTTCAATGTGCCTGCCGCTAACTCTGCTCCGCGGGAATGCAGCAGTTTAATATGGGAATCATTAGTCATGCCTTCAGCTCTCCACATGTAGCCAGTATCCCCTGTGAACCCAAAAAGAAAGGGAGGATTTATTTTCATCCAGTGTTGTTGTCAGTTGATAAATTATTCAAGATGGTCATTACAACATCAAGAATAATCTGTTTAGAACTTCACCAATGTTGTCCAGTCTTTTTTGGAGTCAGATATTTAAGCCTTCCGTGCATCAGAATTGTATACTTGACAATAGTATTTGCAGTTATTCCATCAAATGACAATTCCAATGTCACAATTATCTGTGCTTCAATTGAAACAAATCTTTTCAATAAAGAATATAGTTCATCAGATGTAATTATTGGAAAAGAGACAGACTGGATTGGACTGGGACTAAGGGGAGAGAACTTCCAAAAGAGTCGACCAGACACAATGGACTGAATGGCCTCTAGCAGCTGTATATTGCTCTATAAATGTTGCCCAACATTGTATCCTGTTCAGCATTATTCATGATGTGGAGATGTGGCGTTGGACTGGGGTGGGCACAGTAAGAAGTCTTCCAACACCAGGTTAAAGTCCAACAGGTTTGTTTGGAATCACTAGCTTTCGGAGCACAGCTCCTTCATCATATGACTCACCTGAGGAAGGAGCTCCGCTCCAAAAGCTAGTGATTCCAAACAAACCTGTTGGACTTTAACCTGATGTTGTAAGACTTCTTACTGTGCACTCGCCTGATGAAGGAGCTGTGCTCCGAAAGCTAGAGATGCCAAACAAACCTGCTGGACTTTAACCTGGTGTTGGAAGACTTCTTACAGCATTATTCATGGCCACTTTGACAATCATTTTACATTTAGGGGAAGATCATAGAACATAGAACATAGAACAATACAGCGCAGTACAGGCCCTTCGGCCCACGATGTTGCACCGAAACAAAAGCCATCTAACCGACACTATGCCATTATCATCCATATGTTTATCCAATAAACTTTTAAATGCCCTCAATGTTGGCGAGTTCACTACTGTAGCAGGTAGGGCATTCCACGGCCTCACTACTCTTTGCGTAAAGAACCTACCTCTGACCTCTGTCCTATATCTATTACCCCTCAGTTTAAAGTTATGTCCCCTCGTGCCAGCCATATCCATCCGCGGGAGAAGGCTCTCACTGTCCACCCTATCCAACCCCCTGATCATTTTGTATGCCTCTATTAAGTCTCCTCTTAACCTTCTTCTCTCCAACGAAAACAACCTCAAGTCCGTCAGCCTTTCCTCATAAGATTTTCCCTCCATACCAGGCAACATCCTGGTAAATCTCCTCTGCACCCGCTCCAAAGCCTCCACGTCCTTCCTATAATGCGGGGACCAGAACTGTACGCAATACTCCAAATGCGGCCGGACCAGAGATCATAGCAGATATAAGGGAGTCACTTTGAACCTCGTGCTGAGAAAAGCCACATGGTTGTCTAGTTAATAACAAGCAGGTTACTTCCTTGCTTACGTGACCCTTATGCCATTCAAAATGTTGACCTGCCGATGGATAAGATTCCCACCCAACAAAGGTAGGGGCACTCATGAATTCATGCAGGTTAGGGACTTATTTTGCCAGGAGGAATCCAATTGGCTTTTGGCTGTGTCCCGAGTGGAGACACACTTCTCCCACCAGGCTGAGGTAGGTCTGCAGTAAAATGCCTTTTCAGGCCACACAGGGAAATCTGCAGCTTCGCTTGTTCCAACTACACCTTCTTCTTCACCTTTTCCAAAACCCCCTTGCTGAACACACCTAAAAAATGAACAGTTTGTCAAGGCATTTTACAGATACCTATGTTCATTAAACTGTGTCCCCATTGAGGAGTCAAGCCTCTTAAGGGAAGGAAGAAAAGAAAAGTGTTTTATCATTCAAATTAAACATCAGAACAAGCTAAACTGTTTATATTTTCTACAAATTATGTTCAGATGTCTCTCAATCCTTAAGACGCGATTGAATTATTCCCTGTGCTGCATTTATTCAAACCGATTAGTTTTTTAAAAAAATGCAGTCATAGTTTCTGGATAATATGGTCCCAATATTGTTGTCCTCCATTTACAATTCCTTTCTGAAGGTTATTAGAAAAATCACCCTGGATAAATTTTGATTTTTAAATAAAATGCAAAGCTTTTTTTCAAAAAATTAAAAACTCAGTTGGCGGGTCAAGACAAAAAATAAGTCATTGCCCAGGCAGGAAGGGAGGAAGAATAAGTCACAAATTAATTTTTTTTTAAATGGATGAGCTTAGATTTTTAAGAGGCAGCAATTCTGAAGGAGGGTGAGGTTCTATAGTGGCAAGATTATGAAACTGAAGCAGAGTACAAGTTGGCACAAATAATCTTGATTTTTAACACAGTAAATACAAGAAGAGGGAAAATAGCTTAGTATTGTACAACGTATTATACATGAAGATATGGAACCAGTAGCATACAAAAAGTGAAGAACATGGGCGGGATTCTCCGACCCCACGCCGGGTCGGAGAATTGCCGGGGGCTGGCGTGGGGCGTCATTCTCCGCCGGCGGGAGTCTCCGTTCTGCCGGCACCGGGGGGTTTCCCGACGGTGTGGGGCTGCCCCACAATGGGAAACCCCATTGACCGGCCGGTGTTACGGAGACTCCCGCCGGCCGGTCGACGCAGAAATGTGGCGGGGCAGGTAGGAGAATTTCGCCCGTGAATCCCGCCCCCGCCGTGTCCCGAAGTCTCCGCCACCAGAGATTCGGCGGGGGCGGGACTCGCGCGCACCGGTCGGCGGGGGCGGGAATCGCGCCACGCCGGTCGGCGGGCCCACCCCCGCCGTTCTCCGGCCCACGATGGGCCGAAGTCCCGCTGCTGGAATGCCTTTCCCGCCAGCGTGGATTAAACCACCTTTTGAACGGCGGGACAAGGCGGCGCAGGTAGGCTCCGGGTCCTGGGGGGGGGGGCACGGGGCGATCTGGCCCCAGGGGGTGCCCCCACGGTGGCCTGGCCTGCGATCAGGGCCCACCGATCCGCGGGCGGATGTGTGTCATGGGGGCACTCTTTTTCTTCCGGCTTCACCATGGTCTTCACTATGGCAGAGGCGGAAGAGACCCCCTCCCCTGCGCATGCACGGGGATGATGTCAGCAGCCGCTGACGCTCCCGTGCATGCGTCGCCCGGTGAAGACCTTTCAGCCCCAGCTGGCATGGCGCCAAAGGCCTTTCCCGCCAGCCGGCGGAGCGTCAACCACTCCGGCGCAGCCTAGCCCCTCAAGGTGTGGGCTTGGCCCCTAAACGTGCGGAGACTTCCGCACCTTTGGGGCCGGCCCGACGCCGGAGTGGTTCCCGCCACTCCATTACGCCGGAACCCCCCACCCCGCCGGGTAGGGGAGAATCTCGCCCCATATCTTTATTCCATTTTCTTCTTAGAAACATTCACTCAGAATTTGACCTGGACATCACAATATTGGGTGGGGGCCGGTTTAGCTCAGATGGCTGGACAGCTGGTTTGTGCTGCAAAACAGCAGCACAGGTTCAATTCTCAGATCAGCTGAGGGTATTCAGGAAGGCCACAAGGGAGGCGCAGTGGTTAGCACTGCTGCCTACAGTGCTGAGGACCCAGGTTCAATCCCGGCTCCGGTTCACTATCATGCCGTGCCTGCTTGGGTTTCCCTCCCAGAACACAAAGATGTGGGTGGATTGGCCACTCTAAAATTGCCCTTTAATTGGAAAAATATCATTGGGTACTCTAAATAAAAAATAAAAATTCTGAAAGCTCATCCTTGTCCCTCACCTGACGTGCGATGATGCTCAGGTTAAATCACCACCATTCAGCTTTCCCTCTCAAAAAGGGGAAGTAGCCTATGGTGAATTTACTTTACTTACATGAACTATTGGTAAGTAAAGGTAAATTGGTATTGATAAATATTAGTAAGTAATCTCTTCTTTGCTGACAATTTGGGAATCTGTTTAAAATTCAGTTTCTTGATCTATATGGTTTATAATTTTTTGCAACTAGATCCTTGAATTGCTGCCAGAAATAGATTATATTTTCTGCCAGAAATAGATTTTTTTTCCACCGTTTGTCCTTTTTCTGCATGCCAATGTAAATCAAATGTAATTTCAAAGCATTATAGTGGCATCTTCTTGATTTACATTCAACTGCCTCAGTTTAAAGGCACATTCATGCCTGATGAGGCCGTGAGTAAATCTCCAAAGGCGAAGAACATTTTGTTGCTAATAAAATATTTAAAGATTAGCACAAATAGAATATTCCACCAACCCAAAATTAGTTTAGCGGATGACTGCAATGTTTGGGTGAAAGCTGTAATAATTCCTTAATGTGCTGGCATAATTAGCTGATGTAAATCTCCTGTAAATTTTAAGTACTTGGTGCGTATCACGTAGGCATATGGGTTGGCACTCATTGCAAGCTCAGTCAGTCCCTCTGCCATCTATACCTTCATTTTAATTGTGGATCTCAAAAGACATGCAGCTCCATGACTCCCAGTCTTCATTCATAGCTGCCAGCTTTGCAAAGTAGTTGGCGCTAATAAAATTAGGTCGGGAAGGAGGGTAAAAAGAATGAGATTCGGCACAGTAGCACAGTGGTTAGCCTCACAGCAACAGGGATCCTTGTTCAATTACAACCTTGGGTGACTGTGGTTTGTACATTCTACCCGTGTCTGCATAAGTTTCCTCCGGGTGCTCCAGTTTCTTCCCACAGTCCAAAGATGTGCAAGTTAGGTGGATTGGCCATGATAAAAAAATTGTCCCTTAGTGTCCACAAAGGTTAGGTGGAGTTATGAGAATAGGGTGGGGGCGTGGACCTCGGTAGGGTGCTCTTTCAGAGGGTTGGTGCAGACTCGATGGGCTGAATTTCTTTCCGAATTTCTCCTTCTTTACTGTGATTCTGGCCGCAAACAACTAAATTACTGACTAATGTGCATGTAAACAGTACTGGCTGGTAAACTGGAGTGTGGAACCCAAGGTGGTTGTGAAAGAGTGCTTTGCTAACCAAGTAGGAAAATCAAGAATTTGGTGCAAGTGGACATTCAGTGTAGAAAGGAAGGATGTGCTGATTTCTCTTTTTCTACTTCTGCTAACTGGTGAAAAGTTTTGTTTTGTTTCTAGATGTTATAACCTGCCTGCTTACCACTGGCTGGGGACTAATGGCAATCCTACAATCCTTTTGGAGTATGAGCTTCCCCAATGAGGTGGGCGGAGAAATCATTAGCAGATTCCCTGCATAAATAAAGCTGGCCAGTTTGGAACCGGCTAGAGGAGAGTGAGCAGCAAGGAAGTGGCTGCTGCTGTTGTATATAAATATGTGATTGTAAATAAATGTTATTTCTTTCTATCCTTCAACTCATGCTGGATTCTTCATGGCCCTCACAAAACTGGCGACGAGGATGGGATGTGTTCCTCACAATCTTCCTCTGGTGCCGCATTCAAAGCCTGCGCAGGTCGTTGCAGAACCACGTGGAAATAGAGACACCGAGATGACGGAGGCAGTGGACTCCGACTCCGAGATGGAGACACAGGATGCCTCAGGGGGGGAATCCTCGGGCCCACGGGCTGTGGATGTACAACCGTTAAGCCGTTAATCACGGAAGCGCCGTTCTCCATCTCGTTACACGCCACCCGATCCTGCGCCTCGTGCAAATGATGTCCAGTCTGCGGCCAAGCGAGTCCGACGCCCTCCTTCGCCAAGGTCTTTGGGGGGGGGAGGGATGTTATAACCTGCCTGCTTACCACTGGCTGGGGACTAATGGCAATCCCACAATCCTTTGGGAGTATGAGCTTCCCCAATGAGGTGGGCGGAGAAATCATTAACAGATTCCTTGCATAAATAAAGCTGGCCAGTTTGGAACCGGCTAGAGGAGAGTGAGCAGCAAGGCTGTGGCTGCTGCTGTTGTGTATATATATATGTAATTGTAAATAAATGTTATCTCTTTCTATTCTTCAGCTAGTGCTGGATTCTTCGTGGCCCTCACAAAACTAAGATAGGAAATTCTAACTTTCCAACACTATATTTTACTAAATTAGTAAGTTAAACTACAATTAAATGATAAAACTAAAATTGATTCAATTTTTAAAAAATTAATAAAATAAATATGCTTAGGTGCAATGTGGCCATAGTCCCAGATGACCATAAGCTGCTTTCCCCCTTTGAGGGGGAGAGCTGACTGGTGATGATTTATCCTGGGGACCACGACACCTCCGGCGAGGGGCAAGATTGAGAAGGCCAGCCTTCATGAATTAACCTCATCCAGTATGGGAATTGAACTGCTGGCTTTGCTCTGCATCCCAAACCAGCTGTCCAGTCAATTGAGCTAAACCTGCCCTCGATAGACATGACAGGAAAAGTTATGTGCTGTGACTGCAGAATGTGACATTTGTGGAGAGCATTGCGATTCCTGACAACTATAACTATACTTACATGTCTGCAGCTTGAGGAACTTCAGTTTAGAATTGTTGAGCTGAAGTCTGGAACACTGAGGGAGAGACTTAGCCTCAGATTTTGGTCCAGGAGGCAGACACACACCTTAGGTGAAGTAAAACTTTAGGATAAAGTGATGGAGGGGCCTCAAAGCTTGCCATTGATCAACAGGCCTGAGGTACATCCTGCCTGTGTGGACTGTCAGATGAATGTGCAAACTGACCAGAGCATCATGTGCAGGAGGCTATTCAAGCAGAGGGGGTGAAAAGGAAAAGGGTAATTGAAGATAGCAAGAGTTTTTTTCAATATATAAAAGGTAAGAGAGAGGCAATAATAGATTAGACCACTGGCAAATGAGGCTGCAGAAGTAGTAATACGAAACAAAAAAATGGCAGATGAACTGAATAATTATTTTGCATCAGCCCTCACTGTGGAAGACACGAGCGGGATACCAGAACTTCAGGAGAGTCAGGGGGCAGCGGTGAGTGTAGTGGCTATCATGAAGGAGAAGGTTCCGGGGAAACTGAAATCGCTGAAGGTGGATCAATCATCTGGGCTGGATTGACTACACCACCGGGTTCTATGGGAGATAGCTGTTGAGATTGTGGAGACATTGGTGGTGATCGTTCAGGAATCACTGGAGTCAGGGAGGGTCCCAGAGGACTGCAAAATAGCTAATGGAACATTCCTTCTTAAGAAGGGAGGGAAGCAAAAGACAGCAAATTATAGGCCAGTTAGCCTGTCTTCGGTCATTGGTAAGATGCTAAAGTCTATTATTAAAATGAGATTGCGGAGTAACTGGAAGTGCATAATAAAATAGGACTGAGTCAGCACGGCTTCGTCAAGGGGAGGTCATGTTTGACAAATCTATTAGAATTCTTTGAGAAGGTAACAAGGATGTTAGACAAAGGAGAACCAGTGGGCATGATTTCTTTCGATTTTCAGAAGGCCTTTGACAAGGTTCCATATAGGAGGTTGTTAAATAAGCTAAGAGCCCATGGTGTTAAGGGTAAGATACTGGTATGGATAGAGGGATTGGCTGACTGGCAGAAGTTAGAGAGTTGGGATAAAAGGATATTTTTCACAAGGGCAGCTGGTACTAGTGGTGTGCCTCAGGGGTTGGTGTTGGGACCACAAGTCTTCACGATATACATTAACGATCTGGAAGAAGGAACTGAGGGCACTGTTGCTAAGTTTGCAGATGATACAAAGATATGCAGAGGGACAGGTAGTATATAGAAAGTGAGGGCTGGAGTAGGACTTGGACAGGCTAGGAGAGTGGGCAAAGAAGTAGCAGATGGAATACAATGTGGAAACGTGTGAGGTTATGCACTTCAGTAGGAAGATTGGAGGCATAGGCAATTTTACAAATGGGACAAAGCTTAGGAAATCAGAAGCACAAAGGTACTTTGGAGTCCCAATTCAAGATTCTCTTAAGATTAACGTGCAGGGTCAGTCTGCAGTTAAGAAGGTAAATGCAATGTTAGCATTCATGTCGAGAGGGCTAGAATGCAAGACCAGGGATGTACTTCTGAGGCTATATAAGGCTCTGGTCTGACCCCATTTGGAGTATTGTGAGAAATTTTGGGCCCGTTATCTAAGGAAGGATGTGCTGGCCTGGGAAGGGGTCCAGAGGATGTTCACAAGAATCATCCCTGGAATGAAAAGCTTGCCATATGAGGAGCGTTGAGGACTCTCGTTGGAGATTAGAAGGGTTAGGGGGGAATCTTATTAAAACTTACAGGATACTGAGAGGCCAAGATAGAGTGGACGTGGAGGAGATGCTTCCACTGGTAAGAAAAACTAGAACCTGAGGCCACAGCCTCAGACTGAAGCGACAACCCTTTAAAACAGGGATGAGGAAGAATTTCTTCAGCCAGAGGGTGGTCAATCTGTGGAACTCATTGCTGTAGAGGCCAAATTACTGAGTGTCTTCAAGACAGAGATTGATAGGTTCTTGATTGATAAGGGGATCAGGGGTTATGGGGAGGAGGCAGAAGAATGGGGATGAGAAACATATCAGCCATGATTGAATGGCGGAACAGACTCGATGGGCCGAGTGGCCTAATTCTGCTCCTATGTCTTATGGTCTTATGGTCTAATTGTGGGGCGTTCCCCGCTGAGGCCCCCCAAAAATACAGAGACCCGTTCAATAGCGGTGTCGTTCCCGGTGCTAACACCTTGCTCAACCCACTCACAATGGGACTTGTTTTTTTGGTAAATTGCACCCACTGTTTCTTGCAATATGACTGGGACCTCTGCAGGTTGTGTTGTATGCCCAGCGCCAGGGTAAAGACATCTCCTGGGATCTTGAGAAGAATTTGACTTGGGAGGGGTAAGATCGAGTTGTCATGGTCTCTGAATCATAGAATCCCTACGGTGCAGAAGGAGGCCATTCGGCCCATCGAGTCTGCATATGTAAGAGCCAACCACAAATACAGAGTTAGGAATGATATTCTGTTGACAGATTTTGAGGATTAAGGTCTAAATTTAGAGAAAAATAAACAGACACCAAAAGTAATCATTTCTGGATTGTGACCTGAATTGCATCCCATTTGGTTTAGGGATAAACAGATTAGAAGGTTAAATATGTGGCTGAAAGAGAGGCACAGTAGGTAGGGATTTTGCTTCATGAGCCACTGGAAAGTGTACTGAGTAAAGAGATTGCTGTTCCAATGGGACAGGCTCCACATAAGACAGGCCGGGCCCTGTGTCCTGATGGATCAAAAATCGTGAGCAATTGACAAAACTTTCAACTAATAAAGCAGGGATGGGAGGCTTTGGGATAGGAAACATTCAACAGTAACAGTGGAAATGTGAAAACTTCAGAGCAAAGCAGCATAACCTGAGGAGAAATTTGGGAGCTGGAGTGGATGAGGGCATGCCGGAGTTTGGAAAAATGGAGAAACAATATCGGGTAGGTTAGATTAATTGGCTGGTAGGTATTGCTGCTATCTTTCCCTTTCTATGAAGTTAGGGAACGAGCACAAGCAGCTGAGTTTTTAAAAATATAAAGGTTCAGTAAAGCATTCTGTTTTCCTGTACAGGGATCCAAATGACATAATCAGAAGAGAATTGAGTACCTGGAGGATGCTTTCTTTTTTTAAGTCATAAGGATTATTCATAGTAGTGAAGTTCATTAACAGTAGAAATGTTCATGATAAACTGGATAGTGGAATGGAAGGGTAGCTCCAACCTCTGGAGTACATATCTGGGCCAGTGGGAATTCCTGGATGTTTTCAGTGTCCTGGATAACCAAGGGCAATTACGGATGGTCAACAAATGTTGGCCTCACCAGCGAAGCGCATATCTCGTAAAAATGAATTTTAAAAATATATATGTTAGGTTAGGTGGGGTTACTAGGCCAGGTCGTTCGGAGGTGTGGGCTTAATAGGGTGCTCTTTCTAAGGGCCGGTGCATACTCGATGGACCAAATGGCCTCCTTCTGCACTGTGACTTCTATAATTCTATGCTCAATGTGCAGCAAGTGTTGGTTCCAGCAGCTTAGTTCTGCCTTTCAGAGGTTGAGCTGCAGCTAGAGTCCCTGTTGTTTATCTGTGAGATTGGGAGCTTTGTGGATGACACGTTCATAGATGTGGCCACTCTGCAGCTTAAATACAGGTAGGGAGAGAGGGAATGGGTAGCACCAGGCTATCAAGAAGAAACAGGAAGATACACCAGGAGTGCCCTGAATGCATCTCACACTCTAACCAGTATTCAGTTCTGAATGCTGATGAAAGTGATGGTCTATCTGGGGAGCCACGTTCGCAGCACCACGGATAGTTCAATAGCACAGGGGGACAGAAAGAAGACTGGAAGAGAAATAGTGATAGAAGATTCAATATCCTAGGGCAGTATGGTGTACCTGTGGCACCAGGGTCAGATGTTACTGAATGACTACAAAGCACCATGAGGAGAGAGCATGAAGAGGCAGAAGTCATGGTCTCTATCGGTACCAATGACATAGATAGAAAGATGTTGGGTGTGATTCTGCAGCCTTGTTGTGCTCTTGCTTGAGCAAAACGAGGCCGGTGAATAGTCGGAGGTGCCAGAAATGAGAACCGCAATAGGCGCCAAACAGTCTGTGATGCAACCGGCCCGCTCCCGTAGGTGAAATCGGGATCTCACCGCTGCGGGACGACAAACCAATTATCACCATTTCCCCATTTCCATACAATTTCCCCATCAGCCCCATTTCCATACAATTTCCCCATCAGCCCCATTTCCATACAATTAACGGAGCCACCCCTTATCGAACGGCCTCCTCCTGTGATTTATCAGCCTCCCCAGCAGGTGGTCACGTTAGCATCAATTAGTACTCCTTTTTAAAATTGTGAACCTGGCGGAAATGCTTCTGTGGGGAGCCGAGGATGTGAATAGCCATCTTTATTCACAGGCAAAGAGCTGCCGCCCCAGTGCTTGGCGGGGTCAGGGAACCTCGATTGGGTGGGCTGGGGTGGGGGGGGGGACCCTGGCTGGGGGTGGGGGACCTTTCACAGTGGGTGGGCTGTCATGGGAGTATGGGGGATAGGCGCTGAGTGGGGGCAACTGGGGGGCAATCACGCATGCCACCCGTTTGATCATGTGTATCCATTCCGAGGGCAACTCTACCCCTGCCCGTCTGCCTCACCGACCACCCATAACCCCGACTGACTGCCAAGGCCTCTGGCCATATGGCTGAAAGCTATTGCTAATAGGGAATTGATAAGCGTGGTTAACTGAGCACTTCACACAACCCAAATAGATTCCCGTGGATGGACAGGCCATGGAGCATGTGGGAGTCATTGCCTGACATCCCAATCAGATCATGATGCCTGGACACTGAGCCTGAACACTGCGGGAAGCAACACCACACGCGCAATATCCAACATGCGAACACCCAGGGGATGGGTGAGGGAGTGCAATGGGAAGGGGACCAGCGCCAGTCCAGGTGACATTATGAGCTGATATCTGGGATACAGGGTCTGGCATCCGGTGAGGGTAGCCCGCTACAGCGCGGAGTGCATGGACTGGTTGATCTGGGTAGGGGGAATCAATGGGCGAATGGAGGGTCCCGGGTTGGGAGCCACTGCTGCTTGTCAGTCTAACACCCTCTCTCAATGCTTTACAGATATTGGATGCCATGGCAGGGATATTGGACGCAGAATTTGCCACAGTGTGCTCCTGCTAGGCTAGGTAGACAGACGACAGAGACGACGGCAGCAGATGCTTGAGGCGGTGGCCCATGTGCCGGACCCTGCTCCACACCCTAAAGGCCCAGCCACCCATCAGGCCAGGGAGAGAGAGCCCCTCTCACCCCCTACCAACCCCTCTCCCCCGGTGCCCTCAGAGATTCTCAATGTGCTAGGCCTTCCGAGTTCTACCCCGCTATGTCTAAGTGTTGTTGTGTTATGCTGCTTCGGATAACACAGGCTGTTACTTGATGCAATCTTAACTAAAGGATGCTCCAGACTCTGAAAGGAGTTCAACGTGTTTATTGAACTATTAACACAGTTCTCAAATTAATTCGACTCTCTGCTAATCTAACTGTAGTAACTCAGTCTAACTGTACCAGCTTGCTCTAAGCCATGTGCTGGGGTATGATGCCGTTGATCAACCCTGTCTAACTCTCTAGATGTCAGTCTGTGGAAAGAGGCAGGGTGTGAGTGCCTCATCCCTTTTATAGTGTTTATGTCATGCCCCCTTGTGGTGATGCCACCTCTGAGTGTCCTGACTGCCCATTGGTCATGTCCTATTCTGAGTGTTCATTGGTTGCATGTTTGCATATCATGACATCTCCCGCTTTTTTTTTTAGATGTATATACATGTCAATGTGTCTGTCTAATGTGACTGACTGAGGAATACAGAACAGAACAAACAAATGCTCATACGTCCAGTCCCTGAGGCTTGCGTCTGATCCTCGTCGGCCGCCGGAGAGGTGGTGGAGGGGATGACAGTGTCTTGACAGGCGAATGGGAGGCACGACTGGTGGCCTAATGGTTCGGGGTGTCTGGAGGTGGCAATTCGACATGTGGAAATGAAGGGGAAAGTGGTTGTGGGCAAGCAACTTTTCGCAGTGCCCTTCGATTCCTTCGCACAATGGAGCCATCAGCCATACATATGACATAGGATCTGGGCGTGGCCTGTCGAACAACGACAGCCGGAGCAGACCACCCACCATCCGCCATCAGGTATCTTGATCCTGACCATGTCTGCCGGGGATAGCACATCCAGATCGGTGGCATGTGCGTCTTAGCCCTGCTTCTGGCTGTTGCGAAGCTGCTGCATCTTCTGCAGCACCGGGAGGTGGTCAAGGTTGGGAAGATGTATAGCTGGAAGCGTCGTCCGCAGGTCCCTGTTCATCAGCAGTTGAGCTGGCGACATGCCAGTGGACAAGGGAGTCGCCCGGTATGCAAGTAGTGCAAGGTGAATGTCGGAAGTGGAGTCCGAGGCCTTGCGGATGAGCTGCTTAACAATGTGCACCCTTTTTTAGACGTTGCCATTGGACTGCGGATAGTGCGGACTGGAGGTGACATGCCTGAAATTGTAGCTCTTGGCAAACGTGGACCATTCTCGACTGTGGTAGCATGGGTCATTGTCGCTCATGACGGTGTTCGGGATGCCATGCCGTGAGAATGTCTCTTTACACGCTTTGATGACGGTCCGTGAGGTGAGGTCTGGCAGCTTCAGCACCGCAGGATAGTTCAAAAAGTAATCGATGATTAAGATATAGTCACAACCACTCGTGTGGAATAGGTCAATGCCAACCTTGGACCACAGAGAGGTCTCTAGGTCATGTGGTTGGAGCATCTCCTTGCTCTGCGCTGGTTGGAACCTCTGACAGGTTTCGCAGTTCAGGACCATGTCCATGATGTCCTGGTTGATGCCGGGCCAGTGGACAGCTTGCTGGGCCCTGCGTCTGCACTTTTCTACGCCCAGGTGCCCCTCATGAATCTGCAGCAGCACCATGCCCTGGAGACGTAGCGGGATGGCTATCCTGTCCAGCTTGAGCAGGATCGTCGATCAGCATCAGGTCGTCCTTGATGTTGTAGAATTGAGGACATTGCCCTTTCTGCCAGCCATTGCTGAGGTTGTGGATGACTCTCAGCAACAGGGGGTCTTTGGCCGTCTCTTCCAGGATGAGAACAATCTTCTCATCTGTTGCTGGGAGCGTGCTTGCACACAGTTGTACCTGCAATTCAATGTGCTGGATGATCTCCAGTGGTTCACTGGGTGAGTTGACGGAGCGGGACAATGCATCGGTGATGATGAGCTCCTAGCTAGGCGTGTACACCAAATTGAAATCATACCTCTGGAGTTTGAGCAGAATTCTCTGCAAACGAGGCGTCCTGTCGTTCAGGTCCTTTTGGATGATGTGGACCAGAGGCCTATGATCCATCTCAACAGTAAATGTTGGCAAGCCGTAGACATAATCATGAAATTTGAGGATGCCGGTGAGAAGTCCTAAACACTCCTTCTCAATCTGCGCACATATCTGGTCTCAGTGGGTGTCATTGCCCGTGACACGTATGCTACTGGTACCCAGGATGACGTGTCGTCTCGTTGAAGCAATACCGCCCCAATGACATCCTGACTCGCATCTGTGGATATCTTGGTCTCTCGGTCTGGGTCAAACAATGCAAGGACAGGTGCAGTGGTGAGCTTGGCTTTCAGCTCCAGCCATTCTGTTCGGTGCTCCGCCTTCCACTCAAACGCGGTTGATTTTTTCACCAGGTTGCGTAGGGCCGTGGTGTGTGTTGCCAAATTCGGGATGAACTTGCCAAGGAAATTGACCATTCCCAGGAAGCGCAGTACTGCCTTCTTGTCCTCGGGGACTTTCATTGCCTCGATGGCTTTAATTTTGTCTCTGTCCGGGCGCACACCGTGTCGCAAAATCTGATCGCCCAGGAACTTCAGCGTGGATGTCCCAAAACAGCACTTGGACCTGTTTAGCTTGAGGCCATGTTCGTGTGTGCATAGGAATACTTTCTTGAATCGCGACACATGTTCCTCTGGGGTTGTGGACCAGATTATAATATCGTCAACGTAGACACGCACCCCTTCTATTCCCTGCATCATCTGTTCCATGATGCGATGGAACATCTCTGATGCCAAGATGATGCCAAATGGCATTTGATTGGAGCAGAAACTGGCAAAAGGCGTGTTGAAGGTGCAGAGCCTTATGCTGGATTCGCCAAAATCCTTGGGATGCGTCCAAGTTTGTGTGCCATCTTAGTCGTGATTTCCTCCCTCTTCGGGATGGAGTCATGTTCCCGCAAAATGATTTTGTTTAGATCCTTGGGGTCAATGCAGATGCGTAGGTCCCTCGAAGGCTTCTTTATGCACACCATCGAGCTGACCCAGTCGGTTGGTTCAGTGACCTTGGAGATGATGCTTTTTTGTTATAGACTCGTGAGCTCTGCCTTCAGGCGCTCTCTTAGTGGAGCAGGGACTCGTCGTGGTGCATGGACCACTGGCTTGACATCAGGCCGCAGTAGAATCTTGTGCTCGTACGGCAGCGTGCCCATCCCGCTAAATACATCTGGGTATTGGGTTAGGATGTCGTTGATGCTGGCCTGAAGATCCGAATGGGACGGTGTTGTGGCGTCGACCCTTTGAACGAGGTTCAGTTGCTTGCAGGTGTGCGCACCTAGCAGGGACGCCCTGTCTTGTTTAACAATCTTGAATCGTAAGCTTGCTTGTGTGCGTCGGCTGGACACCTGCAGATGGCAGGACCCCAGTGCCTTGATTGTGTTTCCATTGTAGTCCAGGAGTTTGCAGGTAGCTGGAAGGATTGTGGGAGGCTTCTTGATTCTCTTGAATTCTACCTGTGAAATCAGGTTGGCGGAGGCACCTGTGTCCAGTTTGAACTGGATGGGCAGTGGTTGACCTTCATCACTGCATGCCAATCGTCCTCGGAATCCATGGCCAGGATTGATTGGACTTGTGGTGTGTCCGGTGTGGCGTATTGGCACTTCGTAATAACGCCCACTCGGTAAGTGTTGTCAAGGTATTCATCATCTGTATCCGTCGCACTGCCTGGATCAGAGTCGGTGTTGCACACTTCTGATGTGCTGCTGTTGGAATTGGGAGCGCTGACTCCTGACTGGTGGTGCAGATCTGCACAGGGCTGCACAGTGGTTTGGTTTCCCACAGTTTAAACAGCATTTGCCTCTTGCAGGGCAGTTTTCTAAAAAATGGGCAGTGCCGCAGTTCACACACGACGCTCAGTGCATCGTTGCGCATGCACGGTGCGGTTCTCGGACGTCTGCACCTGCGCAGTGGGTTTTCGCCCGTTTTGTGTTACCGATCGCATTGCGCATGCACCGGGCCCCGGGAAGCGCGCGCAAAATGGCCGCTTTCGTCAAATGGCCGTTGAACTAACTTGACTGAGATGCAGGAATCGGCCTTAATATTAATGAGAAATATTGAGGTGCACCAAATATTGTGAGAATCAGATAGCACTGGAGTTGGAAATAGCAAATAATTGAGTGGGTTCAAATTAAGGGGGAAATAATAAATCAGAATATGATGAAGTTGAATCAGCATAGAAGGGAATTCATGTTTGATATATTGATTGGAGATTTTTGATGATTTACCAAGTAAGATGGATGACAGGAGACCAGTGTATCTAGTGGATGGTTTTTGACAGCCACAGATGCGATGGGCCGAAGGGCCTTTTCTGTGCTGTTGACCTCTATGACTCCATGCACTTGGATTTTTAAAAAGCAATCAAGTGCCACACGATTCGATATTACACAAAATTAAGACTTACGGAATTGGGATAATATATTAGCATGGATTAAGGATTGGTTAACGGAAAGAGAAAAGCAGCAATAAATGGATCCTTTTCACATTGGCAGACTGAAATTAGTGATGTACAAAATGATCAGTACTTGGGCCTCAGCTACTTACAATCTATATTAATGACTTACATGAGAAGACCAACGTACCCACGTTTTCTGCCATTACGAAGCCAGCTTGGAAAGTAGGTGGTGTGGAGGACAGAAAGAAACTGCAGATTCATATAGGCCAGTGGGAGTGGGAAGGAACATAGCTGAGGGAATACAGTGTGACGTTATCTACTTTGGGAAGAAGACCAGAAAAACTCTGGGCTGGATTCTCAGGTCGCCTCCGTGGCAGAACCCGTTGTGAGCGAGAAGTCAACATTTGACGTTTCAGCCAAAATTCCATTCACTTTCAGCAGCAGCGGAAAATCCCAGCCGCGAACGAGGACAGAATACTTTGGCCATAATGTTTGTTTAATGGTGAGAGACTGGGGAATTTAATGTTTGGGAGGCCTGGGGAATTTAATGTTTGGGAGGCCTGGGTATCCTATAGAACGTTGACATGCAGGAACAGCAAACAATTAGAAAGGCAAATTGTATGTTCGCTTTTGTTCGAAAGGGTTAAGAATATATACTTTAAAAAGCTTTACTACAATTATAAAGGGCATTTGTGACATCACAGCCATATAGTGTATGGGTTTGGTCTCCTTCTCTGCTGAAGGACACCCATTCCCTGGAGAGAGTGCACCAAGTTTGTTAGTCTGATTCCCATGATTGTCGTCTGAGAGATTGAGTAGACCAACCAGGCCGATATTCCCTGGAATTGAGAAAAATGGGAGGTTAATGGGAGGTTATCTAATGAAAGTTTCCAAAATTCTTAAGGGATTTGAGAGAGTAGATGATGAGAAAATGTCTTTGCCTGGCTGGGGAATTAAGTACATATAGGGTCAGTCTCAAAATAAGAGGTTGGCCATTTGGGACGAGATGAGCAGAAATTTCTTCACTCTAATCTTTGGAATACCCTACCTTTATCAAGAGATCACTAGATTCTTGGATGCAAAATAAATTATGGGTTATTAGCTAATGCAGGAAGGTGGGGTTGAGGTAGAAAATCAACTATGATCTTGTTGAATAGTAGAGCAGGCTCGAAGAACCAATTTTTCTATTTCTGCTCTTTTGTTTAACTGGTAACAATAAAGCAAAATCACTGCACATTAACGTTCACTGATTATTTAGTAGTCAAGCTTATACAGTAGTCATGCTAATACTGAGACATTTTCTACCTGGAACCATGAACATCACAAATTAATAAGAATATTGCCAGTGGGGTTTTTTAAACATTTATTCATGGGATTTGGGTGATGCCATTTGCCCTGAGAAAGATATGATGGATATTCTCCATGAACCTCCGCAGTCCATATGGAGCTATTTCTCTCACGAATACGTTAAGTGCAGAATTCTAGGATATTCCCAAATGCCAAAGAAGTGGTGATCTATTTTTAAGTCAAGTTGTCATATGACTTGGAGGTAATGGTTTTGTATGAAATTCTGATTCCTATTTGTGGTAAAGTTCACAAGAATAGAAGAATCCGTCTAAGATAAAATTAGTGAGCTGCTGTACTGCATTTCAGCAATACACTGCAACCATAGCGATGGGATGGGTCGATATTGAGTCCAATGGTACAAGGGGTCACTGTCTGTGCAGAGTCTGCACGTTCTCCCCGTGTCTGCATGGGTTTCCTCCAGGTGCTCCAGTTTCCTCCCTCAAGTCCTGAAAGACGTGCTGTTAGGTGAATTGGACATTCTGAATTCTCCCTCAGTGTAGCCGAACCAGCGTCGGAGTGTGACGACCAGGGATTTTCACAGAACTTCATTGCATTGTTAATGCAAGCCTATTTGTGACATTAATAAAGATCATTATTATTCTTATTAAGTGCTAATCAAGTGGACTGCACTGATTTGGATGATGTTTCCCCTAACAGCCTCCCCGAACAGGCGCCGGAATGTGACGATTAGGGGCTTTTCACAGTAACTTCATTGAAGCCTACTCGTGACAATAAGCGATTTTCATTTCATTTCATTTCATATTATCGATCTCCGATTAAAGATGTTAATTCAGCTAATATCTACTTTTTATGGAGAGTTCCACAATTCTACCACATGTTGTGTGAAGAAGATCTTCTCTACTTACTTCCCTGAATGGACTGACTGTCCCTTATACTAGACTCTCCCGCCCGTTTCTTTATGGGAGTGATCTACGAGCCGCGTTGCACTGGAATGGGGGTGCAACCCGGCCGATAGATGCTGGAAGAGGTCTCTCCCAGGCCTCTCGACAGCTGTTGCACCTCATGAGATCTGGTTTAAGAACCCACTTAACCATGCTGATGCTGGATCTCACCGGCTCCTGGCATTTAAAGGCCTACACAGGGAGACCCCAGCCAGGGGCCGATTAATACCGGTCCGAATTTAAGCGGAACAGCACCTGGGGGGTCTCCCAGGCCATTGGAACCCGTGGATGGTCAGGGATTGGGTAGGGTACTGCCAGGATGGCACCTTGGCACTGCCACACTGCCACTGCCAAGGTGACTGGGTGGCACTGCCAGCTGGCATGAGCACTGCCAGGGTGCCCAGGAGCCAAGGTGTCACTGCCAGGGATCAGGGCCTGAGGGGGGCCATGCCCATGAAAGAAGGGATGGGGAGGGGATGGAAGGTGGGTATGAAAGAGCCTCCGGAAGGTTGGGGGTGAAGAGGGGTGGGCCCGAAAGGAAGTATGGAAAGAACTGAAAGGGGTGGCCCACAGCGACCCCATAGCGGGGTGTCCTCACTTGGTAAGGTGTGGGGTAATGCTCATGTGTGTGGGGGTGACATTGCCCATAGATGTTATTGTGGGTGACCCTGAAGCTCACTTTGCGATTGTGACACATTTCCAAAATAATGGCCCAATCTCTGAGGAGCCAGTTTCGCCGGCGCGTTCAGCTCCACATTGCTAAAAATATTTCGAAAGGCGCGGTCTACCAGCCGTGTCCCGCTGGAACCAGTGCGAGATGTGGCCGGTAAATCCTGGGAGAGGCCTCCCCCCCCAGGATTCACGATGGCTGTAACACCTTGCGAGATCTAGCCAGCTCTCGTGAGAGGTCGCGTTTTGGATCGCACCCACGATGGGCAGGACCCAGTTGCGCACGTCTGAGTGAGTTTAAGAATCCACTTAGCCATGCTGGCGCTGCATCTAACAGCTGTCCAGCATCCCGGCTGGATGCCGTTCAGAATTAAGAACTGGTCCCCACAAACGGGGACCAGGTGGAATGGTACCTGTGGTGGTCTCCCAGGCGATCAATGTCCTCCGGGTGGTTGGCCTCTGGGCAGACTGGTGTCCTGGCACTGCTGGTTTCACCTGGGCACCCTGGCAGTGCCACCTGGGTGCGGGTCTGGTACTCACAAGGTGTCCAGGTGGCACATCCAACTGGCATGGGCTCTGCCAGGGTACCAGGTTGGCACTGCAATCGGGTCAGGGGTGTCCTGCATGGGTGTTTGGTAGGTCTGGGGACCCTGCCATAGTGCGTTCAGGCTGGGTGGCCGGCAGGGGGGGGTCAGGGGTCGCTTTGCGGTCTTAGATATATGCAGCTAAACGCACTCACTAAGGGACTTTGTTCCAATTTAGCTGAATTGAGCCCTAAGAACTGTTTTGGTTGAAAGCCGCCCTTTGGGATGAATTCTCCATTTGGGAGACTGTAGGCGGGATTTTCCACTTTCCCCAGCAGCGGCAGTTTCTCGGCAGTGCTCCATTTGCTGGCAGCATGATTCTACCTTTGTGTACTTATAAATGGGATTTCCCATTGTAACCACCCAACGGCAGCGGGAACCCCGGGGGCATGGATGCGTTATCGGCGGGAAAAGTGAATTGCAACGACCGGAGAATGCCTGCCCAATGCCGGAGATGAATCACTTCTTATTTGCACTAGCGCTGGGAGATGGAATCCTGAGGCGGCTCACCATTCCTTGCCAGGCAAATATATGCAAGGTAGGGATTGCAAGGGGTTCCCTTGCGAAACCCACTATCGGGCTGTCATTTTGAGCAAAGGCCCGATAGCAATGTCGGGCGGCGGGGCCCCCTCATCCCCTGCAATGCCTAGAAGCATGCCCAAAAAAACCCTGCCTCAAAGCTCCCTCCTTCTTAAGAGAGACCCCATCTGGAATCCCCCCTTTTAAGAGAGATCCCACCTGGAAGACCCCCCCCACATAAGAGAGACCCTACCTGGAAGCTCCCATTACAGAGACCTCTGCCAGGTAGCTAGAGAGCAGTCCAGAGACAGTTAAAAAAAAATCCACTGGTGGGATTCTCCAGTCCTCCAGCCGCATTGTCCGGCATGGCGCGCCCCCGCCGGCAGAAGGATTCTCCGTTGCCACAGCCAGCCAGTTGGCGTGGGGGCGGTGCCAGCGGACTAGAGGATCCCGCTGACGGAGAATTCCACTGCACTGTAAAACTGTGCAATACACTTTCTGGCTCAGGCAGAGGTGCTTTTGCATTTTATAACGTCTCAATCAATCAAAGGAGTAGGAATAGTATAAGCATAGACGAGGTAAAGAAGGGAGACTTTGGATGAATAAAAGGATTTGTCAAAGATTACTTCTTAATATAAACAGTTAATTTCAGCAATTATTTCCAGTTGTGAACTATATATATGTGTTGTTAGTCCGCGGAGTTTCTGAAATTGTTTAACAGCAGCTCTCTGGAACAAAAGCTGGACCAAATTCTGCACAGGTCTTACAACAGTTAAAGGTTACATTTTCATAAGGCGTGAACATGAGCGCACAATTTTACTATTCCTTAACTGGTCTGAACTTGAAAAATAGTTCTGCTAATGGTTGTGGCTTTCAAGGATTTAGTGGACATTTGCGAATATCTTGAATGGATTTCAAGGTTTCTCTACTAGAAATAGAATCAATTAATTAATGTATGAAACTAAATGGATTTTATGAATTAAAAGAGCAAGCACAAAGATTGTCCACTTCACTGGAGGGAAATATCCTCTGTGCATTATGTTCTTTATAAATAGGTTTGTGGTTTTGTTGCAGGGCAGCTTTCCCTAGGAATGAATGCTTATGTATCTTCTTTTGAAAGAAAGAGAGGTACAACAACTGATGAATTAATTTATAATTGCTGAATGGAAAATAATGAATTCCTAATTTGTGCCAATAGTTCTGTTCATCAACAAAGAAATTGCCAAGTCATGAAACAATTTGTTTGAAATAACCATTAGCTTGATTTTGTTGCTCATTGTGAGGAGTGAAAAGGGAAAAATACTTTACTCTTCACTGGTTCAATTCATCGAGGATGAAATCTTGATGTTGTGCTGATGTTTTCCCAACTTGGTTATAAGTCGATTTAAGACTGGGATGCTATGATTACCATTGTTGAGCATATCTTTATAATTTTGGGAATATAACAAACCACAGTAAACAAAACAAGCAAGTTTTATTAATCAACAATAAATCTGTCAGGTCATGTAATGCATTTAATTGTAATCCATTTCATTATCATGATTAAGCCTTGATTTCAAACACAAATTATAAGAACAAAGCCTTTGGAAGTCGCGAACAGATATATAACACATGTCTTCTTCGAGCTGCCTAGCTGTCGTATTAAATCAAAGACAACAGAATTAAGTGAAAATCCCAGTTAACCATAAATCGAATTCTCTCGTTACATGGTGACCAACCAAATGAGAAAACAGAGTCTCATTTATTTTAATAAAATCAATGATTTGAACCTAAATTAGAATGCTTGCCTCTGAATGCTTTCTATTTCAGCATTATTACTGAGCACACTCAGCAGTGAAGTATAGCTGAGATATAAGAAGGATCATTTATTTTTTGCTCCCAAGGCAGGTGTGAAGAGGCAACAAATCTCGGCCTCCAGGGAAAAAGTGCCCCAAATGGGATCTTCTGTCCGAGGGACAAGATGGAGTCAAGCCTGCCCGTCTTTGATTCAGATTGGAGTCGGGGGCAGCTGAGTGCTCAAGTGGGCTGTTTTGCTGCAGTTCTCTGGGAATTTGTCCCAGATATTTTCTTAAACATTAGGCCATCTAACCCCCACCCCAAATGGCCTTTTATACCCTCCTTTCCAATCCATGCCTTCAATACATTCCCGTGACCCCCTTAAAGCCAATATGTAAATTTAATACCAACTCATGACCCATACTCTTACAACCTTTTCTCTTCCACCTTTCATGCCAACTCACCCAGTATCCACAATGGGCAGACCGCAGGAACCATACTGAGATAAAATAAAATAAATCTCTAAGTATCTATCACAGATCTCACTTTTTAAAACTCATTCATGAAAGCACATTCCACACATTTTAATCCCCTCAAGTAATGAATCCGATATAAAAACATTTGCTTTCATAAGTCCACATCAAAGAGAGTGGATACTTTATTATAGTGAACCAATATTCACTATAAATCCACTGACTCTCACAATCATCTTGACTACACTTTCATACACCCTGTTTCTTGTACGGATTCCATTCTGTTCTCCAAATTTCTCAGTCTCCATTGCCTCTGTTCAAATGATGAAAGCTTTCAAGGTAGTGTTTCCAATATGTCCTCATTTTCCTCAATTGATAATTCTTCCTAATTTTTGTTAACTTGGCCATCTACTGTGTCCATCCTATTTCATCCTTGTCTGCTCTCACCCGTCCCCCTCACTCCAAAGATAGACGGGATTCTCTGACCCCAAGCCAGGTCGGAGAATCGCCGGGGGTGGGGGGCATGATTCACGCAACACCGCTCCGACGCCAGTCCGCCGATTCTCCGGTGACGGCGTTTACATGTGATCCTACCCGGCGGGACCTCAGCGTTCATCCTGCTGGGGGCGGCCTTGTGGGGGTCTGACCCCAGGGAGGTCTCCACCATGGCCTGGCACACGATCGGGGCCTACTTCTCCTGGTGGGGGCCTCTTTTACTCCGCGCCGGGCCCCTGTAGCTCTACGCCATGTTGCGTCGGGGCCGGCGCGGAGAAGGCAACTGGCGCGCATGCGTGCGTTCGCTCCGGCCGCAGCGCGCATGCGCAGACCTGCGGCGCCCATTTGACACCGGTATCGGCAGCTGGAGCTGCATGAGTCACTCCAGTGCCATGCTGGCCCCCTGTAGTGCGCAGGATCGCTGATCCTGGGGGCTTATTGACGCCGTTGTAAAACGCGACGGTGTTTACGACGGTGTCAACACTTAGCCTCAGTATCAGAGAATCCCGCCCAGGGTTCTGCTTGTCCTTACATTTTATGGGTTAGGACTTATCACCCTCGGAAGGGGATAGAGCCCATCCCATCTTCCTGTCCTTCTCTCCTGCAGAATCAGGTGCTCCTCCAACTGGCCTCATACCCTCATTTCTCCTTGAGAGCAAGACAGGGGCTCTAACAAATTACCCATGGTCAAACACACCCTGTGTGCTGGTGAGCATTGGAAGGTGCCCTATAAAGTAGCTCAAAGTGTTTTAAAGTGAAGTCCTCAGCCATAGGTTTCAATGGATCACCAGTGGAATATGCCCAGCTGCACTGAAAGAGATCTCTGCAGGCTTAGTTATCAAAACCTGTTCAGGAGCAATTTTTTCAAGGAGCTGTATATTTAGCCCGAATAGCCTTGCTTCTACTGGAGGTTTGGTATTCGCTAGCTGACACATAATGGAGAGTGTGTGTCTGCTGTGGTTCACTTAGTAGCATATTCACCTCTGAATCACAAGGTTCTGGCTTCAAGTCCCAACCCTTTGCTTGAGCATAAAATTCCTGGCTGACACTTTAGCGGAATACTAAGGGTCCAGGGTGCTGTCTTTTGGATGAAACACTGATCTGATGCTTCATGTAAAAGAACACCTGGCATTAGTTTGAAGAAGAGCAGGTGAAATATCCCAGGATATCCAGGTCAATATCCCTCAATCAACATCATAAAATAAATCATATTCTAACATTGCCATTAGTGGGAACTTGCTGAGTGCAAATTAGCTGCTGAATTTCTTACATTATAACAGTGACTACACTTCAAACATTATATAATTGGCTGTAAAGCACTTTAAGATGTCCAGTGGTCATCAACAGCACAATATAAATGCAAGTCTGTTTTACCCAGGATGGCTAAGGGACCAAGGAAGAGGATGTTGGTCCATGGATACAACATTGGAAGTTCTCCTGGATTAGGGCTTATCACCATAGGAAGGGGATCGAGCCCATCCCATCTTTCTGTCCTTCTCTGCAGAATCTGGTGCTTCTTTATTTGGCCTCATCTCCTCATTTCTCCTTGAGAGCAAGGCACGGGCTCCAACTAATTACCCATGGCCAAACACACCCTGTATGCTGGTGATCATTAGAAGGTGCCCTATACAGTAGCTCAGCACATATAAAGTGACGTTGTCAGCTCTCCTAGAAAAATTTCCCAACATGCCTCAAAGGTTCTCTTCATAGGTCCACCAGCAAGTAACAGCAAGACTGAGTATAGCCTGGAGTAATGCTCAAATTCTTCAGCAACACCTCTTGCTTGCACCTCTTCAGCTGCTTGCTTTTAAGAACGGTTAGTAATTGAAGAATTAGCCAACAAAATGCTATGCATCCTTTAGTGCTAACATTCAATTTACTTGTCGATAAGATCCAATAATCATCCGTTAAACCATTCCTACCTCCCGCTTCAACCAAGATGGTGTCTTGCGTTAATTCAATCTAAACCAGTTCTATGCTCCATTTTGTCCAGCTCAGAAGATCTTTATCTCCTGAAATATTTGGGGGAAGAAGGTCTCCAGCAACCGTGCCATGGCTAGAATTTTAAACCTTTGCCACCTGCTGAGAATGGGCATGGAGGAGGTTTAAAAGTAAAATTCTAGCCCTTGATTCCAGCCATCCGAGCTCCCAGCTGTCATAATTCTTATGATGGTGAACCAGGTCCTCAATGAGGCTCCCGCTAACGGCAGGCAGGAACCTTGCATGGCATAATATTTACTTCACATCAGGGGAAGGAAACCTTGTGGCGCAGTGCTAGCGTCCCTAACACCGGACCAGAAGGTCTGGTCTGAATCCAATGGAAGTTCAACAGTCCCTGCAGCAGGACCACAGCAAGAGTGTGAAAAGAATTGTTGCTGTTAGAACTCTTTATAATGCCCCTCCAAAATCTGTAAGGAATCGTTGGAACTCTCAAGAATACTATAAGGATACTATCAAAAACTACGAACTATAATAAATTAATTACGATCTACTCCAAATTATGACTATCCATGACAAAGACCTCGATCAACTTCCTGAGATAACAGTGTCACGTGATTGTTCTTCTACTGCCACCTGCTGGTCAGAGGTCTTGTCTAACATTATATGCATGACTGGTTATGCATATCATCACACAGCTGATCAGCAAGCGAATGAAAAATTTTATTTCAATTATAATTTTTAAAACCTCTTTAAAACGGATGTATTCTTTTTCTATTTCAATATTACAGTTTACAAAAGTAATACAACATGGAGAATTTTCCCAAATTTGGAAATATCTTCATTCATAAAATGCCACAATGTGAACACGTCTATTGTGTACGTGTACCCAGTAAAATCTTTGTTCATCTTTTCATGAAGAGTAATGTTGTTGCTGCCCCCCCTCGTTGTCCCATCCCCCAAATATAACAGTAAGTTTTGTGTATTAGTACCAATGGAGGAGTCTGATACAATTAGGAATGCACAATTTGAGCAAGAAACGGTTAAGATTATTGCAATAATTTATTAAAAACAATGATTCATGACAGATTAAAATACAACTAGCATGTTGTGGGCCTTCTTTGCATAGCCAACAGGAGTGTACAATCATGTTTCTCAGCAAGTGAAGCCAGGCTCTGATCCATAGTTTGAGCAAACCTGAACAACATGCCTGCCTTGAAGCTGTATCTGGTAATCTACACCTTCACTTTTTCTACTACAGTCTCAATCCTGCCATGACATGATTAATATGTCTAATCGTCTCTCCCCCCGTCCCTCCCTCCCCGCCCTTCCAACCCACCACCAAAGTACCATTTGTCATTGCCCACATAATGGTACCCCTGAACCATAGTAAAAGATTTATGGGGCTGGATTCTCCATTCCCGGGACTAAGTGTTAGCGCCGGGATAGGAATTGTGTTATTTCACGGCAGCAAACGTGATGCCGAGCCTGGACCGATTCAGCGACTGTGGAGGGGCTAGCGCCGTCGCCACGTGGAACAAAATCGATTCCAAGGAAAAACAGTGCGGGATTCGTTGCATCCACGATTGAAATGAAATGAAATGAAAATCACTTATTGTCACAAGTAGGCTTCAAATGAAGTTACTGCGAAAAGCCCCAAGTCGCCACATTCTGGCGCCTGTTCGGGGAGGCTGTTAGGGGAAACACTCGGGAGACTGAAAAGCTGTAGCCACATATACATATTACAACCCCACACACACTCATCCCCGCCAACAAGGTGGCACTGGTTGCGTTGGAGCACGTCCATCGTGCTGATCGGTCAGCTGGGGCCAGAGCGTACTAGGGGTGTGCCATACGGCTCTAAGTTCACAATGGACTGTCAGTGGTGTGTGCAGCCGCATGGCTGCCTCTCCAGCTGCGGCAATGGTGTTCCGTGCCAGCTATCCCGACCCCACAGCCCACCTCCTAGCCACCACCCACAACTCCCCTGGCCCTGACAGAAGTCGCCCGGCCAGCGGCACAGCTGTCTGCAAACTATGGCGATGTTGGACACTTTCTGTACCCCCTCTCTCTCCCTCAGCAGCCATGACGCTGGTTTCAGGATTTTTAAAAGCACAAGTGAACTGCGCCGTCAGGAACTCGGTCCATCGGAGATGGGGAATTGTGTAGAATCCAGAGAAGGCCCGTGGATGACATGGAAACCGTGTTTACTGTACGTGCGTTCCGGACTGCATTGACACCATTGTTGAAGTGACGGAGAATTCCGATGGAGAATCCCGCCCATGTTATTTGGCATTGTACCAACTGGAATTCTCTACTAACTGGAACTTACATCATTAGCCTGCCTCGAATCCTTCTCTCTTTAGCAGCCTCTTCCAGCATCTCTGTAGGGCAGGTATCAAAAAGAAATACACATGCCAATCCAAAGCCAGATCAAGATCCCTGTAAGTCTAATTTTTCCAGAGTTTGAGGGTCTGATGATGCTACTCCAGTGTTGCGGGGTCAGGGGTGGAGCGAGTGATGGAACCTGGAAGTGGTAGGTGGGGGGCGGGCGGGGGGGGAGAGCTGCAGCTAGGAACACAGATAGACAACAATAACTATCTAAACAAAACCAAAGCATGCCATGGTAACTCCCCGTTAACCAGTATTTGCGAGTAGCCAGCACCGTCTATACCCATGCAGGGTAACAGAAATCTTACTGTCCATCTATGAACAGATAGTCGATTGGTACTTTTGTAACGGCAACAAAGAGTCCACCTCGAGCACATTGAAGCAAAAACTGACTTTATTTTACAATAACTATTATATACAGCTCCAGTAGTTCCCTACTGGGTCTTCTCAAGTCAGTGCCTTACTGGCCAACTCCATTTATACAGAGCCAAGTATTGTTAAGGGTCCCCCGCTCCCTTGTTGGGGAGCTTGTATTCTGCAAGATCCATGGGGTAGCTAATCATCCCTACCCTGTAAGACCCGAGGGGGTTGTAACAGATGCTTTTTAATTGAAAGCCCTTTGTATTTAATATTATCTATCATTGGTTTCCAAATGATCAAGCACAGAAAGTTAGCGTGATGTGACACCATCTTGCACAGGAACTTAGGAGCAGAATCAGGTCATTTGGCCCAACAAACCTACTCTGTCATTCATCTCGATCATGATTGATCTTCCCTATCAATGTAATTTTTCAACAAGCACTATATCCATTGATTTCTTAAATAATCAGAAAACTATAATTTAGAAATTGATCAATCTATCAATGAGGGGGCGTCCACGGGCTGGATTCTCCGCCTTTGGAATGCCCCGTTTTACTGGCAGCCCGGGGGTTTCCCGACGGCATGGGGCTGCCCCACAATGGGAAGCCCCATTGACTACCTGGCAAAACGGAGCACCCCGCTGGCATGCTGAACCAGAAATAGGGCGTGGCGGGACGGAGAATCCAGCCCCACAGCTCTCTGATGTGGGAAAGTCCTACGATTCGCTGAATGAAGAAATCCCTCCTCATTTCAGTCCTAAATGGCCAGTCTTATTCTGAGACTGTGTCCCCTGGTTCTGGAACCTCTGCTCTCCCTTGACCGCTGCCCCCCCACCCGCCCCCCCCAGCCAGGGAAAGCAGCCTTCCTGCATCCATCCATAGAGACCTGTAAGAATTTTGTATGCTTCAGTGACAAGGTGGTCATCCTTATGATTTGTTTTAAGACATACACTTTTGTTTAGGAGGATGGCAAACATTGGTACAAATAGTATCATCACCATAACCAATGATTACCTATGAATATTGCAGCTATGCAATAGTTATCGCACCTTAAAGCATTATTACTAATATTGTTGTTCAACTACTTTGGGAAGGTGGTGGCGTAGTGGTATTATCACTGGAATAATAAACTAGAGACCTGAAGTAATGCTCTGGGGACCAAGGTTCGAATCCCACCATTACAGATGGTGAAATTTGAATTCAGTAAAAATCTGGAATTAAAAGTCTTACGATAACCATGAAACGATTGTTGTAAAAACCCATCTGGTTCACTAATGTCCTTTCGGGAAGGAAATCTGCTGTCCATACCTGGTCTGGCCTACATGTGACTCCAGACCTACAGCAATGTGGTTGACTCTTAACTGCTCCCTCAAGGGCAATTAGGGATGGGCAATAAATGCTGACCCAGCCGGCGATGCCCATGTCCCATGAAGAAATAAGTAAAACTTGAACTTGTCAATGTTTATTTTTGCAAACGTACCATCTATCAATTAAATTTAGACAGATGCCTCAGCTGGACTAGTTGAATATGGGTACACTAAACAAACAGTACTACAACAATGAATTAATCCTGGGTGTCATATGATTCATTGTCCTTGAGGATTGGAGGGAGTTTGTCTTTATTGATTGATCCTATTCATTAATGACGAGACTCACATGTGAATAATGATGATCTAAAGTATCTGGGGAAACTGGTTATTCAGGCTTCAACACATGAGAGAGGAAGAGTAACATCTTCATGGGAGGAGGAATGAGGAAAATGTTTTAAAAACAAATTACACCCAGCTCCATTAAATGTAGAATTTAGTTCACTTTTTAAAATTCATTTACGGAATGTAGGCATCGCTGGTTAGGCCATCATTTGTTGCCCATCCTTAGTTGCCCTTCAGAAAGTGGTGGTGAGCTGCCATCTTGAACCACTGCAGTCCCTGAGGTGTACATACACCCACAGTGCTGTGAAGGAGTTCCAGGATTTTGACCCAGCGACAGTGAAGGAATGGCGATATATTTCCAAGTTGGGGTGGTAAGTGACTTTGAGGGGAACCTCCACATGATGGGGTTCCCAAGTTTCTGCTGTATCCTTCTAGATGGTGGTGGTCGTGGGTTTAGAAAGTGCTGCCTAAGGAACCTTGGCGAGTTCCCGCAGTGCATCTTGTAGATGGGACACCCGGCTGCCACTGTTCGTTAGTGGTGGAGGGATTGAATGCTTGTGGAAGGGGTAGCAATCAAGCAGGCTGCTTTGTCCTGGATGGTGTCAACCTTCTTGAGTGTTGTTGGAGTTGCACTCATCCAGGCAAGTGGAGAATATTTCATTACACTTTTGACTTGTGCTTTGTAGATGGTGGAAGTACTTTGCGGGGTAAGGAGGTGAGTTAATCAGCATAGGATTCCTAGCCTTTGATCTGCTCTAGTAGCCACAGTATTAATATGGCTAGTCCAGTTTAGTTTCTGATGAATGGTAGCCACCAGGATGTTGATTGTGGGAGATTCAGCGATGGTAATGCCATTGAATGTCAAGGTACGATGGTTAGATCCTCTCTTGGTGTAATGGTAATTGACTGGCGCGAATGTAACTTAAATCATGCAAATAGCAGTTGATAAAGAGGAGTGAATATTTTTTTGTCTCTCCTGACTGAAGCAATTTGTGAAGTGCAGTGTTTTATAGATTAACCAAAAAATAGAAATATTGTGTAATCAATTATCAATTTTATAATTTCATATTTGCTATGCCCAAAGTAGTTTGAAACCCTACATATGTTTTAAGATAGGTTTAAAGATTGCAAAACTGACTTTATTCTTTGAGCCGTAGGAACACTTTAATCAATATTATACAATACATGTATACAATACATTACCTAGAAAATATTATCGCTAAAATTGCAAATGAGAAAGCATTTTGTGATTCCACATCTTTTTTATAATTTACATCCAAATTTCTTACAATTTTTTAATAGATCTAAATTAGGTGCCTGCATTTTAAAATTTTGCACAGATTGATGGGGTAAAAAAGAGTTCTGTCAGTATTGGATATAAAGAATGTAATTATAATCTGACATTTAAATAAGTGACCTCAGATGTTATCAATGGACATTGCAATTTATTGAAAAATCTGAAGAAGCCCTTTATTGAAGGCAGTTGGAGTCTTATTGAAGAAGATGTGTCATGAGCAGAATGATTTCAGTTTAAAAATGGGTCCTTGTTGTATTGTATGACACTTCCCCCCACATTTGCAACAACACATTATTAATCATTGACCTCATAAGTCAATTAACGTGACATAGGAAATACATCTCTAACCATTATCTAAGACTCAGCATATTGGCTACACAACTCATTTTCCTAAGTGTAATGCTGGGAGTATTATTAAAAGGATATTGACCTATATTAGCGCTTCATCCACACCATGGCATTCTGGTACACTACAAATTCAATAATCTTCTAATACACAGTGTTTGCTTAGTTCAGCAAATGAAAATCCCATCTGTTTTCCAAAAAAACCTTCTGTGAATTAAATGTGTATTTTAGCAAAGTGGGAAATGAAATTTTGGACTCTTGATACTCCTAAGTGCTATAACGTTTCAATTAAGGAATAATCAGAAAGGTTGCATAACATTAAAGTTTAATTTTTTCAGAGCAATTAAGAAATAAAAGGTAAAAATTAATTTTAAATGAAGTGATCAGAAACAATTGGGTAAGGAAAGTATAAACGTCTGACAGAAATTTACTGGCCCTGGGCAACAGGCTGGGTAGCCGCTTGAACCAGGGAGGTAGTCGAGTGTCATTGTCAGTCTCACCCCCAGGCCCCGTTAAGAATGGTTTTCCCAAACCACCAGCTTTTCACAGTAACTTCATTGAAGCCTACTTGGGACAATAAGCGATGATGATGATGATGATTATTATTATTATTATTTTGCATCCCCCACCAACAGCCTGCCACATAGAACATCCATCGCTGTATGGAGATGGCCTCGCTGTGGCTTCCCATGGAGGAAGCATTAAAGCTAGAAGCTTCATGGTCTGGGAGCGTACAGGCAGGGCAGGCTGACAGCGACAGGGAAGGTCATACCCACAGCCTCAGGGTTGCCATTTGGAGTGTTTCCCCTCACTTTACGAAGATTTACTTGCCTGGCCCATCAGAGAAATAAAGTTGTACTCACCTCTCAAGGGCACCTCCATTTTGATGTGACCTCATAACCCTCTAGCTCCCCCAGCTGCTGGTAGCACTGGAGCTGCCAGCCTCTGAAAAGGCCTGCAAGGAAGGCCCATCTGCCACCCTTCATTAATGCCACCCCTACCTGCAGATTCTTAATTGCCTTTTCTTGGTAATATCTTGGGAGAAGTCACGCCTCTCGACCATGAATCCTTCCAACTCAGAAACCACCCTGACACTTAGGACCCCCACCTTTTTGGAAAAAAACTAGCCCATGGCTTCTCACCAATTGAGGGGCGTCATTCTCCGACCCCCCGCCGGGTCGGAGAATGGCCGTTGGCCGCCGTGAATCCCGCCCCCGCCCCCGCCGAAGTCTCCGGTACCGGAGATTGGGCGGGGGCGGGAATCGGGCCGCGCCGGTTGGCGGGACCCCCCGCTCAATTCTCCGGCCCGAATGGGCCGAAGTCCCGCCCAGAAATTGCCTGTCCCGCCGGCGTAAATCAGAGCTGGTATTTACCGGCGGGACCAGGCGGCGTGGGCGGGCTCCGGGGTCCTGGGGGGGGGCGCGGGGCGATCTGACCCCAGGGGGTGCCCCCACAGTGGCCTGGCCCGCGATCGGGGCCCACCGATCCGCGGGCGGGCCTGTGCCGTGGGGGCACTCTTTCCCTTCCGCCTCCACAACGGCCTCCACCATGGCGGATGCGGAAGAGACTCTCCCCACTGCGCATGCGCGGGAAACTGTCAGCGGCCGCTGACGCTCCCGCGCATGCGCTGGGAAACTGTCAGCGGCCGCTGACACTCCCGCGCATGCGCCGCATTTCCACGCCAGCTGGCGGGGCAACAAACGCCATTTCCGCCAGCTGGCGGGGCAACAAACGCCATTTCCGCCAGCTGGCAGGGCGGAAATCCCTCCAGCGTCGGCCTAGCCCCTCAATGTTGGGGCTCGGCCCCCAAAGATGCGGAGCATTCCGCACCTTTGGGCCCGCGCGATGCCCGTCTGATTGGCGCCGTTTTTGGCGCCAGTCGGCGGACATCGCGCCGTTGGGGGAGAATTTTGCCCCATGTGCTTTGTGCATGATCCTGATAAGGAATTTATATAGAACACAGTAGGAAAGAAAGAAACATTGACAACATATTCATATTTATTCCATAGTTAGAATATACCATTGAAGAGAAACAAGATACCACCAAATCTTCAAATATTTTTTATGCCCTTTACATATAAATTAATCATCAGCTACCATGCAATTAGAGGAAAGTCTTCATCACTGGTGTCAGTGTTAATTGCAGTTTTCCAAAATATAAAGTAGCAAAAAACTTAAATCAGGTCAGGCTGCTTCTAAGGATAATTAAGTGAGTGTGCTTTAAATGAAATGTTAATAAAAGTAGATTTAAGAAAGCATGTCTGCACTTTGAAGGTTCAAGGCCCCAGCTAAGAACAAATCAAACATAAGTGTCTGTCAGCTGTTGTCACAATATTTCACGTTCAAGTGCATTACCAGCCACTACAAGACTCAATTCTGATGTAAAATCCCAAACTTTAGCAGCAAGCAGTTGCAGTGGATTATATCCCACATAGTCTGAACCAGATAAAGGGAGGCAGCAGGACACGGGGCTGGATATGTGGGGGCGCTATGTGGTAGGGCCAAACCAGTGCGTGCCCCACCACCGCACACCACCCTACCCCAAACCCCGTTCGAGCTGCCACCGGCCAGGGGCCTTATTTGGCGAACCAGGAGGCGATTGGACTATCCCCTGCGCAAATCATGCCTGGGAAACGTGGTGGGCTCCGCCCATATTCAGGCTGCTGTATTGTGCCGCCCGGACATTCAGAGCCTTCATTAGGGTACGGATGCACCTGTTCACCAAGATCTGGGAGATCCCCGACCAGTCTCCACTCAATGCCTAGAAGGAACCCGTTGCATAAACGTTCAAGGCGACCGTCACGTTAATGGCCACGGGAGCAGGTATCCTCCTCATATCCCCGCAGTTCCAGGTGCGCCGTGATGTGGCAGATATGCCATATGATCTCCCTGGTTAGCCAGAGTCTTCGATAGCAACACCGGTCCGGCAGGTCCTCGAACACTGGACATTTTCGTACACACGGGGCCTGATGCGGTGCCGCCTTCCTACCGGCTGGTTCCCGTTGCTCTAGGCTGCCCTCCCAGAGCAGCTACTGCTCATGTAACCTCATATTCTCATATTTGTCCACATTTTTGCTTTGTCTGTAGTTCGATTCCTGCCAGCTTCTATACTCTATATATTACATGTTCTGAAACTTTATGAAACTCTCCTGAGCCCTCGGCCCCTTTAACTAGTTTAAAGCCCTCATCATAAACCTGCACTTCTTCCTTCTCCTTTTGACGAATGTGATATAAAATAGTTACTTTAGAGATATTCGTTACTGTAATGTAGAGATAGGCCAGTCTCATTCTGGTGAGTTCACAGACAAAGGATTTCAGACCGCATGGCAAAGCAGGAAGAGGTGTGTCCACCATAGGAGGAGAAAAGGATGCTGGGTAATAGGGGCCAGAGGAAGGGATTGGAAGTGAGCCAATCAGAATGTCTGACTAGGTCAGGAGGGGTATAGGCTGACCTATGGGAATCGTGTATGTGAAACTTGATACCATTTGAATTGATTTGCAGAGATCCCTTTGTCTCTTTGTTCATTCGCTTTCCGGGATGTAGGAGACTAGATGTGTCCTATGCTTCTGTGAAATGAAACAAGCATGCAAGCTAAATAAAATAACTAATGCTGCACCTGCAAATCCATCTCGACTTTTATTGAGGCCAGACTGACGGGTAAAGAAATTTGGGATTTGTCACTTTAACTTTGATTTTCTAATTCTCCATACAACTGAACGCCCCCACCCCTCCCACACGCACACACACACACACACACACTATTTAGTTTAAAGCCCTGTCTACTGCCCTAGTTATGTGATTTGCCAACAGAAGGATGCAAATTGGCCGGAAACCAGAATCCTTGGACCCACGTGATTCTCTGGCCTCTGGGCCAGGAATCATGTTGGCGTGAATCATTTCCAGCATGGCCCTAAAGTGGTGTACCTTGCGGTGGGCTGAAGGGTTAACCCTGAAGGAGGTTGTCCCCAAGGGCCACCCGCCCTCAGCCCCAAAGTCCCCCTAAATAGAGAGACCCCCCAGATACGTCCAAATAAGGAGACCCCCATCATAGGAGGAACCCCAGAGGCCCACCCCAGAGACTTCTTGAATGGGGGATCCACCCCAGAGACACCCTGAATAGGGGGACCAACCCATGAGGTCCCTTGAATAAGGACCCCCCCACCCCCCCACAATGCTCTGACCATAATGTCTTCAAAAATCAACCGCTTCAAAGAGAGTTAAGTGCTGTCAATTTCCAGCTGACCACTGATAAATCACTCAAGCATGATTGGGGGGTGTCTGGAATGCAGTTATCTCTCTTTGAAGTGTTTGATATTTGAAAACATTGTGATCAGAGTGCTTCAGAGTAACTGAACCATGAAAAGGATGATTCAAGCAATGCTCACAACTGTGTTTGTGAACATTGGAAGAACATTGGAACATTGGAAGCCCACTAAGGGAAATGAAGAAATGGCTTGAAGCTGAAAGATTAAAGGGATTTAAACACAGGTCACTGGTTTACTCTTTCCAGGAATTGGCAGGTGGTGCTCCCTCTGTCTGAGCCAGCAACTGTATGCCCCGGTGAGAGTGACAACAGTAATCTTTTTCACTTGTCCCTGACTGGACTGCTCCTTGGCTTCCAGGCAGTGGTATCCTTCCTGGGGTCTCTGTGTGGGGTCCACCTATTCAGGGGGTCTCTGTGCAAGGCCCCGCTATTCAGGGGGTCTCTGAGTGGAGCCCCCCTCTTCCACGGGTCTCTGTGTAGGGTCCCCTATTCCAGGAGTCTCTGTGAAGTACCCCTCTTTAGGGGTCTCTGGGGGGTTTATCCTATTTAGGGATCTCTGCAGGGCTGGCGGGCTTGCTGGGTCACTCTCCTGCTTGGGGGAAGTGAAAGGGACCCAGAAAACCTGGAGGAGGGGGGCTGATACACGATGCAGGGGGGAGGGTCTGCTTTGCGTTGCGGATGAGGTGGGGGCTGATCCGCTATGCAGGGTGTGTTGGGGGTTACTTTATGATGTCGGGGTATGACCCCACTATCGGACTGGCCATTCAAAGTGGCGGCCTATTAGCTGGATTCCTTTGGGTGTGCCTCGTATTCCTCGCCAGGGAAAATTAGGGCTGGACTTTCTGTTCCCCGACACCGATTTCCTAATCGATGATTGTGTGGGGAATCCCTTTTAACGATAGATTCGGGGGCGGCGCCTGTTTTCGGATGCTCCGCCCGATCCAAAACAACATCATTGATGAGCATGCCGCCGCCGTTGGGACGGCCTCAAGACATTACCTGAAGGCCCTCCCCCGGTGGGTCGAGTTCCCGACCATGCGGGGGCCGTGTGGTCTCAACGGCTGGGAACCCGGCGTGTTGACTGCGGATTGTGTCCAGCACCGCCAACAGTCGGGCGGGAGCCGTGCTGTTGACCGGGTGGGCTTCGGCGAGGGCTGGGGGACTGGTGGGGGGTGGACTGGGGGTGGCAAAGGGGTGTCCAGGTGGGCACTATCAGGCAGGTCGGTGGGTCCGCGGACGGCCTGCGCCATGTTGCCTGGCGCGACCGCTGCAGGTCGTTGGCGTGCGCATGCATGCCCACGGACTCGGCAATTCTCCAGGCGTTTATATCGGGAAAGCCATGCGTTTTACTTGCCGTGGCTGCTAGCCCCTCACTGATCGGAGGATTGGTGCTGGGTCCTCACCGATTGTTCCCACGTAAAACGCTATGGAACCTCCGGACATAGCCCCAAAATTGGAGAGTCCAGTCCATAGTCTGCCAAGTGGTGAATCCTGACCGTGATTTCAAACATTCACACTCACTCACATGTTAGGCATACTACAGTATTGCAGGAAGCGTGTCTTTTCTACTGGCCATATCTACAAGATACTTCACCAATACTTGGAAGTTCCCGTCAACATAGCTATTCCACTTTGTGTTTCAAATGCTAAAATTCTGCTCAATGTGGATTCACGGTCAAAATGAAGAGTAATGTCATTGGGTTATCAAGCTACAAGTCAATTACTTTACATTATATCTACCTCTAGGGTACTGGCTTTGAAATATTTTAACATCATAATTATTTTGCAACACTGGCCATCTCTACGGTAGTAAACAGGGGAGTTGTGCAATCTTCAGGCCAAATAGTATTAGAGAGCAAGGGATAATTAGACCAGGGTACACCACTGTAATTCGGTCACCATTTTATATTCATAAATTCTATCCGAACTTCACTTGAAATACGTTGACTTTATCTTATTCTTTGCAGTTAAGTGAAGAAATGTGTCGCAACTTGGGAAGCAGAGGGGTTTCTTCTTTTCAATACAGGTTGAGGAGCAAAGGTGCACAAAACTGAGGTACTGCAGTGACACCACTGGCAAAATTATGTAATTACAGCAAGACAAGGTTATATGGGGTTTCTGTTATATATATCAACAGACACTTGTCCCAGATGCATGATAAATACCTAATAGGTAATGTTTTCTGGCCTGCAAATGTATACAGTTGTAAGAGTTTTCAGATTATCATGAATACTGTCACCATCAGAGTGGGGGACGCCTTAGTAGATGATTGCATCACCTTACATAAGAAACAGTTCCTTTTGCTTACTATTATTAGGATGCCCATAAGGCTTTTGTATTGGCTGTAATGTATCCTATCATCAAGATTACAGTGACGGCATTAGTGAGCTACAGAGATATATTTTGTTGCTAGAAATTGACAGATCAGCTATTTCTCATTGCTGAAAAACCCCTTCAGCCTTGAATTATGTCGAGCCACTTGGGATTAGAATGCCATGTCTTTCTGTTACTCATCACTCCGTCACATCATATCTCTTGCTTTGCAACCTCATTGAAAGCTATCAATTCAATCTCCTTCCAATGCTGGAAACATAATAACGTGTACATTATAATCCAAGAACAGAATTTCAGTTTGCAATGTGCCACACATTCTTATTCAAGAGGAGACCTTTTATTAGCAAAGGTGTTCGACCATAGATTGTTTGGTACTGCTGAGGCTTATATACCCATATTAGGCTTTATTGGAAATGCTGTGACACGATAATCCTAGTATGGATTGAATCTGCAAGAGCGAGGACTGCAATAAAATGTTTGTTTAGCAGGTCCAGCACCAACATGAACAACGATATTAGAATGTTCATAATGCATACGAGTGAGGAAGAAAATACAACTCTGGGCTGTAAAAGACATTCTGTAATCAAACTGCACTAACGCCATATACAGCTTCAGAAAGGCAATGTTCTCAGTGCTTCCATATCAAAACCAGGCAGGGAGATAACTTTGCCAAATAGGTAATGGTAAAGTCGCCACAGTCCCAGATGACCATAGACTGCTTTCCCCTTTGAGGGGGAGAGCTGACTGATGGCGATTTAATCTGAGGATCGCCACACCTGAACGGAGTGGCAAGTTGGGAAGGCGGGGCCTTCATGAATAACCTCAACCGGTAAGGGAATGGAACCCGCGCTGCTGGCCTTGCTCTGCGTCACAACCCAGCTGTCCAGCCAACTGAGCTTTGCCAAATATCACAAGTTGATTTAGATTTCCTTTGCAGCAGGCAACCTGACAGAGATGGGAGTGCATAGTGTCATGTGAGAGTACCTTTAAGAAATGGGTGTTTATAAATGGGTGTGTATATAAATATCTGTGGTGAGAGTACTTTTAAGAAATGGGTGTTTATTACTGCAGTGATGTCCGAGAGTGGGTGGAGCTGGGCTGTCTGTCAGCTTTTTACTTTCATTTTAGGCTGTTTGCTGCAGGGTGTGTTTTAGTTTTGTTTTCAGTGTTGGAGCTGAAGTCAGACAGAGCAGGTGTACTGTTGATCTCTCTGCCATGAAAAGACTATCTCTTGATCATTTGGTGAATTCAGAATTACAAATGTTTTCAGCAGTGACTTTAACCTGATGTGCTTCTTTTAAAGGTTTTGTTTTTAAGTTGTATGGATGTGAAAAGGAAAGCTTAAAGGATTACTTAGTGTTGTAGTCTTTGGGGGTTGTATTTGAATTAATGGTTGCTAAGATGTTCACTGTATGTTTTAAAAAGGTTAACTTGAGTTCATAGAATAAACATTGTTTTGCTGTTAAAAAATACTTTTCCATTTCTGCTGTACCACACTGTAGAGTGGGCCGTGTGCTCCCCATACCACAATCTATTAAAAGTTGTGGGTCAGGTGAACTCCTTGATACACATTGGGGTTCTCTAAACCCTGGCCCATAACAATAGGTTATCTTATTTGTACTGACACTTGTCTAAGTTTTAGTCATGTCAAATTGTGTTCGCAAGACTATGACTGAATTAGTCGGAAAATCAGATAACTTTAACAAAGGACAACTTTAACGAATGACCTCAGACTCCTGAAAAATAAAAGCAACCACAGCGAGACATTGATCAAATTTATGGGGCTGGATTCTCCATTTCTCAGACTAAGTGCTGGCGCCGGCGTGGAAAGAGTGGTCTTTTACGACAGGAAAAATGGTGCAAAAGCTCCATCAAATCAGCAACTCTGAATGGGCTGGCACCATCAGCACATGGAACGCAATTGGTTCCATGCAAAACGGCACCGCATTCGACGGGTCCGTGATTGGCGCATGTGAGGCTCACACACCGCAGCCGCATTTAAACGATCCATCACCCCACACACACCGTCCCAGTCAACAAGATGGCTGGAAGAAGAGCAGCACCACGGTTCAGGGATGCTGAGCTGGAGACACTCCTGGACGCCGTGGAGAAGAGAAGGTTGACCCTGTACCCCAGCCTGGGGGGAAGGCCAGCAGGCGCTACTGATCAGCGCCGTGTGCAACGTCGTCCGGTCCGGCATGCAGTGCCAGAAGTAACTGCACGACCTCCTCAGGGCAGCCAGGGTGAGTAGGCAGTGCTCTGTCCCTGGCACTACTCCCGCCCATCCGCAACCCAGCCCCTCCCCCCAAGGGACGTGAGAACCCCACCCTGCCCCACATGCCAGCACCCATGCCAGCCGCAATGGCCGGGTGCCCTGGCCACTGATGCCACCATCGACGCAACCCCTGGGCTGCATGCATTGGAACATCTAGCAGTGTCGCTGTTTGTGTTTGTCGTCCCCCCGCCCCCCCTCCCCCCCCCAGGAGAAAACCGCACACAACCTCCAGGAGCGGGAGAAGAACAGAGGAGGACCACCAGACCTGCGGCCCTGCACCATGACCGAGCAGAAGGCACTGGAAGTGGTCGGCGGCCCGGGGGAAATGGAGATCAGGGAGGGGAGTGTCATGATATTCAGGCGAACATCACAGCACATACATACACACATAATGATGGACAGATCAACGGACCAATCAACACACACAACACGACAGCCAATCACGGACAAGAGAATACACAGTACAAAGCAGGGAACACAACACTTCCTGGGCACTCGAGCAGGAGAGAGCTCAGGGCACAGACTTCATTGCCAGCCACTTAGAGGTTCACCATGTGCTGAATACCAGAGTTCACTATGTTTATAGTTCAATGAAATAAAACTGCGTTGTACCATACGCAACCGTGTTGGTTCGTCTGTGTGTCAGAGTACCCAACATTTCATGATGGGCGAGCAAGTGCGACCCTGCTTAGTTGCGGATCTCCATGACGCATGTGTGGACACCCTCCTTCACACCCCTCTCACCCCGCTCCCCCCCTCAGCCCGCATCTCCCTCAGCCCACACCACCCTCACCCACCCCCTTATCCCCTTCGCCCAAACCTCCCTCAACATCCCCCACCCACCCCAGGCCCGCTGTCTAACTGTACATGTCCCCTTGTGTCTTACAGGACCTGCCGGAGATAGGGCCTAGTCGGTGAACTGTGTCGCGATGAGGGTGTCCCGTGCGTGCTATCCCTGGCGATGGCGATGTGTGGCCTCCCGTGCCTGCCTCGGCCCCATGTGCTTCACATCGTCCCCCTACCCCGCATCCTCCTCGTCGGACGAGGCCTGTCCTTCCTCCTCCTCCAGCACATCGCCGCTCTGCTGCCCGATGTTGTGGAGGATGCAGTATGCCACCACAATGCGGACGACCCTTGCACTGGAGGGCCCCTCCAGAGCGGTCCAGGAACCTGATGGGGTGCCCATCAATCATGTTGGGGATCACCCAGTGTGCCAAGATGAAGGGGTTGTCCAGCATTGGGTGGAGACGTGCATGATGCACATTTTTGATCTCCCGCCAGCTGTATGTTCGTGGAGTGGTTGGTGTACAGTGGCCTGTTATCCGCAGGTACCCGTAGGGCGACATGCATCCCATTGATCACCCCCCCTGGACCATGAAGGCGATGGCAGCGAATCCTGCTGCCGGGGCATCCTGGTGGGCGCGGTTCACATGTTACAGGATGTACTGGTCCGCCTGTGCATGTAGGGCGTCTGTGATGGCACGAATGCACTTGTGCGCTGAGACCTGCGAGATCCCGGATATATCCCCATTCGACACCTGGAAGGACCCCGTTTCATAAAGGTTCAAGGTGACTATCACGTTGACGGTCACCGGGAGCGGACATACCCCCGCGGTGCCAGGTTGGCATCATCTGGCAGATGTGTTGCACAGTCCCTCTGCTCATCCGCAGTCTCTGTCTGCATGCCAGGTCCTCAAACGCCATGTGGCGCCGGTACACACGGCACCACATGCGGCGCCTCCATGGCACCTCCTCCTCGGCCTGCTGCCCCACTGCAGCCCATTCCTCTGCAGCCGGTCCTCTGCAGTCCGGTCCTCTGCTGCAGTTACCCCCTCCTCTCTGAGCGGCCTCTGCTCACGCGGCCACAGGGTATCTCGCAGGGCTGCGGCCATCACCACAGGGCCATCATGGTGGGTTGGTGTCCGAATGCCATTGTCTGCAGGGAGTAAAGGACCAACATATTAGCATGGCGCATACTCCCATGCTCATCCAGGTACCATGGGCTACATGGTGGCCCCGGTTGGCAATGTGGGCTCCACCCATGCACGTTCCCCAACCCCACACCCCTGCCCATCAGTATCCGGCCCCATTAGTGCCCACTGTTCTGGCGCCCGTCCCTGCTGCGGGGGACACCATTGGCTGGCACTGCCCTCACTGGGAACTGCCTTGGTTGTAACCCTGGGTGGTCCCCAGTGGGTGGCTGCTGGTTGGGTGGGGTGTTCGGGGCTGGAAGTTATTCTCGCACAATCGTGTTTCCCAATTTCGGTTTCGACAAGCGGAGAATCCTGCCCATGGTGTTTTCTGGAATCTGTTGGTGCTATAAGCAGTAAACATGTGCAGCTGAACTGTCCCACAAAGAGCAGGTAAGCTTGTGTTAATTTAAAATATAACCATCCTTGGCAATATATATATACTATCAATTACCTGATTGTTAAATACCCAGAACTCTGTTGTAACTCAAAATTAGCTGGCACATAGTTTTTCAAACTTTTTTTTCCTGGGACCCACTTTTGCCAGCCGGCTGACCTTCACGACCTACAGTGACTGACCTTTGCGATACACGCCATGTTCGCTTACCTTTAATGTGAAAGCGAAGCCTGCTTAGTCCTCATGACTTCACTTGACTCAGATTCACAGGAGGAGCGAGCAATACGCATATCAGGTGCAGATTTTAGCCAATTCCTTTGTGCCATCTTCACCTTTATGATAGCGGAAAATCCAACCTCACACATATAGGTCGTCATGAAGAACAATAGCAACAAATGCATGTTTTACTCAGCTGTAGGCCCTGGAGCTCTGTACATAGTTAACACTAGCCCCGCTCTGTCCTGCTCCAGACTCTACTGAGCAGCTCTCTTCAGATTCTGTTGTGAGATCCTGTCGAGGCTGTAAACTACCTATTTGAGTCACTGGCCGTCTCTTACTTTGAAGAAAACCATTCATCTTCACAGTTCACCTGTCTTGCTTGCCAGCAGCTTGGAAATGGAAGCAACACTGCTACGTGATTTGGTGCCAAAAGCACGCACCTGGAGGGCACTTGAAGTCAAGTGTACGTGCAGCATGCGTGACCTGCTCTCTTCTGCTTCTTCTGGCCGGAAGACTGCATACAGCTTTATTTATTCTATTTAAAAGGTGGCAGCCGCTGACATTCTCAATGTAAAAGCTGGTAGCAGCTATTGGACACTTCTCCCGCGATCAGAACCACCACGGAAATGGCGTGATCTATCGCTCCGCGACCCTCCCGACACCCGCTCACGACCCACCGGCAAGTCATGACCCGCTCTTTGCAAACACCCTGAGCTCGCACAACCTTAAAGTATTTGAACCAGGAAGTCCAAATGATTTACTGGAGGTTTGACACGGATTATCCTTTTTGGCATAAGTTGACAAGCCCCCTGATACATCCCAGTAACTTGAACCAAGAAAGATACAATCAGATCCTCTGCTCAGAATGCCATAAAAATTACAATCTGCATCTCAGAATTTGTACCTGGTGCTTCTGACTTGTTGCGTAACAGCATTTCTATGAATAATAAGGATTCAAGTATTTTTTATTCTGAATCTGAAGTGCATGTTTTCAATATTAGGGGCTGGATTTCCCCAAAGAAGTTGGGACTGTTTCTCGGTCCCAAATTGGCCCCAGTGGAGAAACAGTTTCTCGTTGGAATTTTGTTGGCGATGCCCCCTCCCCGAACCCCCAACCCTTAACAGGCATAAACAGGTTTCCTGTTCAAGTAATGGGAGAAGGCTGCCTCAAGAAGCTATAGGGCCATTCAGGGATGTCCAGCTTGAGAGAATCATAGAATCATAGAAGTTATAGTGCAGAAGGAGGCCATTCGGCCCATCAGTCTGCATCGGCCCTTGGAAGGGGCACCTCATGCCTCCACCCGACCCCAGTAACCCCACCTTACCTTTTTGGACACTAAGGGGAATTTATCATGGCCAATCCACCTAACCTGCAAATCTTTGGACTGTGGGAGGAAACCAGAGCACCCGGAGGAAACTCACGCACACATGGGGAGAACGCGCAGACTCCACACAGACAGTGACCCAAGCTGAGACTCGAACCTGGGACTCTGGTGCTGTGAAGCAACTGTGCTAACCACTGTGCTACTATGATGAGAGGAATAGTAGGCTACAATAAGAGATAAATAAGGGGGTGACTGCTTTAACATGGGAGATCCCGCTCATCAACATTTTTAAATTTGCAGTCAGGCCATTGCTGTGGGTGGCAGTTGGGGAGGGAATTTCTACATGGTGGTCTGTGACTGCGTCTAAACCCAGGGGTGCAAAGAGGGCCTCTAAGCCTACCTGGAATACTATTTCCCTGGCCTGTCACTGGGTTCCTGCCTCCTTACACAGTCTCCCTACAGTGCAAAAAACAGCAGTTGAAGTCAACAAGGCTCTTAATGAGCTTAATTGGCTCTGTGCCACAGAGTGGCAGGTAGCCCCACCATCCCTAAACCTGACTCAGCAGAAATTGTTAGTGCTGGGAATGGGAACAGGAAGCCAGCACCTCGGCCAGAATCAATATTTTTAGTTTCCACCCACCTCTGTACCCATCCGGGGCTGAAAGTCCTTCACCATATTTCTCTAGTTGCACAGAGATGTGTCAGTAATAGTTAGAATTACACACGAAGAACACAAAATTTGCAAGCGGATAGTCCACTGTGTGTTCACCAAGTGCTTTAGTGTCAGCTGAGGAAGATGGAACAAATTAATCCAAACATTTTTAATCCATGTCTCTTCTGCAGAATTGATTGAGCTAACAGCAATCTGTCGTATTCATCATCCAAGTCCTGCTGTCTGTGATTATTATTTTATGGTCCCAATCTGTCATGATTAACCTTTACCATGATCCCTATGTGCAAAGATGTGTAACCGCACCACTGTATACATAATCGCTGTCAAGGTAGCAAGGAAAAATAAGACAGAAAATTTGTGTTATTTATGTCAAAAAGAAATAGAATTTCAGTCAGCATTTGTGATTCAAATTGTTTTTCTTATGTGCTTGATTTCTTGTTGTTGAGGGGACGATGTTGAGAAGGCTGCTGGATTGGCTTTGCAGTCTGAATGCTTCAAGCTGACCACTATTCGTTCTGAGAAGAAAGGTTGATTAGGTTCTGAAACTGAGGCCGGAATCCTCCGGCCGTTCGGCGGTGGCCGGACTCTCTGGTCCTGCTGGCAGTGCACCCCCGCCCACAGGTTTCTCGCCAGTGTGGGGTTGCTTCAATGGGAGTTCCCATTGACAGCAGCGGGAACAGAGAATCCCGCCAGCAGTGAATGGAGCGCCACTTCCCGCACCTGAGAAGCAGGTGATTAGGAGGTCGAAGGATCCCACCCTTCTTCTCCAATGGAGGTGAACAGTTGATTATTTAATGCTGAGTTGAATTGGCCACCTGGTCCACAACAGGTAAGTTATATAGGTTTCTCAGCAGTATTGTCAAGTGGCTGAGAATCAATGGCATGCAGTTGTTTACCTAGATTTTCAGTTACTCAATTCAGAGGCCCACCTATTCCATATGATCTGAGAACCAGGACCTTGATGACTGTCTTAGAAACCAACCCAAAGATGTAGGGCGGGAATGTCTGATCCTGAGGCTAAGTGGTGACGCCGTCGTAAATGATCTTGAGCCCTACAGGTGGCCAGCACGGCACTAGAGCGACAACGCAGCTCCAGCAGTCGATACCGGTGTCAAACGGGCACCGCGGATCTGCGCATGTGCGCTGTGGCCGGTGCAAATTCGCACATGTGTGCTGCGACCGGCGCGAACGCGCGAATGCGCGCTAGCTTCCTTCTCCACGCCGGCCATGTGCAACATGGCGTAGAACAACAGGGGCCGGTGCAGAGTAAAAGAGGGCCCCAGGGGACCAGGACAAGCCGGATCGTCGATCAGCAGGCCCGATCGTTGGCCAGGCCACTGTGGAGGTTTCCCGCACCAGGCCACCCCCCCCCCCCCCCCCCCGCAGGATGGACGCCGAGGTCCCGCCTGGTAAGACCACATGTGAACGGCGCCAATGGACTCGGGCTATCTCGGCGGCCACTGGGCCCATCCCGCGCAGAGATTCGCTGGGGAGGGGGGGGGCAGCGGCCGGGTAGAGCGGCCCCCGATCGCCACCGCGCTGACGCCATTGCCGCTGATTCTCCAGTCACCGGAGAATCAGTGGACCGGCGTTGAGGCGGTGTCACGTGAATCGAGCTCGGGGTCAGAGAATCCCACCCGTAACACCTGGAACATGATGGGACAAACAGAGTCAAATTTGAATCTTTCATTATTTCTTGATTTTACGTCTGAGCCCAAATGTTTTTTCTTGTCGTATTTAGGCGGGCCAGTGTAGATAATGTTGGAAAGAATATTTCCTTGGTAAAATTGGCAGACGTGCTGCAAACGTCATCCCTGCTTGCCGGTCTCCCATATACGACAGGTAGCCTACAGGGCTTAATTATGCCCAATTATAGAAGGTTGTCTGGGATTTTCCAGTCAGCTTCCAGTCTCTCACACCAGCATGAAGGTGGGAAAGCTGTAGTTGATCAAGAACAATCCGACAGCTTTTGTTGCGCGTAGAGGTTCACAAACACACAAATGCGCACAAAGCACATAAGCACACACACGCAAAAACACCTCTACAACACACACCAAACACACAAATGCACATATATAACATACACAGAAATGCCTGCATGCACACACAAAACATACATCCACAACATACACAGAAACCTCACACAACCCAACACACACATACACAATTGCATAGCAGTTGCTGGAATGGAAGACTGCTGTTGCACCAGCAGCCATTCCCATCAACCCCAACTGAAGGCCAACCCAGGGCCGTATAGGTCACTGAAAGGGGGGGGGGGGGGGGGGAGTCCTTGAAAGCTTCTTAGCACCCTCATTTTCCTCCAACTCCACAGTCTCCTACTTTAGCACCATGCTGGCGATCTGACAAATTGAAATGGCGCCTGGTCCCCTTGGGGCCATATTTGGGGAGTCGGACCTGCCGGAGCTGCAGACTGCAGCGGGCGCCAATGTTCTGGCCTTCGCCTCGCTGATTGCTCAAAGGCGGGTACTGATGGGTTGGAGGTCACCTCCACACAGTACCCCACGGGGTATGGCTGGGGGATCTTGTAGACTTTTTGTACCTCAAGAAGTTTAAGTACACAGTGAAGGGATAAACCGAATTGTTCTACCGGAGATGGCAGCCATTTATCCTGTACTTCAAAGAGCTGGTCACCTTTAGTTGTTAGTGGTGGTGGAGGTTTGGGGGCTTGGTGGGATTTTGTTTCAGTTTTCTCAGGGGGTGGGGGTTGGGGCTGGAGTTGGTTGTTACTTGTTATTGTTTTCTGTTTTGTATAAAATTGAAAAGTTGAATAAAAATATTTCAAAAAAATATTTAGCTCGTTTGAGCACTTCTTCAATATATTTACTTGCGCTGGCACATGACGAGGTGTGTGTTTGTGCACTTCAGAGCTTAAAAGGAATGGTAACATTATGAAGGTGGTTCTTACCAATGAAAATGTGGTGAGATCCACCTTGAAGTGCCATCAGCAGGATGAAGTGAATTAGGGGCTGGTTTAGCACAGGGCTAAATCGCTGACTTTTAAAGCAGACTAAGGCAGGCCAGCAGCACGGTTCAATTCCCGTACCAGCCTCCCTGAACAGGCACCGGAATGTGGCGACTAGGGGCTTTTCACAGTAACTTCATTTGAAGCCTACTTGTGACAATCAGCGATTTTCATTTCATTTCATTTCATGAAGGTTCTCAGCTGATGTATGATGCGTGGGAAGCCTCCTTCCTTCTCTGCTGTTGCACATAATCCAGAGGTCAAAAACTCGATCACTGAGATGCTCTTTGATACTTTCATTGACCATCCAAGCTTACATTTTAGGGAAGTTCAATGAACAGATATGAGCAGCAGGTGCCCCTCAAAGCTTGAGTGCCAGGGACAAGGCAATCCACTGCACTACAGTGTTATGCATTGCCCAGGTGTAGGCATTAGAGCTTGGTTGGCCATCGACCATGCAGGTGGTAATGGATCTGCTATCTATACCCCCTCGGCAAGGTTGGCCTGTCCCTCAACCCTTTGCTAGCTTAGAATCTCAGCTAATAGAAATTTCCAAGTATTAAATGAACATAGAGCCCAGAGTGATTCTAGACTGGGTCCTCTAATGTACGGTCCTTGCCACCCCTCCCCCTGGGGTTTTCATAGGATGGGGCACAAATTGAGTGCTTCATAGTGGACCAAACTTCTTTGAAAGTTTACAATAGCATGTTACAAAGACTGTAACTCAGACCCCGAGAGAAATGCGTTTAGATTTGAGACTACAACTCTTGCATGCTTCATTAATACATGTATTGTATTGAAACTAATTATAGATTACAACTTATACATGAGGTTACAGGTAGCAACTAAAACTATTCATGATATGCCAATAATGCTGTAAAAATGCATGCAAATTTTAAATCCACTATTATTCTTGGATCATCAGAGAAAGATTGATTAAAAATAATTATACTCACAATGCAATATGATTATTCAATTTTGAAGTATTTCTGTCTCAAACCAAGGGAAATTCACAAAAATGGAACTCAACCCTATGTGTCCAAAGATGTCTGAGCTAATAGTGTGTATTTTAAATAAAATTTCAGCAGAGCTTGAAAATGACTCCTATATTATATTTCTGAAAAACATGCTCATTATCATGAACCTGGTTTCATAATTCTAAAATTCTGTCATTCTCAAAGTCTGGAAAAACAGGTGGCCAATTTGGATGCTTCCCAACTTACAAGGTTTGAGGGACATCTTATTTACTATGTATATATATATTTGTAGGCAACAATTCAATTTGTAGCCAATTTATCTCAAGTTGCTATTTTTATAGTGCTAACTTGAAATTAAGTCTTTAACTTTTTAAATTCCAAATCAAATGTCTGAGCTTTGTAATATCTATAACACAGGTAATATTGCTTGTCTACTGTGTCCACTACTTTGGCTGCATTTACATTCCAGGTGTCACCGGATTATACTTTGTGGAGTGGGTAGAGGAATATGGAAGCCAGGAATTTTGCATGTGGCACCCACTTCAGAAACAGGACCAATGGCCAGAATGGATGATGGGCAAGTTCTTTTTCTTTCAAAGAACTGTGTATTGGAAAGTTGAGGGCTTACCATTCACGAGCTGCCTTATCTGCATTTCATAATGTTGTGCAGCATGCAGCACACCACACCTATTCTTGATACCTTTGCTTGGGCATGCTGTTCCAGCTGAGCGATTGAGGCCACTGAAGTGCATCTTTAAAATGCCAATGGCCTGCTCAAAGGTATTTCTGGTGATGACGTAGCTGCTGATGTAGTTGCGCTCGACTCCATTTGTGGGCTGCTAAAAGTGGTCATTATCCAAACACTTAAAGGCCGTGTCCCCTGGAAGCGAACCATGGATCAGTGCCAAAAGCTGAAATAGTTGAGGGAGTTGGGAACTCCTTACTGTAGTCACAAACCACCGGTACATTGTTTGAATGGAAGGACTTCTGGCTGACAAAAGTGTCCACATTTTGAGTGGGCCTTTATGGCAACATGGGTGAAATCAATAACATTCTGTACCTGAGGGCAAAGGCCGTGATTCTTTATAACTGAGACACCAAACCTATCAGAAAATTAATGTGATTCCCGACATGAACAACAGAGCATTAGTTACAGTTCTAACACAGCTGTGTGCTGCTTATTGGGGTATACCAGACAGGTCTCCTGATCAGCCTGAGAAAAATCCTGAGGCATAGAAGGTAAAAGTGACTGTTACCTTCACAATGTTGGCAGGGCATGCGGGTCGATGGATTGTGGCTAAATTTGTTGCTGGACCACATGCATTTGATTGTCCTACACCTCACAGCGTAGCCTCTGTCATCTTCAGCACTGGTTCTCTGTCACAGTGAGGATGTGCCAGGTTTGTGCATCCTTGCCACAGGGTAGTATCTGGTTGCCCTGCCTCTCTTTCTCCATCTTCCTGGTGTGCATGCCACAGCCTGTTCGTCCTGACCTTCTGCCTTCCCTCTGGCCTCTGCCTGTTCATGGTGACTAGCTTCCATGTTCTCGAGTGGCATTTTCTATCTTCCTTCGTACAAAGTGCTATGCACCCTCTTCAAGCACAAAATTCTTCCTGGCACCCAATGCACAAGACTGTGGGGGCAAAAAAAATTGCCTTGCAAAATCAGTAGCTCCACCCCCTACTCCATTGGGTTAAAGAAAGACAATTGGAATTGATTTTGTGCCAATTCTGGGGCAGTGCAGAGAGGGTTAAGCAAATTCCACCAGGGTATCTGTATCATTCCAAAGACGTACCCTGGCTCCTCAAACAAATGCACAAAGTTCAGATTTGGCTCTCACCAAGTCTATTTTGCACATTCTGGTTTTGTACTCCTGAAATAGAAAAATCCGACTAGAAGAGGCAGCTGGTGATTTAAATGGCCAGGGGTCTCTATGAATTGCAAATACACGAAAAGTGGCCCGCCATTAATCGTGCCGCACGAAAATGGGAAGTGCTGTGTTTGTGGGAAGACTCATGGGGCGGGATTCTTCAATAATGGGGCTGTCCCCACTCCGCCGTGAAAAGCGGCGCCAACCACTTTGGCGTCAACGGTCCCGATAATGGGGAATGCTCCCCTTCCTAGGGGGCTAGGTTGGCGCTGGAGTAGTCCCTGCAGCTCCAGCAAGCGCGGAACAGTCCGCGCGAGTTTGAGCATGCGCGGAAAGGCCAGCGTGATTCCGCGCATGCGTGGAACAGCCGGCGTATTTCTACGCATGCGCACTACGGCCAGCGTATTTCCGCACATGCGCGGGGTTCACTTCTCCGCGCCGGCCCCCGGGCAGTATGGCGGAGCCCTACAGGGGCCCGGCGCGGAGTAAAATAGGCCCCCATGGAACCATCCCGCCTGTCGATCGGTAGGCCCTGATCACAGGCCCGGCCACCGTGGGCCCCCCTGGGGTCGGATCCCCCCACTCCCCCCACCAGACCACCCCCCTTCACACACAACGTCCAGGTCCCGCTGTATGGGACCTGAGTAACCCACGCCGGCGGGACTCGGCCAAACACGTTGGCCACTCGGCCCATTGGAGCACGGAGAATCGCCGGGGGCGACCGCTAAGAATGGCCCCCGACCGGCGTGGTGGGAATCCCGCGGGCGCCCGAGAATCGGAGCCGGGAAATGGGGATGCCGCCGTCGGGGCGGTGGGGCGCGATTCCTGCGTCCCTCCTGGAGATTCTCGAACCCGGCGCCGGGTCAGAGAATTGCGCCCATGATTTCTGTGATCATCCGTCATTTTCACCTCGACGGAGAGGCCCTCTACCATGGCAGAAATACACGCCTAAATCTGTTTCCAATTAGAATGCTGCCTCTACCTATGAACCTTGTTAAAATGAGATAATGTTTAGAAAGCGACACAGCACTGGAGACACATGGGGCGAAATTCTCCCCCAACGGCGCGATGTCCGCCGACTGGCGCCAAAGACGGCGCCAATCAGACGGGCATCGTGCTGGCCCAAAGGTGCGGAATGCTCCGCATCTTTGGGGGCCGAGCCCCAACATTGAGGGGCTAGGCTGACGCCGGAGGGATTTCCACCCCGCCAGCTGGTGGAAATGGCGTTTGTTGCCCCGCCAGCTGGCGGAAATGGCGTTTGTTGCCCCGCCAGCTGGCGCGGAAATGCGGCGCATGCGCGGGAGCGTCAGCGGCCGCCGACAGTTTCCCGCGCATGCGCAGCGGGGAGAGTCATTTCCTCCTCCGCCATGGTGGAGACCGTGGCGGAGGCGGAAGGGAAACAGTGCCCCCACGGCACAGGCCCGCCCGCGGATTGGTGGGCCCCGATTTTGGGCCAGGCCACCGTGGGGGCACCCCCCTGGGTCAGATCGCCCCGCGCCCCCCCCAGGACCCCGGAGCCCGCCCACGCCGCCTGGTGCCACCGGTAAGTACCAGCTTTGATTTACGCCGTCGGGGCAGGCAATTTCTGGGCGGGACTTCGGCCCATCCGGGCCGGAGAATTGAGCGGGGGATCCCGCCAACTGGCGCGGCCTGATTCCCACCCCCGCCCAATCTCCGGTACCGGAGACTTCGGCGGGGGCGGGGGCGGGATTCACGGCGGCCAACGGCCATTCTCCGACCCGGCGGGGGATCGGAGAATGACGCCCATGGTATCATCCCATTGCCATTCTCACATTGATAGGCCAAGATTCTCCTTTTCCTGGCTGCAAGGCACATCCATGTCACCTCCCTATATGAGACAACTGCTTGGCTTTTAATCTGTCAATTATATCAACAGTATATATATTTACACTCATCCCTTTACACCACTAACATGCCATTGTGTATGGGACATTCGTTCTGTCCTTTCCACACAGATTCCATTTATACTACTAAATTTATCCCTTGATAATTGTGAGCACTGACAGCCTCACCATTGTTTCTACCAGAAAAGCCAACTTTCCAACCTCTCAATGTGCAATGTTGTCATGCACAATAAATTTAAGCCAGCCATCATTTTAACACAATTTCTTTTCCTCTCAATGTTTACTATTTCTTTCCATCTTGTTTCCTCTCGCTATCAAAGTGTGATGTATAATTTCTTACATCTGACTGTGGCCTGGAATTTCTGGTAGAAATTAAGGTGAGGTTATCGGCACTCACAATTATTAAGGAGTAAGTAAAGTCACCATAGTCCCAGATGACCAGAGGCTGCTTTCCCCTTTGAGGTGGAGAGCTGACTGGTGGTGATTTAACCTGAGGATCACCACACCTCAGTTGAGGGGCAAGGTTGACAAGGCAGGATCTTCATGAGTAACCTCAGCCGGAACAGGAATTGAACCCATGAGGTTGGCCTTGCTCAGCATTACAAACCAGCTGACCAGCCAACTGAGCTAAATCGCCCCCCTAAGCAGTAAATCCGACAAGAACATCCAATAACCACACATGCAGTTAAATGAGGAAATCAGGAAGCGGCTGTCCAAGTTGTCTTTTGATAACAAATGTTGTTCTCTGTGACGAACTGAACAAAGATGAAGACTCAAAACATGGGTTGGATTTTCCTCTCCCTGAAGCTGGGTAATCTAACCTGGGAGGCCCAAAATAGATGCATGCCGGGTTGTTATTTCAAACTTAACTGTGATTCATGACAGATATAGGGGAAATATAGTGTGTTGCGACCTGATGCTCAATGTAAAGTGATTCAGGATGCCTTCAGCCAATCCAATTTTTCTTACCATCACTATATTCATGGCAGTAGACGTGATCCTGAAGGCTGTGGGAACCATGTCAGGTAAGTCAATTCATGAAGCTCGGGGAAGCCTGTTGTGGAGTCGGGAAACCTTTGAAAGGCGCTTTAAAAGATCTTGCCAACTTCAAATGTCATAATGTAAGGGATGATAATTTAAGTATGTATTTAATGAAATTATTGATCATAGTGCTCGCTTTAAAAGGTATGTGATTATTAAATTGACCAGAATTGTGCAAGTGTTCACATACATTAAGAATAGTTTATCCACTGGATAAAGTCCTCTTCTGCTTTCAACTGTACTTAAGATCTGATTTAAATGGGCACAGGGGGTACGCACCTGTCTGCCTTTCACCCTGGGGGATGCTGTACAAGCAGAAGCTGCTCTGGGAGGGCCTTGCAGCAGCGGAGCTTGCCCCAGAGCACCATGAGCCAGCTGGTGAGGGTGGATATCTGGCTGCCCAACAAGCCAAGGAGGAAGTGGGAGCAAGGCATCGCAGCAGGTCTCGTGTACAGCAGAAGCGCCTGGAATTCGAGGACCTGCCAGACCAGGCATGCCATTGAAGACGCTGGCTGAGTAGGGGGACAATACTGCATATCTCCTGGACCATGGCGCAGTTGGCAACTGAGAGGATATGTGGGTGGCCTGGTGGCCATCAAAGTGACAGGCGCCCTGAACCTTCATGCAACAGGGCCCTTCTGTCCCCCTACGAGCACCAGCGCATGAGGGCACAGTCTTCACAAATTGAAAGGGGATCCACTCCATAAATGTGCAGCTGGTGTGTGACCATGAAATACACATCATGCACATCTGCGCCCGATACCTAGGCAGTGTGCACGACGCCTTCATCTGGCACATGTTCCCGGCACATTCGGGCACTCCTCTTCCGTCCACCATCCCAACGCATGTGCAACTCCTCCTTGATCCCTACCAGCCTCACTACGGGTTGCGGGCCCTGGGTTGGCAGTAACAGTGGGTCTGGTCCATGCAATAGAGGATGATGATTTCCCCGCTCTGTGATGAGCTCTGGTGCTCTGCGTCGTTTGACAACGTTTGACTCTTACACATGGTAGCACTTTCCACCATTCACCTGGGTGATCCCCGTATGTGAGCTGGCCATTCCATCATACGATCCCACCAAACCCTTGGGGTGGTGGAGGTGGGGACAACGTGCGGGGGAGGGGGTCGTGGTGGGGTGGAGAGAAATGTGGTGGGGCTGGGTGCCATGGCGGTGAGTGGTAGCTGATCTGGGGGATCCTGGCCCATGCCCAGTTTAAAAAATAATAATTTTGAGTACCCAATTATTTTTTTTCCAATTAAGGGGCAATTTAGCGTGTCCAATCCACCTGACCTGCACATCTTTGGGTTGTGGGTGTGAAACCCACGCAGACATGGGGAGAATGTGCAAACTCCACACGGACAGTGACCCAGGGCCAGGATTCGAAACCGGGTCCACAGCAGTCCCAGTGCTAACCATTGCACCATATGCCGCCCCAACCCAATTCTAAACTGGCCACCCCCACCCCCGCCTACTGTGCAGCCAGCAGAACCCAGCCTAGCCCATCCCTCACACCCTTCTGATAGAGCACTGAGGTAGGTTGGAACATTTGTGAACAAGTGTTTAGTGTGAACAGGTGAATATGTTTCTACAAGTTTGTGCCCTAGCCCCTAACTCTATCCGGTGTGCTGCACCAATGCCAACTTAAGTGGTGTCTAACTCTCTGGCCTTAAGGGCCCTAACGCAATGCTTATGTGGTTCCCCAAGTGATACATCAGGGGTGGAGGCGACCTGCTGCGATTCCTGCTGGGGTTCCCCTTTGGCAGCCGTCCTCTGGAGCGACTGGGCCTGGACTGTCCCAGTAGTCTCTCAGGGTGGCCCAGGTGGTGTTGTGCCACTCTAATCTGCCTGCTACCCATCGGAGGCGCCAAGAACAGGTGGAGGTGGGGGGGGGGTTAGATTCTGTGGTGTTCCAACACCAGCACTACGGGGGTCACCAGCAAGGACCCCATCATATTCTCATCCCTTGAGGTGCCCTATGGCCCCAGGCTACTTCCTGGGATGGGGGTGTGACAAGAGTATGATCCGAGTGCTCCACCACCACCTGGCGCTGCCAGTCCCGGAGGCCGGCTCCCCTCTCAACCAGGGTCTCAATGCTCGCGGCCATAGAGACATCCATTGGACGTTTCTGACCCATGCCCGATAACTTCACCCCCGGATGCTGGCGCTGCTTCCGTGGTCGCAGAACACCACCGATTCAGGCCCAGGGCCAGCACTTAGTCTCTGAAATGGGCAACCCCGCCCCAGGTTTTTCTTTCTTCTTTTTGCTTCTTTGGCTGCATTCAGAGGTCATGAGGACAAAGGAATGGTAGAATAAATGTAATTGGTTGCAGAACATTGTTAAATCTCACTTACAGTAAGAGTCCTGTGAATATTTTATAATGTAGTTAGCAAGATAATGTGAGTCATTGCAACATAGGAAGAAGAAACAGAGTAACATCACAAGCTGTCAGTCCCATTGCAATATGATTTTAAGGAATATCAGCATGACATCACTAGAAGGGAAGTGAGTCATGTGATCCAGTCTTAGCCTAAAAATTCTCCAGGCCCTCTCCCTGCCCGACCCCACATGATGGAGTTTCCCGCGGTGAATGTGGCTCCCCATTTGTCGCAAGGGGAACCTTCTGAATGGTTCGCCCGTCCCGCCGTCAGGGATCCCGTGATGGGGATCGACTTCCGTGGGACCAGATGGTCCCGCCAGCTGGACGGCTTGAAAATCCCGCCCTTAGTTTCACTTCAGCTTTGAGCAAAGCACACACACATAGTTCTGACGTCTTCACGGTTCATATGCAAGACTGTGCCCTTGTGCCTCCTCTAAAGAAATAATTGGTGTCTTGTGCAATAAATAAGCCCAATCTATTAAAACCTTTAAATAACACAACTCCTGCATCCCCTCTTGCTAACTTATTCGCAATATTTTGCACTTGTCTGAATTTAATTTAATTTTCTATTTAGTATCTCTCATTGTGTGCCTTCTGGACTAACTAGCTCCTTCAATTCCATTGTCCTATATGGTTTTCATTGTTTTTCTGACCTCAATCCATTGCTGCAAAGTATAAACATTAATGGTCACAACACTGAGGCTGTGCAGTTCTTCCTCCCACACTAAACACTGTCTCCCCAGGGTTTCAGGATCTTTATCTTCACTAGGAGAAGGTGAAATGTTGGGTATCCGCCATCTATCTGTAGCACTTCCTGTGCGGAGTCTGCACGTTCTCCCCGTGTCTGCGTGGGTTTCCTTCAGGGTGTTCCGGTTTCCTCCCACAGTCCAAAGATGTGCAGGGGTTGGTGGATTGGCTATGCTAATGTCCAAAAAAGGTAAGGGAATGTGGAGTTACGGGGATAGGGTGGAAGTGTGGGGATAGGGTGGATGTGTGGGCTTAGATAGGGTGCTCATTCCAAGGGCTGGTGCAGACTCGATGGGCTAAATGGCCTCCTTCTGCACTGTAAATTCTGTGTGATCTGTGTGAATTCTGTTTGATTTCTCTTTCCAATATTACGGTCATTTGTAACTTTGAAAAATAATGCAACATGCTAGTACCAGCTTTCAGTGCTATAAGAGGCTGCAGAACCCAGGTGTTATTAGCAAATGACCAGTAATGGCTTGATATCAGGTTCATGCACCATGTAATTAAAGTTCATACAACCTTTCAGTTTGGAAATTGCACCAAAGACTGTAAGGAAAGGAACATTTCCAGGTGAAAGCTTGGAATATAATGGGCTTTTTGCAATTGAAGATAAACAATTAGGCGGGAACTGAAGAACCGAGATTGGGGGTGGATGTTTGAGGGGAAATCAACATCTGACATGTGGGAGGCTTTCAAGTGTCAGTTGAAAGGAATTCAGGACCAGCATGGGCCTGTGAGGACGAAGGATAAATACGGCAAATTTTGGGAACCTTGGATAACGAGAGATATTGTAGGCCTCGTCAAAAAGAAAAAGGAGGCATTTGTCAGGGCTAGAAGGCTGGGAACAGACAAAGCCTGGGTGGAATATAAGGAAAGTAGGAAGGAACTTAAGCAAGGAGTCAGGAGGGCTAGAAGGGGGCCACGAAAAGTCATTGGCAAATAGGGTTAAGGAAAATCACAAGGTGTTTACATGTACATAAAAAACAAGAGGGTAGTCAGGGAAAGGGTTGGCCCACTGAAGGATAGGCAAGGGAATCTATGTGTGGAGCCAGAGGAAATGGGCGAGGTACTAAATGACTACTTTGCACCAGTATTCACAAAAGAGAAGGAATTGGTGGATGTTGAGTCTGGAGAAGGGTGTATAGATAGCCTGGGTCACATTGAGATCCAAAAAGACGAGGTGTTGGGCGTCTTGAAAAATATTAAGTCCCCAGGGCCTGATGGGATCTACCCCAGAATACTGAAGGAGGCTAGAGAGGAAATTGCTGAGGCCTTGACAGAAATCTTTGGATCCTCTGTCTTCAGGTGATGTCCCGGAGGACTGGAGAATAGCCAATGTTGTTCCTTTGTTTAAGAAGGGTAGCAAGGATAATCCAGGGAACTACAGGCCGGTGAGCCTTACATCTGTGGTAGGGAGAGAATTCTTTGAGACAGGATCTACTCCCATTTGGAAGCAAATGGAGGTATTAGTGAGAGGCAGCATGGTTTTGTGAAGGGGAGGTCGTGTCTCACTAACTTGATAGAGTTTTTCGAAGAGGTCACAAAGATGATTGATGCAGGTAGCGCAGTGGATGTTGTCTATATGGACTTCAGTAAGGCCTTTGACAAGGTTCCTCATGGTAGACTGGTACAAAAGGTGAAGTCACACGGGATCAGGGGTGAGCTGGCAAGGTGGATACAGAACTGGCTAGGTCATAGAAGGCAGAGAGTAGCAATGGAAGGGTGCTTTTCTAATTGGAGGGCTGTGACTAGTGGTGTTCCGCAGGGATCAGTGCTGGGACATTTGCTGTTCGTAGTATATATAAATGATTTGGAGGAAAATGTAACTGGTCTGATTGGTAGGTTTGCAGACGACACAAAGGTTGGTGGAATAGCGGATAGCGATGAGGACTGTCAGAGGATACAGCAGGATTTAGATCGTTTGGAGACTTGGGCGGAGAGATGGCAGATGGAGTTTAATCCGGACAAAGGTGAGGTAATGCATTTTGGAAGGTCTAATGCAGGGAGGGAATATACAGTGAATGGTAGAACCCTCAAGAGTATTGAAAGTCAGAGAGATCGAGGTGTACAGGTCCACAAGTCACTGAAAGGGGCAACACACGTGGAGAAGGTAGTCAAGAAGGCATACGGCATACTTGCCTTCATTGGCCGGCGCATTGAGTATAAGAATTGGCAAGTCATGTTGCAGCTGTATAGAACCTTAGTTAGGCCACACTTGGAGTATAGTGTTTAATTCTGGTCGCCACACTACCAGAAGGATGTGGAGGCTTTAGAGAGGGTGCAGAAGAGATTTACCAGGATGTTGCCTGGTATGGAGGGCATTAGCTATGAGGAGCGGTTGAATAAACTCGGTTTGTTCTCACTGGAATGACAGAGGTTGAGGGGCGACCTGATAGAGGTCTTCAAAATTATGAGGGGCATAGACAGAGTGGATAGTCAGAGGCTTTTCCCCAGGGTAGAGGGGTCAATTACTAGGGAGCATAGCTTTAAGGTGCGAGGAGCAAGGTTTAGAGTAGATGTACGAGGCAAGTTTTTTACACAGAGGTTAGTGGGTACCTGGAACTTGCTGCCAGAGGAGGTGGTGGAAGCAGGGACGATAGTGACATTTAAGGGGCATCTTGACAAATACTTGAATAGGATGGGAATAGAGGTATACGGACCCAGGAAGTGTAGAAGATTGTAATTTAGTCGGGCAGCATGGTCGGCACGGGCTTGGAGGGCTGAAGGGCCTGTTCCTGTGCTGTACTTTTCTTTGTTCTTCGTTCTTTGTAATTTGCTCATTTTAATGCAGAGTGAAAGAGGTAATTAAGTGTCTGACATGTTTGCACAGTGTATTCTTTATGGTTCTGCTATTTCTTTGACCTTATGCTCTTTGCAGCTTTAAGTTGGGATGGACTTCACAATGTCACACGATATTTACAGATGGGAAAGACATTTGACTCCAACCGAATATATACATTCAAGAACCTCAAATACCCTTCTGCACATACCCGATTCTCATCACTTCACCATTCGTGGTTGTTATTTCAGCTGCCTGAGCTTTGGAATTCCCTCCTTAACCCTCTACCCTCCCGATCTTCATTGTCTCCTTTAAAATGTTCCTCAAAGCTTATCTCTTTGACCAGATTATCCTAACCTCTCGTTATGAAGTTCAGTATCAAGGTTTCATTGATAGCTACATTACATTACACTACATCAAAAGATCTATTCAAATGCAAATTATCCTTGTTGTAAGGTTACATTTTATTAGTTTGAACTGTATCCCACTTTTGCTGTTTAATTTAAAGGACCATTCCTGATTTTACACCCATATAAAATCAGCTGTCTAATCTTTCCAAACTGAAAAAAAAACAAGTCTCTCCAATCTTTCTTCATAAGTCAGGCTGCTAATGCTAAAGAACAGTCTTCACTTTTGTCCACACTGTCTCCAGCACTTGAATGTTTGCCTTCTTTCAGAACTGCATTTTATGTTCAGGGTGCGGTCTGACCGAAGCATGATACAGTTTAATCACAGTTTCCTCTGACTTGTATTCTCCTGATCCTTTTGGCAATGTTGTTCAATGATCAATTTGTTTAGTTGCTTGTTGCTCTGCATTAGCTTGGCATCTTGAACATTGGGACTATTGAGATCACTCGAGGCCTGAACTTCCGCAGAGTGGCATTCGGAGTGGGATTGCCATTCCACTCTTACTTCCTTACCTGGAAATCTTTTCGATTCTGCCTTGCCTGACCTTCTGACTCAGAAGATGGAGAGGGGGGGGAGGGGGGGCAGTGTTGGGCAATTGGGGAGTGGGAGGGAGTTCGAACAATCATGAAAATGGCAACCAATTTGTGCACATCAAACTCCCACTGACAGCAATGTGATAATGGTGAGATAATCCATTCTTGTGAGGTTGACTGATGTTAGCCGAGACATCCCTCTCTTCAAAATAGGGAATCCTTTACACCCAAAGATGTGCAGGTTAAGTGGATTGGCCGTGCTAAATTACCCTTTAGTGTCCAAAGGTTAGGTGAGGTTACAGAGATAAGGCGCAAAAGTGAGCCTAGGTAAGGTGCTCTTTTGGAGGGTGGTGCAGACTCGATGGGCTGAATGGCCTCCTGTTGCACTGTCGGGATTCTATTGTACGATCTACTCAACCAGGGAGTCTCATACAAAAGGCAGCACCTCTGGCAGCATAGCAATCCCTCTGCACTACACTATAATGTCAGCCACTATTTGTGTACTCAGCATTAGAATGAAACTTGAATCTGGAGACTCAGAGACACACTTGCTCCTGCCTAATCCACAACATGCACTTGGATAATGAGTGAGATTAGTCAGACAGGATCTTTTCTCTCTAATGCTATGTCTACTTGTTTCCACCTGCCCTGGCCACCTCCTGTCACTGCTACAATGCTGCTCTGTTCTGGAACCTGCAAATCTTTGACCCAAATAGTGCAGTCTTCCTTTGTCTAACTTTAGGAAAATAATTTCTCCCTTTCTTCCTTGCGGAACCAAAGGAATATTGCCCCGCTAAAGTGTCACATTAATTGTTGGGTGTCAACAGATGGAGTTTTCCTGCCAGACAATGTTTCTGTGCCAACCCTTAAAATTGCTGCAGGCCTTTTGAGTTTGCAGTGAAATCAAAGTTTCTCTCTTTATATCAGCGCTCATACTGCTGCCGGGAGTTTGTGAGGTTTATTAGAATTAGGCTGTGCCCAAAAAGCTCACTTCAGACCCGATTCATTATTCCACTTGGGAGTTTGACTGAGTGAAGGTTCAAGGCCTAGTCTATTATCCGGAATGCTGAATCTTTTATCATGCTTCCTTAGTTGTTAAGGATGGGAAGTATTTTCTACAATCCCAAGTTTCTCTTTCTTATGTCTGACTTCTATTCCTAGTCTCTTCTGTATCCCCATTAAATTGTTCCCAGCAAGTTGAAGGGGAGGAGAATTGTATCCCCATGAAGTGTTGAAACAGGCAGTTATACTTCACCATCCTACCTCAGCGTTTCGTGAACTCAAGTATATAAATTTAATCGAGGCATTGACTGTTACTGAAACTATGGTTATCTCTATAATTAAATTATTGGAGATCGTGCAAGCTGATTGTCTTTGCTGTTTAAAAACAACATTGGTAGACAGAAAGCCAAGAATAAAATTCATAGAATTGACTAATTTCCAAAATTATGACTTACAACCTGCGTGAAGAATACATTTGGTTGGTATAAAGCTGGTGCTAATGTGGAAATTTAACAACTGAAGTCAGATTTTGAATACCTGATCTATTTAGTCAGAGTATTACCCTGCCTCCTTGGCCCTGACTTTTTATCCATTGGAAATAATGTGGAATGACATTCTCTTTCCAAGGGTCTGTGCAGACTCGATGGGCCGAATGGCCTTCTTCTGCACTGTAAATTCTATGACATTACTTAGAGAGATTTCATATGCTGTCGCTATGTAATCTTGGGGTAAAAATGGGTTTGTGACATTACTTGTGCAAGTGTGTTTTTCTTAGTGACCTGGCCACATTGCTTCCAGTGAAGGTAGGCAGCATGCAAATTTAATGCTGTCATCTCATTCACCTCATGGGAATGGAGTGATTAATGTCTCTGATATTGCTGGCTGCCTTTGTGCTCAGCTGTAACTCAGCAGCTATCACGGATCGCACAGCATGCAGCCAACCTTCTGTTCTTAAAGGCAGACTATCCCAGAGGTGGGGGGCAAGATTCTCCTCTCCCCCACCCGTTGGGAGAATCGCCTGGGCCGCCAAAATTTCCCGGGACGCATGTCCGACACCCTCCCGCGATTCTCCCAAGCGGCGGGAACGGCCCCGTCGAGTTCCGCGGGCCACACGCCGGAGAATCGCCGGAGACACCCAAAATGGCGATTCTCTGGCACCCCCGCTATTCTCAGGCCCGGATGGGCCGAGCGGCCTGCCCAAAACGGCGGGTTCCCCCCCGGCGCCGTCCACACCTGGTCGCTGCTGTCGGGAACAGCGCGGGAACACTGGGGGGGCGGCCTGCGGGGGCGGGGAGGGAGGGGGGATCCTGAACTGGGGGGTACCTCAAATGTGGCATGGCCCGCGATCGGTGCCCACCGATCGTCGGGCCGTCCTCTCTGAAGGAGGACCCCCTTCCTTCCGCAGCCCCGCAAGATCCGTCCGCCATCTTCTTGCGGGGCGGACTCAGAGAGGACGGCAACCACGCATGCGTGGGTTGGCGCCGGCCCCCCAGTGTTCCCGCGCTGTTCCCGACAGCAGCGACCAGGTGTGGACGGCGCCGGGACAGCGGCGACAAGGCCTGGCGCGTGTAGGTGACGCGGCCCCGATCCTGGCCCATTGTCGGGGCCTGAAGCGGTCGGGATCGGGGCCGTTTCGCGCTGTCGTGAACCTCGACGCCGTTCACGATGGCGTGGGCACTTCGGCGCGGGAGTGGAGAATCCCTCCCGGGGTGTGGGATAATGATGCAGTAGGTCCTCATGGACAACTCCCCAAAGGAAAGGAAAGAAGACTAACACTTACACACCCATCAGATGTTTCAAAGTGCTTTATAGCCAATGAAGTGCTTTTGAAGTGTAGTCACAGCAGTGGCATAGGAAATGCAGCAGCAAACTTGTGCACAGCAAAAACCCACAAATATCAATATGGTAAAGTCCAGAAAGTCAATTCTTGTGATGATGACTGAGAGATAGGTATTAGCCAGGGCACCGGGCACAACTCTTCTCCAAAGGAGTGCCCTGGAATTTAAGAGAGCAAACTCAGATTAATGTTGTGTACAGAAGACAGCACCTCTGATAGTACAGCATTCCCTCAGTACTACACTGGAGTGTCAGCCCTGACTTTTCTGTTCAAGCCTAGGTGTGGTATATAAGCCCAGGACTTTGGGATGTCGAGGCAAAGGTTCGAACAACAGAGCGACAGCTGACACACGCACACAAATTAATTTGGAGCAGCTGACGAGGAAGGCCAATTTCCTTCCACTGGACCTGAGGAGCTTCAAAAAGTGACATTAGAATGCCGTTGACCTGAAATGGACAGTCAAGGTCAGTGACTGCATCTACACGTGGCATCTCTTATCTACTGCTCCACCAGCCTCTCGTGCTACTCCATACACCACATGCCCATCATCCACCCATTAGCAACCCCTGGCGTTAAGGACTCACAAATAACATCCATATGCTCCGCCTCACACTTCACACCTACCAATGTTACCAGTTTCACAATCATGCTTAACTCAGATTCAGAAATTTGTAGGTTAATTTCACTGAAAAGAAAAGAAATTTCAGCAGAAACCCCAGCCCAATATGTCCTACACGTGCCTTTGAGAGAAACTGATTTAAGACTGAGCAAGTAAATATCGTGGATGCTGTAATTCTGAAATAAATGCTCTTTATAATGCTGGAAATACTCAGCAGGTCTGCCGCCATCTATGGAGATACAAACGTCAATAAGCTTGATTTTTCATCCCCACTAAGGCTGTGACCGGGGACTAAAAATTGCACCGCTGCTTAGTGACCTGATTCCCTGCCTCCAACCAGTCTCTGGGAGACGTTCATGGAGGAGGGGGGTGCGGCGATTGAGGGGTGCCAGTACTATCAGTCCCCATGCTGCAGGTAGCTAATCACCTTGTGATTGGCCAATTAAAGGTGGGATTTACCAGTTGGCCTCCAGGTTCTTACAGGGAGATCCCGGTGCCCCTCGAAATAGCCTCCCACAACAGACCAGAGTCCAGCATCCAAGTCAGGCCTCGAGGCCCGCCTTGTCTACCTGGGTGCTGCAGCAGCTTCAGGCCTCACGGTAAAGAGGTGAGGTGGTCTGGCTGCAACACCCATTTTTAGTCTAAATTTGAAAAGGTTGGGGACAGGATGTTTCTAATGGAATTTTGAAATTCCCTCGATATTCCTTCCCGTTGCATTTTTAAAATTCGGTCTTGGTATGTGGACGTTGCTGGCTGGGCCAGCATTTGTTGCCCATCCCTAATTGCCTTTGAACTGAGTGGCTTACTCGACCATTTCAATGGGGGACAGTTAAGAGTCAACCATGTGGGTCTGGAGCCACTTGTAGGCCAGACCAGGTATGGACAGCAGATTAGTAAACCAGATAGGTTTTACATGGTTATCATTTGACTTTTAATTCCAGTTTCTTATTGAATTCAAATTTCACTATCCGCTGCGGTGAGATGCGAACCCTGGGTCTTTGGATTACCAGTCCAGTGACAATACCACTATGTCACAACCTCCCCTGCTGCTGCTCCTTTTAAGCTGAATGGCCCTCATTGGCCCTGTAGAATTGCGAGCCCCATTACCACCCTGGCCTTAAGTGAACTATGTGCCTGTCCTCTGGGTATTATTCGGGGCTTGTTTAGCACAGTGGGTTAAACAGCTGGCTTGTAATGCCGAACAATGCCAGCAGCGCGGGTTCAATTCCCGTACTGGCCTCCCGAACAGGCGCCTGAATGTGGCGACTAGGGGCTTTTCACAGTAACTTCATTGAAACCTACTTGTGACAATAAGTGATTATTATTATTATATAATCATTATTATTATTTAGCCATCCTGTGGAAAATTGCAGTGGAGTCAATGAAATCCCTCGGGAAAAATTGTTGAGTATTGTCTGTCTTCATCAAATGTCTCTTCAGCTTCCCAATGACTGTGTTGCCCTTCATGAGATAGTTGACTTCATACCAGCCTGAGCATGAATCCATGAAGACCAGATGCTGTTTCCCATTCTATTCAAATATACCTACCATTGTGAACTACCATGGAAGGTCTGGCTCCTCATCGAGTGGTTCTTTGTTTTGATGAACCTTAAGCAAGTTGCATGGTGCACATCTGGACACTTGCCTCTCAATGTCCGCATACATTGAGAGCCAATACATGGTTTCCTTCGCCCTACACTTGGTTACTTCCACCTCCAGGTGTCCTTGTGCAATTGCTGGGTGTCGTACCTCTACAGAGAACTGGGGATGGTGAATCTCTGGCCACGCATTATCAGCCATCTTGCATGGCCAACTCCTCTTGCATGGCGTAAAAAGTGCAGAGCTCATGAGGAAGCTCCTTTAACACCACGGACCATCCTGACATATTGGCTTCATGGATCTGCCGGCACGTGTGAACTGCCTGTACGGCTGTTTTGAGTTCCTCAATTTTGCAGGAAGACAATATTTGAATTGTCATGAAATTAAAGTTCTCCTCACTATCTGCTTGCTTGGTTGTGGGTAGGTAAACCCTGGAGAGGGCTTCAGCAAGTAAATGACACTGAGGTTGCAGTGTTGTAGCTTGAACATCAATCACTGCAGGTGTGTTGATGCCACCTGAAGAGGCTTTTTAAGGATAGTGATGAACAGCTGGTGATCAGTTTCAACATTGGCTGTATGGCCATAGATAAAGTCATGAAATTTCTGACATGCGAAGATGAGGTTCTTTTTTGATCTGGGCTAACAAGTTTCAGTGTCAGTAAAAGCCCTTGATGCAAAGTCTACTTGGCTACTTGTCTGCTATTCTCAATACAGATTGCGTCGAGTGAGTGCTGAGAGGCATTTGCTGATAAGAGTACAGGTGTTTGAAGGTCAAAATATTTTAGCACCGGAGGGGTTGTTGGCAGGTGTTTGAATTTCTTGAATGCAGTAGTGTGGTGCTCCTGCAAGCACCATTCTACATCCTGTTGGAGAAGCTGACGGAGGGGTCCACTTAACAGGAAATGAACTTCGATGAATAATTTGGCATACCAAGGAAGAACTCAGGGCATGCTCATCCTCAGAGGTAGATATTTGCCATATTTCCATTGTCTTCTCCTGCTTCACGCCATCGGCTGGGAGCAGGTGGCCCACGTGGGTAACCTAGTTGACCCTGCGCCTGCATCATGTTCTTGCATTGTATGACCCCGGACCAGGACATCATCGACGATAATTTCACATGGTTGTCATGTAAAGAGCTATTCCATAGACCATTGGAAGACCTCACTGCAAGTGGAAATCCCATCGGATATGCGGAGGAACTGGTATCTGCCTACCAGAGACATGAACATATTGAGCTTTGAAGATCTTTCATGTCGCGAGATTTGCCAAAATCCACACTTTGCATTCAGGATGCTGAAGTCCTTAACATTGGTCATGTTGGCTATGACCTGTTCAACCATCTTCATATACTGGTCGGGTCTCAGAAGCGCTTTATTCAGTTGAACTGGGTTATCATAGAATTTACAGTGCAGAACGGTTGATGTAGATCCTGACTGTGATGTCTTTCTTTACCGAGCTACCATCGCAGAAACCCACTCTGTGGGCTCACCTATGGGGGCTAGTACACCCAGTGTTGTCATTCAATCCAATTCATTGACTACCTCCTGCTGCATTGTGAGTAGCAGTCTTCTTGGAGCGCAGACAGCAGGCATTACTGAGTCAACCAGCCTCGTATGATATATGATGGGCAGCTTCCCAATCATATCACAGTCAAACAGGTCTTTGTATTCCAGCATTTCTGGGGCATGTTACTGTAGGGTGTGCGCATTTAACCCAGGGGGATTAGCCCCAATGCAATGATGTCCAGGAGACCCAACAGCAGTTTTACAGATTGGTCGACTACATAGAATTGGAACTTTCCCTGCCTGCAGACCTTATGAGCAGTGGAATCTAGTGCAGGTTTTGATTTCTCGCAGAAGCAGCTTCAACAAAACATTGCATTTTCCTCCTGCATCAATTTCGATTTCAAGGTTTGCATTGCTGTGAGCAATATTTAACATTGCAAATATTTCATCCTTCCCAGTGATAAAGTCGACACTTTTGCAGTAGAAAGTTCTGAGAGCCTCAGTGCTCTGTTTCTTTTTGATTTACCCCCTAGCTCATTCGCTCTGTGTACCGAACATTGGAGGGGCAGCCGCTGCAACGAGATTTGTTGCAGGGACAAGTTGCTATGGCTTGGACTGCTCATTTAGCATGCCGATACTAATGGTGATTTGTAACATGAGTTTTTTTTCTTGGAGCAACTGCTTGCGCACAGCATCGCTGTGGATTTCACACACTCTGCAGTCTCTTACGTGCTCACCGGGGAGAGTACCGAAAACACACTTTTTCAACAGTTTTTCAAAGTCAAGGTTTATGGTTGTACCAACTTATCGAGGGTTAATGGCATGTTAAAAACGTGTCTGCCCATTATGACATTTTTTACAGGTGCCCATATCTCTTTGAATATTTTAACAGTACCTCAGGGTCCTTGTGGCCTTTCTCCCTTTGGAATACAAAGGATTCAGATTTTTCAACTGCTTCTGGACCCATTCAGTTCAGCAGTGTGCATGCTTGTACCTTGTTTAATTTATCAGAGAGACTGGCACAACTTTAGATGTGCCATTTTTTCCAAACTTATTTTACTGGTCTGCGATGTTTTTGATGAATATGAGCGGGGCGATACAACTAAGTTTTTGTGCCATCTCGGCCAGCACACCATGTAAAGTTGCTGAGTTGTATGGAAATTATGACCAAGGACTAACAACATCGGTCCTTACTCAGACTTCTACGAACTCTTACCTGCTGAATATGTGGCCGTGCTGGAGAGAACTCTCATGCCATCGACACGTCACTTCCTGTGTACAGGTCATCAGAATATGCTCATGAACACACAGTGTATAACTATTTTCCACTCATTGTGGTCTCCTGACCTTTGCTTCAGCCTGATGGCAGGATTCCGAAGCCTGCAGAGAAATTTCTATCCCATGTTTCAGGCTCATGACCTTTCACCTGATGAAACGTTAACTCTGGGCAACATTCTTCATTCAGCGACACCGGCAGTGTCGGGGGGCAGTGTCTGAGGGAGGATGGAGGCTCTTGTTGACTATTTTAACTAAGAGATTGTTAAATTGCTCAATTGCTCTGTCTCTTTAAGAAGACGCAGCTGTGAGAGAAGGCTAACGGTTAACTGATATTTGTGAGCTGTGAGAGACATGTTTTGTGGATGTTCTTTCTGGGGAAGTAACCTCGAGTTTTTAATTTGGAAGCTTAGAACAGAAACCACATGGACGTTTTGGTAATTAATTTTGCTCAAATCACTGAAGTGCTAGGTTCCTCTGTTTGTGAGTGTGGTGATATTTGTGTCATTTGATATTGTGATTTTGAGATCAGAAGTTAGGTGGTTTGAGTCAAACAGCTAACAAACTGAAATCTAATTAACAAATCTTTCTTTTCAAAAGTTATTAATCTAGATCCATGTTCACTGATGATTCCAGGGTATTTTTGATAAATATGAGGAATTTTAATCCGGATACAAATTCACGGATGTAAGGATAAGATCATATTAATTTGATAGAGTTGATTGGAAGTTGGGATAGTTGAAATGCATATTACCAATCCGGTGTTGAATTGGCCCAGGGTTAAAACTGTCAGGTCCAAAGCAAAACCCCTGACACAACTGGTGCAATGCAGAAAGAATAATTCTGAGATTGTAGAAATACATGTCAAGGAGAGATGGGTAAATAAAACAGGCTCTTGATCATGATTCTCTTGAAACAAAAGGAAGGGCAGTGACATAATGACGTCCGGTTGAGAACTCTTATTCCACCCTTATTCAAACGAGCAGAGAATTAACCCTTGTCTGTCAACAGCTGAAGATGGATTTATATTTTTACAGGAATTGGGAATTACAAATTTATAAGTTTTGAATTGTCAGATATGTTCAGATTAATTAACCCACAGTGCCTGAAGCAGAATGAATCTTTTGTGTTTTGACTTCTAAGTAACTGCAAGTGGAACAAGGGGCGTCATTCTCCGAACCCCCGCCGGGTCGGAGAATGGCCGTTGGCCGCCGTGAATCCCGCCCCCGCCGAAGTCTCCGCTCCTGGAGATTGGGCGGGGGCGGGAATCCGGCCGCGCCGGTTGGCGGGACCCCCCGCTGGATTCTCCGGCCCGAATGGGCCGAAGTCCCGCCCAGAAATTGCCTGTCCCACCGGCGTAAATCAAACCTGGTATTTACCGGCGGGACCAGGCGGCGTGGGCGGGCTCCGGGGTCCTGGGGGGGGGGCACGGGGCGATCTGACCCCGGGGGGTGCCCCCACGGTGGCCTGGCCCGCGATCGGGGCCCACCGATCCACGGGCGGGCCTGTGCCATGGGGGCACTCTTTCCCTTCCGCCTCCGCTACGGCCTCCACCATGGCGGAGGCGGAAGAGACTCTCCCCACTGCGTATGCGCGGGAAACTGACAGCGGCCGCTGACGCTCCCGCGCATGCGCCGGGAAATTGACAGCGGCCGCTGATGCTCCCGCGCATGCGCCGCATTTCCGCGCCAGCTGGCGGGGAAACAGACGCCATTTCCGCCAGCTGGCGGGGCGGAAATCCCTCCGGCGTCGGCCTAGCCCCTCAATGTTGGGGCTAGGCCGCCAAAGATGCGGAGCATTCCGCACCTTTGGGCCGGCGCGATGCCCGTCTGATTGGTGCCGTCTTTGGCGCCAGTCGGCGGACATCCCGCTGTTGGGGAGAATTTCGCCCATGATGTGCAATAGCTTCAAGAATTTGTAGACTTTCAATTTTACAGCAATAATCGGCTCGATTGAAAACCTAGTGATGGGGGCAGACATCGAGTGAGAAGTTACAAAAGACAGAATAGTTGGAGAAGTGCGAGGTTACATTTGCAGCGCAGTATTAGGGTTGCCTGAGTTAACTCGTCCCCTTCCACATACACAGTGATAATAATGGGAATTACTACATTACCGTACTCACCAACAATATAGAGATTATAAGCGACCTGTATTCTATTACACCGACAAGCAATCAAAATCTTACTGCCTGGAATCAAATAGAAATGTTTGATTTCTGTTTTAAAGATGTTATGAAGGTATTCCATTGGACTGCAAAAAATTCTACAGAGCTCGTGATTGGGGTAGGATTAATTAACTGAGGATAGACAATAGAGACAAGAAATTAATAATATAGCATCTGGTCAAATTTTGTTTGTTTTAAATGATTTAGAGTGACAATAACATGGGTGATGCTAGTCCAGTACCCATACTTACAGGAAGAAGCACAATAAGGCACACAGCATAGAGTTATTGTATGGTGCATCTAATGCCCAGACAATCTCAGACACAAGGTAGAGAGACCAATGTTATTAGTTAAGAAGGAACAGTTTGTCAATCTGTTACACTCTACCACCAATGACAGACAAACAAAGAGCAGAGGTCTGAGAACAGATCCTTGCGGGACACCACTGGTCACCGACCTCCAGGTGGAATACTTTCCATCCACTCCCACTCGCTGTCTTCTTTTGGCCAGCCAATTCTGTATCCAGACAGCCATATTTCCCTGTATCCCATGCCCCCTAACTTTCTGAATGAGCCTACCATGGGGAACTTATCAAGTGCATTAATGAAATCCATAAACACCATATGCACTGCCCGACCTTCATCAATGTGTCTCATCACATCCTCAAAGAATTCAATGAGGCTTGTGAGGCATGACCTGCCCCTCACAAAGCCATGCTGACTATCTTAATCAAACTATGTTTTTCTAAATAATCATAAATCCTATCTCTCAGAATCTTTTCCAATATTTTGCTCACCACAGACGCATGACTGATGGGTCTGTATTTCTCAGGGATTTCCCTATTCCCTTTCTTGAACAGGGGAACAACATTCGCCTCCTTCCAATCATCTGGTACTACTCCAGTGGATAGTGAGGACGCAAAGATCATCACCAACGGCGAAGCAATCTCCTCCCTTGCTTTTCAAAATTTCCAGCACATCCTCCTTCTTAATATCAACCTGTTCAAGTCTATTAACCTGGTTCACACTGTTCTCATCAGCAACAAGATCCCTGTCTCTGATGAATACTGAAGCAAAACATTCATTTAGGGCCTCCCCCATCTCCTCGGACTCTAGGCACAAGTTCCCTCCACTATCCCGGATCAGCCCTACTCTCACTCTGATCATCCTCTTATTTTTCACACAAGTGTAGAACGCCTTGGGGTTTTCCCTAATCCTTCCCGCCAGGGCTTTTTCATGCTCCCTTCTAGCTCTCCTCAGTCCATGTTTGAGTTCCCTCCTGGCTACCTTCACCTCATCATTCCTTCCTCGTCTCAGTGGGCCAAAACTATCCAGCACTCGCAGCAAGTGCTCCCTAACAGCCCCCACATTACTCTTGTGCATTTCCACAAGAACAATTGTTCCCTCTTTATGCTCCTCAGCTCCTGTGTAATAGCAATATAATTTCCCCAGCCCAAATTAAATAGCTTCCCATTCTTTCTGTTCCTATCCCTCTCCATGACTGTGGTAAAGGTCAAGGAGTTGTGGTCACTGTCACCAAAATGCTCTCCCACCGAGACATCTTGACACCTGGCCTGGTTTGTTGCCGAGCACCAAGTCCAATATGGCCTCCCGCCTAGTCGGCCTATCTACATATTGAGTCAGGAATCCTTCCTGTACACACCTGACAAAATCTGCTCCACCCAAACCATTTACAGTAAGGAGGTTCCAGTCAATATTATGGAAGTTGAAGTCACCCATGCCAACAACTCTGTTACTTCTGCACTTTTCCAAGATCTGCCGCCCAATCTGGCCGACCACCGCCTCAGCGTTTGCTCTCTCTCCGGGCCCACCGACCAGATCCATTGCCTGCTGCTCTACTGCGGTGAGGTGCGGCATGTCCGGCAGGCCCTCTTCAGTCTTCTCACTCTCACGGGCTGCTTTCTCCTGCGGGGGCGGCGGGGGGGTGGGGGGGGGGGGGTGAGGGGGCAGATCACGCATTGTGAGACACTCAAATGTGGGCAGCATAGGGGATGGGAAGGGCATCTGGCCAAGGCAGCCGTTATGAGGCTGGCATGTGGTGCAGGGTGGGAAGCACACATGCTGCTACTGGGTGGGGTTCCATCGCCCTCCAGGTGGGGGGAGTTAAGGGAATTCGGGATGCAGCTGTTGTCAGGGGCATAGTGCTGCCAACTCACCCTTGCCGCCTTGAGGAGGTTGTGCAGCTTTTACTGGCACTGTTGTCCGGTTCTAGCACTGGTGCCCACAGCACTCAAGGAATCTGCCACCTGCGCCCAGGCCCCGTGTACTCTGGCGATGGCAGCCTGCTTCCCACCCCAGGCAGCACGGTGGTCTACCTCTCCTCCACGGCATCCAAGAGGGTCTCCAACTCTGTATCTGCAAACCGAGGTGCCATTCTTCGTGCTGCCATCTTGTTTCCTGGAATGCATGTGTGGTGAGTGGAGCGCAAATATGCAGCTATAGGCAGCCTCTCGAGTGGCAATGTCGACCCCAGTGAATCGGACACCGTTTTGCATTGGAATCAATCGTGTTCCACGTGGCGCGGTGCTAGTCCATTAACAGTCGTTGAATTGCTGCGGGGCCAGCAGCAATTTAGTTGTCAGAGTAGCCCACCAATTCAGTCCTGGTGTCAACGTTCAGTTTCTGAAAAAGAGAATCCGACCCTCTGTTTCTCTCTCCATAGATGCTGCGAGAACTGCTGAGTATTTTCAGCATTTTCCATTTTAAATGGACTTCAATTGTCTGTATTTATTTTTAAAAGAGGCTTTTTGTCTTGGCACTTGATAGGAAATGCATTAAACTGTCTAGAGACGTTTACATCTCCAGCAGGAGCAATTTAACTCAGCCAATTTCACACAGTTATGTGCCTTGCCTGCATCCATAAAGTAAAACGCACCAGAAATGATCCCCTGTCTTTGAATTATTAAATGCATATGAACTTGCAGATGCCTGAGAGACACATAATCAAATTGTAATTGATAAAGGAGATTGATATTAAAGTGCCCCAAATATAATATTCATGGTTGAAGTCATAAACGGTGAAAAAAGCGTTTCCAGGAAGATTAGATGGCACTGGGGGTGGACTGTGCATTATCACCATTTTACCTCCAACTGTGGCTGGAGGCTGAAATGCTGAAAAAGAGTTTCTTCCCGCAAGCATCCCCTTCTCTTTTAACAATCAACTCTTTTTAATTGTGGCCCACATCTTCTGGATGCTGGATATTCCATTCCCCATATGTATGTTGCTTGCTAAAGATTTATTTATTTGAACTCAGGCTCTTCCATGAACCGATGTTTTGACAGTTATTGTAAAACTGCGGCAACACAATCATATTGTTAGACAGGGATGAAAACATACTTTCATTCTTTTGGCATTAATTAAATGGTGCGGCTTTCGTGGGGGTCAAAGGTTCTTTTATAGGATCAACATGTTTGTTTGAATCATAAATTTTTCATGCTCATTCTGTTAACTGCTTTAATCAGTTTGGACTTTTTCTGTGCATCCTTGTGGTCATGTGACAATTCTATGCCTTGCCGTAGAAGGATACTGAGATACTGAGTTCATTAGTATGTGTATTAACATGACCCGATTTTTCCATTGTCAACTTGGTGACATGTTTTCATGTAAATTGGTATGCCTAAACTAATTGAATTACATTGTGCTTATTTACCACAGTGGATCAAAATGTGTTTATTCCATTGAGGAAGAGAATGAGCTCTCCTCATGAATAAAGAACAAAATGGATTTTGTTTCTGAACTTTTAGTAATCCCAGGTGCATTTGTAGTTTTAATAACATTCTTTAAAGTTTTCCTTTTAACCACCATCTCATTCAGGTAGTGAATGCGATGTTTCACCTTACCTCAGCAAATCCCCTCTGGATTCGTACTGTACCCAAAATATAAATAAACTGTTGCAAATATTATTTCTGAAGAACATTCCTGTTTCCGTGAAGAATAAAAGGAACAAACTTACATTTTGATCCCTTATTGCATTTTTAAAAAATGTTTTGAAATGCATTCTATGCAATTAATTAGCATTCGAAATACACTCATTTTTTTTTAACCCAGGTGACAAACAGCAGCAGTTTTGTGCACATCAAGCTCTTACAAATAACAATGAATGGCCATTTCATAGAATCATAGAATTTACAGTGCAGAAGGATGCCATTCAGCCCATCGAGTCTGCACTGGCCCTTAGAATGAGCACCCTCCATAACCCATGCCTTCACCCTATCCCCATAACCCAGTAACCCCACCCAACCTTTTGGACATGAAGGGGCAATTTAGCATGTCCAATCTACCTAACCTGTACATCTTTGGACTGTGGGAGGAAACCGGAGCACCCGGGGGAAACCCACGCACACACGAGAAGCAAGTACAAACTCCACACAGACAGTCACCAGAGACTGGAATTGAACCCGGGTCCCTGGAGCTGTGAGGCAGCAGAAGTTTTTATAATTTTTTCTATATAAATTTAGTGTATCAATTAATCTTTTCAACTTGTGCCACCGTGCTGCCCTATGGGGCAGCAGAAATAACCACTCTGCCACCGTGCCGCCCATTTAATATGTTATTTTTAGCATTTGCAATATTTTACATTTGAATATTGACTCTTACCAAAGTCGCCAAAGATGTGCAGGTTGGGTGGATGGACCATATTAAATTGCCCCTTCGTATCCAAAGATATGCAGGTTAGATGGGATTGCGAGGATAGGTCAGGGAAGTGGGCCTAGGTAGGGTTGTCTTTCAGAGGGTTGGCGCAGACTCGATGGGCCGAATATCCTCCTTCTGCACTGTAGGGATTATATGATTCTATGACATCTGATGTGATTAGGCCAAAAGTAAACTATCCCTTCTTGTCTTTCTCACCCGATCTATGGACTTTGACATGACTGACCACACCATCCTCTTATAGCACTTTTTCACTATTGTCTAGCCAGAGTGGCCTGAAATTGCTTAGTTCCATTCAGTTCTATACAGTCAAAACCAGGGAAACAACTGCAATAGCATTTCCTTCTGCTCATGTACGATCTGCATTCCCTCCGTTTCCCAGCATCAGCCCCCTCCTATTTTCCATCCACAGGCTGCCACCAATAATATTGTCCAAAAATAAGTACGCTGACAATACCCAGCGACACCTTACACCATCTGTCCTGACCCCTGCACTGGCCCCGATTTATCACAATGACTCTTGAATATCTAATGCTGGATGAGCTGACATTTTCTCCATCTAAAGATTGGGGAAACAAATTTCATCACTGTACATTTCAGAAAAGTTAAGAAAACAGATATATGCAGGATTCTCTTGAAAGAAGAAGAGTGAGGGGTAACCTATCAGAGATTTTTACAATCATGAAGGACTTTGATAGACTGGATACAGTGAGAATATCTTCCCTTAGTAAGAAGAGCATAACTGGAAGCTACCAATGTAAGATGTAAGAAATCCAATAGGATATTCAGAAGAGACTTCTTTACCCAAAAAGTGGTGTGAATGTGCAACTCGCTTCCACAGGGAGTGGTTGAAGCGAATGGTTTGAAAGACGTTAAGGGAAATCTAGGCAACTACATGAGAGAGAACAGAACAGGAGATGACGATGATCGATCTAGATGTGGAAAGTTGGGAATAGACTCAGATGGAGTATGGCTTTCCTCCGGATGCTCCAGGTTCCTCCCACAGTCCAAGGATTCATAGATTATCATAGAATTTACAGTGCAGAAGGAGGCCATTCGGCCCATCGAGTCTGCACCGGCTCTTGGAAAGAGCACCCTACCCTATCCCCATAACACAGTATCCCCACCCAACATTAAGGGCAATTTTGGACACTAAGGGCAATTTAGCATGACCAATCCACCTAACCTGCACACCTTTGGACTGTGGGAGGAAACCGGAGCACCCGGAGGAAACCCACGCACACACGGGGAGGATGTGCAGACTCCGCACAGACAGTGATCCAAGCCGGAATCGAACCTGGGACCCTGGAGCTGTGAAGCAATTGTGCTATCCACAATGCTACCGTGCTGCAGGATGTGCAAGTTAGGTTGATTGGCCATGCCAAAATTGCACTTGGTGTCCAAAGATGTGCAGGCTAGGTGGGGTTATGGGGTTACAGGAATACAGCAGGGGAGTGGGCCTAGGTAGGGTGCTCTTTCAGAGGATTGATTGATGGGCTGAATGGCCTCCTTCTGCACTGTAGGAATTTGATTCTCTGGGTTTAAATGCCTGGATGAGTGGGTGGACCTATTTCTGAGCTATTTAATCCATTGTCTTTGGTGCCATTTTCCCAACAAGCAACTCCATTCCCCTCCCTGACAACTGTCTAAGACTGAACCAGTGTCCCCATCTAGTCATAATGGTGCTTGCATGTGTGCGTCCTGCTAAAGGCCACCTAACCATGAGGTTCATTCCACCCCCCCCCCCCGCCCCCCCCACCGACCCCAGGGCAAGACAGCTGCCAATCAGAGGGAGCGTGCAAGAACCGGAGGGGGATCACCTGAGCTGCACCCCCTTACCGTCCACGAGAAAAGGGTACTGGACCTTGCTGTGGGAGCCGCCAGCCTGGAGGTAGCACCGTGCCAGGTCGGAGGTAAAGCACCAAGTGAGAATTCACTGTATGCATGCAGTCCCACAGCCCATCAGTACCCCCACCCCCCCTCACACCCCACCGTCTGACACTGCACCCCCACAGTCCATCCCTTCACACCCCACCGCCTGACATTGCACCACCCCACAGCCCACACCCTCACACCCCACCGCCTGACATTGCACCACCCCACAGTTCACATCCTCACACCCCACCGCCTGACATTGCACCACCCCACAGTCCACACCCTCACACCCCACCGCCTGACATTGCACCACCCCACAGTCCATCCCTTCACACCCCACCGCCTGACATTGCACCACCCCACAGCCCACACCCTCACACCCCACCGCCTGACACTGCACCACCCCACAGTCCACACCCTCACACCCCACCGCCTGACATTGCACCACCCCACAGTTCACATCCTCACACCCCACCTCCTGACATTGCACCACCCCACAGTCCATCCCTTCACACCCCACCGCCTGACATTGCACCACCCCACAGCCCACACCCTCACACCCCACCGCCTGACATTGCACCACCCCACAGTCCATCCCTTCACACCCCACCGCCTGACATTGCACCACCCCACAGCCCACACCCTCACACCCCACCGCCTGACATTGCACCACCCCACAGTCCATCCCTTCACACCCCACCGCCTGACATTGCACCACCCCACAGTCCACGCCCTCACACCCCACCGCCTGACATTGCACCACCCCACAGTCCACACCCTCACACCCCACCGCCTGACATTGCACCACCCCACAGTCCACACCCTCACACCCCACCGCCTGACATTGCACCACCCCCACAGTCCACACCCTCACACCCCACCGCCTGACATTGCACCACCCCACAGTCCACACCCTCACACCCCACCGCCTGACATTGCACCACCCCACAGTCCACACCCTCACACCCCACCGCCTGACATTGCACCACCCCACAGTCCATCCCTTCACACCCCACCGCCTGACATTGCACCACCCCACAGTCCACACCCTCACACCCCACCGCCTGACACTGCACCACCCCACAGCCCACACCCTCACACCCCACCGCCTGACATTGCACCACCCCACAGTCCACACCCTTCACACCCCACCGCCTGACATTGCACCACCCCCACAGTCCACACCCTCACACCCCACGCCGGCGGGGAGCCACGTCGAAAGGCAGGATTCTCAGCAGTCTGCATCCACTCCTGATGTACCGTCTGGGGAAACAACTAGACGTAGTGGTAGGGCCCGTAAGGCAAAAAAGTTAGACACGTAGTAAGTTGGCACGGGTGCAGGGCACAGATTAGTATTAGGGGCTAGGGCACGTGTCTTTCAATGTCACAATTAAAGTTGTTACACCAAACCTCCATGCGTCTGTCCTATGTCCGGTGCCTGGGGGGAGGAGGGACGAGGAGACAAGGGGGACGTGAGGGTGCCCGGTGACAATGGTGTTCAAAAATCATTGCAAGGGTGAGGCCGGGTGTGCTCACCCCCCCCCCTAACACTAAACATGCCATCATCCTCAGTGCTCCGACGCCCGCTGCCCCACATAGACATGTGATGGAGTGTCCGTTACGCACAAAGGGGTCACCGAGGTGGTGGTGTTCAGATATGGCCATGAGTCAGACATTCAGTAGCAATCTTTAGCTCACAGCTCATCGCAGACGGGGTTGTCATCATCCAACATGGCACTGTTCACATCCGCTTACGGAGGTAAAAGTGTACCGACAGTAACAAGGTGCCACAGGTGTAGTGTTGCTTGAGAGTGGTGCCATGTGTGGTAGGGTTGTGCGATGGTGCGGGATGTTGTTTGAGGGAGGTGCTGGGTGGTGCCTGTGCATGTGGTCAACGGTGCGAATGCCCTGAACAACGATGCCCTTCCTCTAGTGGGCGAAACGTGCGGCAATCAACGCCTCGCGTGCTCGCTGTCCCAAACGGTGGCGTCGTGTGGCCTCCCGGCCATATCCCGCACCCCGGTGGTGTCCGTGCCCCGCCGCCCTCCCATCCTCGCCCTCCTCATCCTCCACCTCCTCCTCCTCATCCTCATCCTCATGTTCAGAGTCGATGCCCTCATCGGGCTCACCTGCTTCTTCCTCCTCCATTACATCGCCCCTCTGTTGGGCGATGTTGTGCAAGACGCAGCAAGCAACGACGATTCTTCAGATCCTGTCGGGGTCGTACTGTCGAGCGCCTCCAAAATTGCGGAGATGGAGGACTGTGTCAGTATAAAGGTGTCATGCATGCTTCCCGGGTACTGGCCGCACACGTGCATTATTCGCATTCCCTGGTCGCATGCTACCTGGACGTTCATCGAATATGTCCCCTTCCTGTTCAGGAAGACATCCCTGTTCCGCGTCAGTGCACGCAGGTTGACGTGCACTCCATCCACGATGCCCTGTACCAAATGGGATCCCGGCCACTGAGACGAATTGCGCTGCCCTGGCAGCCTGGTGCGCGAGGTTCTCCGGGAAATTGATGTATCGTCCACTGTTGTACTTAGGTTAGAGGATGTACGGTAGAACCTGCACTACAGGTTCGCCTGTGGCCCCTGCCTGCTGGTTCCACCCAGGAGGCGGGGTATAAATATGCGTGTCCTCCAGCTCGCAGCCATTTCGCCAGCTGCTGTGGGAGGCCACACATCTGATACCAATAAAGCCTCAGTTTGGATTCAACTTTCGTCTTTCGCCAAATTGATCGTGCCTCAATTTATTGGTATCAGATCGTTGTGGGGGTGGAGCAAGATGACGGCGCCCATGAAACGCACGTGTTGCATGGAGGGGAAGGTGGCGGCGCCCACTGATTGCACATGGTCTAGGGGGGGAGGAGAAGATGTCGCCGCCCATTGTCCGTGACTGGGGGTTGGGGGGGGAGCGACCGTAGTAAACCGGATCGCCTGCAGCTGGATCCGGACTCAAGCGACGCCAGAAAGGACTTCCAGCACTGGCTAGCTTGCTTTGAAGCGTATATCAACGCGGCGCCGATACCTGTTCCGGAGGGTCAGAAGATCCAGATCATTTATTCCAGGCTGAGCTCCATAGTCTTCCCGCTAATCCAGGATGCGCCAAACTATGCCGAAGCCATGACTCTGTTCAAGGACAACTACGAGCAGAAGACAAACATGCTCTTCGCCAAGCACGCGCTCGCCACTCGCTCTCAACTACCTGGTGAGTCCATAGAAGACTTCTGGAGGGCGCTAATCCCACTAGTCCGGGTCTGTGACTGCCAGGACGTTACAGCTAAGGAACACTCAGACCTCTTTATGAGGGACGCCTTTGTGACTGGCATTGGGTCTCATATCATACGTCAGCGGCTCCTAGAAGGGGCCACGCGCGACCTCGCAGAGACTAAAACGCTAGCACTTTTCATGATGGTCGCCCTGCGCAACGTCCAGTCCTACGCCCCCAACTGCACGCCCTACCCCTCCTACGCTTCATGGACCTCACAGGCAGCCGCCCCAGCAGGGGCGCTGCCCACCCAATACGCCTGCGTATACGCCAGCCAGCAAACCCCGGGGGGCCCCGATGCTACTTTTGCGGCCAGCAAAAGCACCCCCGCCAGCGCTGCCCGGCCCGCGCTGCCTTTTGTAAAGCCTGCAGGAAGAAGGGCCACTTCGCCGCAGTGTGCCAGGCCCGCTCAGTGGCCGCCATCGCACCCCCCACCCCCCCCACCCCCAGTCACGGACAATGGACGCCAACATCTTCTCCTCCCCCCCAGACCATGTGCAATCAGTGGGCGCTGCCATCTTCCCCTCCGTGCAACACGTGCGTTTCATGGGCGCCGCCATCTTGCTCCACCCCCGCAACGTGCGTTCCATGGGCGCCGCCAATTTGTAACCCCCAAGATCTCCAGGCGCCGTCATCTTGTCTACCCCTCAGCACATGAACACCACCAGCGTTCCAAGATCTGAACTCAACGGCCGCCCCATGACCCGACGTTCAACCAAGGCTCGCCTCCATGTCACTGGACCAGTCTCGCCCACATAACCTGACCAACGCATCCACCAGCGTGAAAGTCGACGGCCATTTGACCTCTTGCCTGCTGGACTCCGGGAGCACCGAGAGCTTTATACACCCGGATATGGTAAGGCGCTGCTCCCTCACGATACACCCCGTCAATCAATAAATCCCATTGCGTAGCGATCTGGTGGTACTGTACGGTCACCTTCACAGTCCAGGGTCTAGAAATCCACAGCTTCCGCCTCTACGTTCTCCCTAATCTCTGCGCTGCACTTATCCTCGGCCTGGATTTCCAGTGCAACCTCCAGAGCCAAACCCTTAAATTCGGCGGACCTTTACCACCCCTTACTGTGTGCGGTCTCGCGACCCTAAAGGTCGACCCACCTTCCCTGTTTGCTAATCTAACTCCAGATTGCAAACCCGTCGCCACCAGGAGCAGACGGTACAGCACCCAGGATAAGACCTTCATCAGGTCCGAAGTCCAGTGGTTGCTTCGGGAAGGCATCATCGAGGCCAGCAACAGCCCCTGGAGAGCTCAAGTGGTAGTGGTTAAATCTGGGGAGAAACACCGAATGGTCATGGACTACAGCCAGATCATCAACAGGTACACGCAGCTCGACGCTTGCCCCCTCCCACGCATATCTGACATGGTTAACCAGATTGCTCAGTACCGAGTCTTCTCAACGGTGGACCTGAAATCCGCCTACCACCAGCTCCCCATCCGTAAATCGAACCGTCCATACACTGCCTTCGAGGCAGACGGCCGTCTTTTTCACTTCCTTAGGATCTTCGGCGTCACTAACGGGGTCTCGGTCTTCCAAAGGGAGATGGACCGAATGGTCGACCGGTACGGGTTGCGGGCCACCTTTCCGTACCGAGACAATGTCACCACCTGCGGCCATGATCAGCAGGACCACGACGCCAACCTTACTAAATTTCTCCACACCGCTACTCTCCTAAACCTCACTTACAACAAGGAGAAGTGCGTGTTCAGCACAAACCGCTTCGCCATCCTCGGCTATGTGGTCCAGAATGGAGTTCTGGGGCCCGATCCCGACCGCATGCGCCCCCTCATGGAGCTCCCCCTCCCCCACTGCCCCTAGGCCTTCAAACGCTGCCTGGGGTTCTTTTCATATTATGCGCAGTGGGTCCCAAACTATGCGGATAAGGCCCGCCCACTCATACAGTCCACCCAGTTTCCCCTGACGGCCAAGGCCCAACAGGCCTTCGCCCGGATCAGAGCTGATATTGCCAAGGCCACAATGCATGCTGTAGATGAAACGCTGCCCTTCCAAGTAGAAACGATGCATCAGACGTCACCCTTGCCGCCGCCCTCAATCAGGCAGGCAGTCCCGTGACATTCTTTTCCCGCACCCTTCATGCCTCTGAAATTCGTCACTCATCCGTCGAAAAGGAGGCCCAGGCTATCGTTGAGGCTGTGCGACATTGGAGGCATTACCTGGCTGGCAGGAGATTCACTCTCCTCACTGACCAACGGTCGGTAGCCTTTATGTTCAACAACACACAGCGGGGCAAGATCAAAAATGATAAAATCTTGTGGTGGAGAATCGATTTCTCCACCTATAATTACGAGATTAGGTATCGTCCTGGCAAACTCAATGAGCCCCCAGACACCCTATCCCAAGGTACATGTGCCAGCGCACAGGTAGACCGATTCCGGACCCCGTACGACAGCCTTTGTCACCCAGGGGTTACACGGTTGTACCACTTCATTAAGGCACAAAATTTGCCCTACTCCGTCGAGGAAGTAACGACAATCAACACAGACTGCCAGGTCTGTGCAGAGTGCAAGCTGCACTTCTACCGGCCGGACCGCGCACGCCTGGTGAAGGCCTCCCACCTCTTTGAAAGCCTCAGCATGGACTTCAAAGTCCATGCTTTGAGAGGCCACACATCTGATACCAATAAAGCCTCAGTTTGGATTCAACTTTCGTCTTTAGCCATATTGATCATGCCTCTCTCGGCGACTGGAAGGAGCCGGTCGTGAAAAAATTCAGGGCGACCTTCACCTTCACTCTCACTGGGATGGCATGTCCTCCCCCCGTTCCACGTGGTGCCAGGTGCGCCATTAGTTGGCATATATGGCCGACCGTCTCACGGCTCAATCGGAGTCTCCTGCATGCTGCTTCTGTTAGGTCGTCGAAGGAAATGCAGTCCCTGTAGACACGGTGACGCATGGGACAACTCCGCCGCCTTGGCACGTGCTCCTCCCCTGGTGCCCCATCAGGATCGGAGTCATCGCCCTCTTCCTGGCCGGCGACGTGGAGGTGATTCACACCCTCCGCCTCCTCTTGGACCTGTAAGGTGTGTTGGCCTGCAGCATGAGCGCCTGGCACGGGGCCCACTGCGGCCCCTACCTCTGCTGCACCCGCCTCTGCAGCACCCTCACTGAGCCACCTGGCTGCCGCTGCCGCCACGGTGGCGAACATCGATGACTGCTGTGAATACATCATGAACTTTTCAGTTGGGGGGAGGTAGGCGGGGGGTTGTTTGGGAGGGAGAGGCAACAAAATTTGTTAGGAGGGCGCTTTGGCACATAGGCAGCCAGGGGTCTTTCGATGAATGGGTGCCCCGGCTGCCTGGTCACGGTTCATTCAGGCACGCACCGTGACACTTACCCACAGTATCCACCCCTACCCCCCCCCCCCCCCAAGCCGACAGGATGGTGGTATAATTTGCCCCACCCTCTCCTCCTTCCCCCTTCTCATTACCCCACCCCCTTCAACCCCCACCCCTTTCACCCCCCCATCCTCTTCAACCAACGCCCCCTTCAAACCCCCCACTCCCTTCACCTCCCCACCACCTTCACCCCCACCACCCCCCAACATCCCTCCCCTCACCCCTTCACCCCCCGCTTCACCCCCCAAACCCCCACCCCATTCACCACCCCACCCACCCCCACCCCCTTCACCCCCTTCAACCCCCCATCAACCCCCCACCACGTCACCCCCCCACATCCTTCACCTGCTTCACCCACCTCCCCCACACCTTCACTCCCCATCACCCCCCCACCCCCTTCACCCTCCCCACCCCTTCACTCCCCCACCCCCTTCACCCCCCTACCCCCTTCCCCACTCAGCCCCCCTCACCCCCCACCCCTTCCCCTTCCCCCCCATCCTCCCCACCCCCTTCCCCCCTCACCCACCAACCCCCTTCCCCCACCCCATTCCCCCCTCACCCGCCCCACCCCCTTCACCTCCGACCCCCGTCAGTCCCTACCCCCTTCCCCTAACCTCTTCACACCCCCGCCCCCTTCACCCCCCCACCCCATCCCCTTCACCCCCTTCAACACCCCCCTCCAGCCCCTTCACCACCCCACCCCTTCACCCCCACCCCCTCACCCCACAAATCCTTCACCTGCTTCACCCCCCCTTCCCGCCACCCCATTCACCCCCCAACCCCTTAGCCCCCACCACCCCCTACACCCACACCCACCCCCTTCACCCCCCCACCCCCTTCACTCCCCCACCCCCTTCACTCCCCCACCCCCTTCACCCCCCCCACCCCCTTCACCCTCCCCACCCCCTTCACTACCCCACCCGCTTCACCCCCCCACCGCCTTCACCACCCCTCACCGCCTTCACCACCCCACCCCTTCACCCGCACCCCCTTCACTCCCCCACCCCCTTCACACCCCCACCCCCTTCCCCCCTGACCCCCCACCCCTTCCCCTTCCCCCCTCAACCCCCCACCCTCTTCCCCCTCACCCAACCCACCCCTTTCCACCTCACCCCCCTCCCCCTTCCCCCCTCACCCCCCTCACCCTCCCTTCCCCCCTCAGCCACTTCACCCCCCCTTCCCCCTCACCCCTTCACCCTCCTCACCCTCCTTCCCCCCTCACCCCCCTCAACCCCTTCACCCGCCCCACCGACTTCCCCCCTCACCACCCCTCACCCCCCCACCCCATCCCCTTCCCCCCTCACCCTCCCCACCCCCTTCCCACTCAGCACCCCACCCCCTTCCCCCCTACGTCACCCACCCCCTTCCCACACCCCATTCCCCCATCACCCACCCCACCCCACCCCTTCCCCCTCACCCCCGTCACCCCCCTCACCCCCACCCCTTCCTCTCTCACCCCCTTCACCCCCCTCACCCCTCCACCCCCTCCACCTCCCCACCCCTCAACCCCTCAAGCCCTTCACCCCCACCCCCTCCACCCCCTCCACCCCCTCAAACCCCCCATCCCCCACCCCTCACACCCTTCACCCTCCTCACCCCCCACCGCCTACCCCTTCACCATCCCCACCTCCCACCCCTTCAACCACCCCACTCCCGTACCCCCCACCCCCTTCACTGCCCCACCCCCTTCACCACCCCACCCCCTTCGCCTTCTTCACCCACACCCCCTTCAACCCCCACCCCCTTCAGCCCCGCACCCCCTTCCTCCCCCACACCCTTCAAACCCCACCGCCCTCCCCCTCACCCCTTCACCCCCCACCCCCATCCCCTTCACCCCCCACCCCCTTCACCCCCCACACCCTTCACCCCTCATTCCTTCACCCCCCACCTCCACCCTCTTCACACCCCCACCACCTCCCCCACCCCCTCCAACCCCTCACCCACTTCACCCCCCACCCCCTCCACCTCCTCACCCCCCACCCTCCACGCCCTCACCCCCCACCCTCCACCCCCTCCACCTCCCCACCCCTCACCCCCTCCACCAACCCCACCCCTTCACCCCTTCACCCCCCACCCCCTTCACCCCCCCACCTCCCCTTCACCCACCCTTCACACCCCACCCCCTTCACCCACACACTCCCTTCACCCCCGCCTCCTTCACACCCTACCCCCTTCACCCCCACCCCTTCACCCCACACTCCCTTCACCCCCCACACCCCTTCACCCCTACCCCCATGACTCCCCCACCCCCTTCTCCCCCGCACCCCCTTCACCCCCCCACCCCTTCACCCCCCACCCCCTTCAACCCCCCACTGCCTTCACTCCCATCCCTTCACCACCCCACCCCCTTCACCCCCACCCCTTCACCCCTACCCCCTTCTCCCCCCCACCACCTTCACTCCCCACCCCATCACTCCCCCATCCCCTTCACCCCCCACCCCCTTCACCCCCCCCACCCCTTCACCTCCACCACACCCTTCACCCCCCACCCCCTTCACCCCCCCACCACCACCCTCACCCCCATCACCCCCCACACCCCCCCACCCACTCACCCCCCCCACTCTCCACCTCCTCAACCCCCACCCACCACCCCCTCACCCCCCCACCCTCCACCTCCACCCTTCACCCCCTCCACCCCCTACACCCTCACCCCCTTCACCAAACCCCCCATCGCCCCACCCCTTCACCCCCTTCACCCCCCCACCTCCCCTTCACCCCATCCCCTTCACCCCCACACTACCTTCACCCCCCCACCCCCTTCACCCCTATCCCCTTCTCCCCCCACCACCTTCACCCCCACCCCATCACTCCCCAACCCCTTCACCCCCACCCCCTTCACCCCCCCACCCCCTTCACCCCCTTCACCCCCCACCGCCTTCACCCCCCACCGCCTTCACCCCCCAACCCCGTTCACCACCCCACCCCCTTCACCCCTCCACCCCATCCCCCCATCACCCCCACTCACCGCCCCCTCACCCCCCACCCCTTCCCCTTCCCCCTCACTGCCCACCCACTTCCCCCTCACCCCTCCCTTCCCCCCACCCCCTCACCACTCACAACCTCCCACCCCCTCACCCCATCACCCCCCACCCCATTCCCCCACTTCCTTCCCCCCTCACCCCCCACCCCCTCCCACCTCCACCCTCTTCACACCCTCCGCCGGGTCGGAGAATCGCCGGCGGCTGGCGTGAATCTCGCCCCCGCCGTGTCCTGAATTCACCGCCACCAGAGATTCGGTGGGGGCGGGAATCGGTCGGAGGGCTCCCCCCAGGCGATTCTCCGGCCCGCGATGGGCCGAAGTCCCGCCGCTGTCAACCCTCACCAGCCGGCGTGGATTGAACCACCTACCTTACCGCCCGGGGCAGACAGCGCGGGCGGGCTCCGGGGTCCTGGCGGGTCGCGGGGCGTTCTGGCCCCGGGGGTGCCCCCACGGTGGCCTGACCCGCGATCGGGGCCCACCGATCGGCGGGCGGGCCTGTGCCGTTGGGGCACTCTTTTTCTTCCGCCTTCACCATGGTCTCCACTATGGCGGAGGCGGAAGAGACCCCCTCTACTGCGCATGCGCGGGGATGCCGTGAGCGTCCATGCGTCGCCCGGCGAAGTCATTTCGGCGCCAGCTGGTGTGCCGCCAAAGGCCTTTCCCGCCAGCCGGCAGGGCAGAAATCACTCCCGCGCGGGCCTAGCCCCTCAAGGTGAGGGCTTGGCCCCTAAAGGTACGGAGAATTCTGATTCTGCACCATTGAGGCGGCCCGACGCCGGAGTGGTTCCCGCCATCCATTACGCCGGATTCCCCCGCCCCACCGGGTAGGGGAGATTCCCGGCCCAGGTCACAGTTAAAAGATATTTTCTGTTCGATGGCAGAGATATATCAATTTGGTTGACTTCAGCTCCAGCACCTTGCTTTTTCTTCATGCAGCTCACAGCCAAAAACACAGTCACACCCAAGCTGCTGTCTCAAACTGAAACTAAAACCCAGAACTAACCTCAAAATGGCCGAACTGAGCTCAGCTCCACCCACTCTCTGACATCACTATTTTCTTAATGGTACATTGCTTAAACATCCATTTCTTAAAGGTACTCTCACATGACAGGAGATTGATAGGGACTTGGCTTTTCAGCTCTTAAATTTCAATGATTTTATAGGTAAACAAGAGCAGCTGACTACATTTTCTTTAACCCGAAAGTCGAGGCAATTGGAAAATATGAAAGAGTTATCTATTCTGGAAAAGTTGAGTTCAAAGAGATATTAAGGACAATGGAATTGGAGATGAACGGGAAACGGATATTTAAAGAAAGATGATGACCTAAGTGTTGGCTGCATTAAGAATATATATTTGGATCAGTTGTTTATTAACCTTTTGTGTGGCACCTTATCAAATGCCTTCCGGAAGTCCAGATATACCACATCTATAGGATCCCCATTATCCACTTGGCTTGTTAGATCTTCGAAGACCTCCAGCAAATTAGGCAAACATAATTTACCCTTCATTAAACCATGCTGACACTGATGGATTATGTTTTGACTTTCCAAATGTCCTGATATTACTTCCTTAATAATGAATTCTAACAGTTTCCCAACAACAGATGTTAAACTAACCGGTCTGTAATTTCATACATTCTACCTCTCTTCCTTTTTGAATCAAGGTGTTACAGTAGCATTTTTCCAATCCACTAGAACCTTTCCCATGTCCATGAAATTCTGGAATATTATAACCAATGGATCCATTATTTTCACTGCCATTTCCTTTAACATGCTAGGGTGTAGACCATCAGGCTCTGGGGGTCTTGTCTGCCTCCAATCCCAATAGTTTGCTGAGTACTATTTCCCTATTGATACTGATTGTTCCAAGTTCCACCCTTTTCCTAAGACCATAAGACACAGGAGCGGATTTTGGTCATTCGGCCCATCGAATCTGTTCCACCATTCAATCATGGCTGATATGTTTCTCATCCCCAACTCCTGCCTTCATCTCTTAATCCCTGACCCCCTTATCCTCTTATTAATCACTATGGAAACAGACTCAAAATAGTGATTTAGCATCTCCGCTATTTCTGTGTTCCCCACTATTAACTCTCCGGTTTCATCTTTCAAGGGACCAACAATAACTTTCGTGACTCTCTTCCCTTTAATGTATTTATAGAAGCTTTTGCTATCCTTTCTGATATTTTGCACGAGCTTTCTTTTGTAATTTACATTAGCTCTGTTTATTACTTTTTTAGTAACCCTTTGTTTATGTTTGAAAGTTTTCCAATCTTCCAGCCTGCCACTGGCCTTTGCAATATGATGTACCTTAGTTTTTGTCATTAAATTGTCCTTAACCTCCTTGCTTAGCAATGGAAGTTTTTTACCCCTCTTACCATATTTCTTCCTCTCTGGAATATATTTTAGTTGTGAGGAATTGAGTATCTCCTTAAACATCTGTCACTGCTCATCAGATGTCCTATCTTTTAGCCTTTCTACCTACTGTACCCGGGCAAAATCTGCCCTCATACCTATGTAATTACCTTTGTTTAATTCCAGAACGCAAGTGTGGGACTTATTGTGGGCCAGGGTTTAGAGAACACCAAAGTATATCATGAACTTCACCTGACCCACAACTTTGAATAGATTTTGGTTCTGGGAAGCACAAGGACCCACTTTACAGTGTGATGCAACAGAGAACTAAAAGTATTTTTAAACAAAATAACGTTTATTCTGTGAACCCAGTTAACATTTTATAAACCCACAGTAAATACCTAACCAACTACCAACACTGATAGCCCCCAAAAAGATACAGTACTCTATAGATAACCCTTAATAACTTTCCAAACAACATCCATAAGTCAAAAAACCCTTTTTAACAAATTCCTTACAGAAACAGGTATTACTTTGAAATCATCAAATGATCTGGAGACATTCTTTAGATTGCAGAGAGAAAGATCAATACACATCTGCTTGGTTTGAATGCAGCTCTCCAACTGAAAGCAAAACTAAACACAGAGCCAAAAAGAGCTTCTCGCTCAAAACGAAAGTAAAAAGCAGAGAAGAGCCCAACTCCACCCACACAATGGGGTTATCCACTGCAGCCATTGGATAAAACACACTTTTCTTAAAGGGACTCTCACATGACAGACTCCATTTTCTTACTTCCAAATTGAATTTTGAATTCTATCATACTATGCGCACTATCCCCGAGAGGATCCTTAACTATGAGGTCATCAATTGATCCCTCCTCATTACACAATACCAAAGCCAGAATAGCCTGTGCCCTAGTTGGTTCCACAACACATTGTTCCAAGAAACAATCTCAAATACATTTAGTGAACTCTCCCTCATGGCTACATTTGCCAGTTTGATTAATCCAGTTTATATGCAGATTAAAATCACCCATGATTATTGCCGTATCTTTCTTACAAAGCCTCCAGTATTTTCTAGTTCATGGTGTGCCCACTGTTGAAGTACTGTTTGGAGACCTATAGATTACCCCTATATGTAATCTTCTTTGATTATGCTGATGTTGAACCTTGATGTGGTAGCGTTAACAAAGAACATTAGGGGCAGCACGGTGGCACAGTGGTTAGCATTGCTGCCTCACGACGCCAAGGTCGTGGTTCGATCCCGGCTCTGGGTCACTGTCCGTGTGGAATTTGCACATTCTCCCCATGTTTGCGTGGGTTTCGCCCCCACAACCCAAAGATATGCAGGATAGGTGGATTGGCCACGCTAAATTGCCCCTTAATTGGAAAAAATGAATTGGGTACTTTAAATTTATTTTTAAAAAGAGAAAAAAAAACAAAGAACATTAGACTTTGTTTTACACCAAAACTATTTATTACTAACACTACTCTAAAGGGTTACTATAATGTCTATCTCTAAAGGGTTACTATAATGTCTAAGAGTAATGCAGTTTTAAATAATGGTCTAACACTAATATGCACTTAGAAACTACAGAGCTACCGCAATATGTGACTGGTATCAACTCCTTACTAACACCTTGTGCTGGAACACATGGGCCGGGACTCTGAAAAAACGCATCAACGGGCTTCTTGGGCTAGTGATTCTGAAGCCCACAGGGGGCCAGCATGGCGCAGGAGTGCTGCACGCAGCTCCGGCGCTGATATGCAGCCCTGCACCGCTGGCCGCGCGGGTCCACTTGGGTGCACGGCGGCCCCTTCCGCACCGGGCCCACGCAACATGGTGGAGCCACACAGCAGGCCGGCACGGGAGAAGGTAGGCCCCCCCGGATCGCACACAGCCTACCGATCGGTAGCCCCCAATCACAGGCCTGGCCGTCATTGAGACCCCCCCCCCCCCCGGAGTCTGATCCCCCCGCCCCCCCCACCAAGACGGACACCGTGGCCGCGAGTCCGAGGTTCCACCGGGTGGAACCATGTTAGAGCCACGCCGGCGAGAACTCGACCGGTCGACCACGGAGAATCACCGCGGGTGCCTCTTTCAACCAGCCCCGACCTGCGCCGCGTCGACCGCGCGATTCTCCGGTCGCCGGAGAATTGCGTCCCGGAGTCGGTCCCATCACGGGTCTGAGGCCCGATTACCGCCCCGCGCCGAGCGCGATTTTGGTGTGGTGAATCCCGGCCATGGTGCGCCTGGTTTACGTGCCTGCACACTCACACTACCTGCTGGTCGAATGCTAGAACTACACCAGTAAAACATATAACTTATAATACACATACAGATATTAATGAGCTACTCATTATATACAGATTATTGTCTACCTATCATCACACTATGCTATCCCCATTTACGACTACATTTCTCTTCTCTCCCCACACTTGAATGGCTCCGTGTACCACAGTGCTGTGGTCAGTTAGCTCATCCTTCCCACAGATCCCATCCACACAGGCATCGAGAATCTCTAACCTGTTGGACAAGGACAAGGGCTGGGGCTCCTGCAACCCTCCCTCGTGATCCCTCAACCCGCCTCATTCACAGCCACACCCTCCTGCCGCTGACCACTGGCCAAATTCAGGGTAGTTAGTCCAAGGGGTGTGACTGTCTCCTGATACTCAGCAGCCAGGTAACCCAGTCCCTCCCTGATTAGTCACAGAATCCGAAGCTCAGCCAGCACTTACTCCAGATGTGGTCAGTGGGAACCACAATGGGGACAACAGCTTCCACATCATGCAGGAACAACACATCACCTGGCCCTCCGTCCTGATTTACTTAAATTCATTTTTAATTTTTAAAATAAATTTAGAGTACCCAATTATTTTTTTTCCCAATTGAGGGGCAATTTGGCATGACCAATCCACCTAACCAGCACATCTTTTGGGTTGTGGGGGTGAAACCCACGCAGATACAGGGAGAATGTGCAAACTGCACATGGACAGTGACCCAGGGCCGGGCTTCGAACCCAGGTCCTCAGCGCCGCAGTCTCAGTGCTAACCACTGTGCCACATGCCGCTCTGTTTATTTAAATAATTTTTAACAGTTTTTTCTATCTTTCCTCATTATGTTAATCTGAAAGCAACTTGTGATCAGTAATTTAAAGTGGATTTTCAAATTTAGCACAGATTCCCCGGGCGCGATTCTCCGAGCCCCACGCCGGGCCAGATAATCACCGCAACCGCGCCAGGACACCCCGATGCCGACGGGTGGTTCTCCGAGGTGTGGAGAATCGGCGCCATTTTGCCAGAGCATTTGGCACGCCGCCAGTCTGCTGTACGTGGCGGGGCGCCGATTCTCCGGCCCGGATGGGCCGAGTGGCCACGCGGAAAAAGCAGAGTCCCACCGGCGCTGTCCACACCTGGTCGCTGCCGGCGGTAACTCTGCGCGAAGGGTTGGGGCCTGTGGGGGGGGGGGGGGGGCTCTGATGGGGTCTGGCCCACGGTCGGGGCCCACCAATCGGCGGGCCGGCCTCTTCCCTCCCCCTCTTTTATACTCAGTGCCCCAGCCCATGAAGGCAAGCATGCCGTATGCCTTCTTGACTACCTTCTCCACCTGTGTTGCCCCTTTCAATGACCTGTATACCTAGATCTATCTGACTGTCAATACTCTTGAGGATTCTACCATTCACTGTATATTCCCTACCTGTATTAGACATTCCAAAATGCATTACCTCACATTTGTCTGGATTAAACTCCATCTGCCATCTCTCCGCCCAAGTCTCCAAACAATCTAAATCCTGCTGTATCCTCCAGATAGTCCTCATCGCTATCCGCAATTCCACCAACCTTTGTGACGTCTGCAAACTTACTAATCAGACCAGTTACATCTTCCTCCAAATCATTTATGTATACTATGAACAGCAAAGATCCCAGCACTGATCCCTGCGGAACACCACCAGTCACAGCCCTCCAATCAGAAAAGCACCCTTCCATTGCTACTCTCTGCCTTCTATGACCTAGCCAGTTCTCTATCCATCTTACCAGCTCACCTCTGATCCAGTTTGACTTCACCTTTTGTACCAGTCTGCCATGAGGGACCTTGTCAAAGGCCTTACTGAAGTCCATATAGACAATATCCACTGCCCTACCTGCATCCATCATCTTTGTGACATCCTTGAAAAACTCAATCAAGTTAGTGGACACGACCTCCCCTTCACAAAACCGTGCTGCCTCTTGTTAATACATCCACTTGATTCCAAATGGGAGTAGATCCTGACTCTAAGAATTCTCTCCAGTAATTTCCCTATCACTGACCTTTCATGGCCCCTTTTAGCCCTCCTGACTGCTTGCTTAAGTTCCTTCCTGTGGTAATATGTATTAGGGGTCATGTGGGACTGTGAAGCCATGATGCCATTGGCTGACAGTCCCGGGTCCTGGTTGGCTGTTGACCTCTAGCTCCGCCCTGAAGGCGGAGTATAAAAACCTGGAGTTCTCCCCCGCAGGCCAGTCAGCTACTGAACTGCGGGGAACTAAGTCACGCTTAATAAAGCCTCATCGACTTCATCTCTATTCGTCTCTCGTGAGTCTTTGTGCGCTACAATTTATTAAGCGTGCTTAAAAGAACTATGGAGCTCAGGATCATCCCGGAATGCCTGAGGATCAGCCCCAACGCAGTGAACTCAGCAGCAGTTTTCAAACACTGGCAGACTTGTTTCGAGGCCTACCTCAGAACGGCCCCCGGCCGGGTCACAGAAGACCAGAAACTACAGGTCCTGCACTCGAGGGTAAGCCCGGAAATTTTCCCTCTCATCGAAGACGCAGAGGATTACCAGACGGCGTTCGCAGCACTAAAAAGCACCTATGTTCGCCCAGTGAACCAGATCTACGCACGCTACCAACTTGCAACGAGACGGCAAAGCCCCGGAGAATCGATAGATGATTTCTACGCCGCGCTACTAATTTTGGGACGGGCCTGCGGCTGCCCGCCGGTAAACGCGATGGAACACACGGACATGTTGATGTGTGATGCTTTTGTGGCTGGTATGAACTCTTCCCAAATCCGCCAAAGACTTTTAGAAAAAGAGTCGCTAGGACTCTCAGAGGCACGGGCCCTTGCAGCCTCACTAGATGTGGCCGCGCAAAACGCCCGCGCCTACGGCCCCGACCGCGCGGCAGCCCCTTGGGCTCCGTGGACCCCCGTCGCGACAAACCCCCCCCCACTCCACAGGCTTGCGTGGTTCAGACACCAAGTCATCCCGGGGGAGCCCGCTGCTATTTCTGCGGCCAGGCGAAACACCCCCGGCAGCGCTGCCCGGCCCGCGCAGCGACTTGTAAGAGCTGCGGGGAAAAGGGCCATTTCGCGGCTGTGTGCCGGTCCCGGGAGGTCGCCGCGGTCCCCGGCGAACAAGGATTCCTGCGCGCTTATAACGCTCCCCAACCCCCCCAGCGCCCCATGTACGACCCGCAGGCGCAACCAGTTTGGGTCCCGGCCACCACTGTCCAGCGCCCCATGTACGACCCGCAGGCGCAACCAGTTTGGGTCCCGGCCACCACTGTCCAGCGCCCCATGTGCGACCCGCAGGCGCCGCCATTTTGGGTCCCGGCCACCACGAGGGGAGGAGGGGCGCCGCAATCTTGGGATCCCCCAGACCTGTGCGACGCAGAGGGACGGCCATTTTGTCCACCCCCGCAGCCATCTTGTGACCCCCCAGCCATGTGCGATGCATGGGGGCGGCCATTTTGTTCACCCCCGCCGCCATCTTGGACGGCAACAATGGACCCCAGTGTCGACGGCTCCACGGGGTTCGAGGAAGACGCTCAAACACTACGATCGCGTCTGGCCTCAATGACGCTGGACCAAGCACGGCCCTGGACGCTCCAGACGACGACAACAACGGTGCTGATAAACGGGCACGAGACACCATGCCTGGTCGACTCCGGGAGCACGGAAAGCTTCATCCACCCCGACACGGTAAGACGCTGTTTTTTGACCATCCGTCCCAGTGCGCAAAAGATTTCCCTAGCTGCAGGATCCCACTCCGTACAGATTAAAGGTTTCCGCATAGTGACCCTAACGGTGCAAGGGAGGGAGTTTAAAAACTACAGGCTCTACGTCCTTCCCCAACTCTGCGCGCCCACATTACTGGGATTAGATTTCCAGTGCAACCTGCAGAGCCTAACGTTTCAATTCGGCGGCCCAATACCCCCACTCACTATCTGCGGCCTCGCAACCCTCAAGGTTGAGCCCCCATCCTTGTTTGCAAACCTCACCCCGGATTGCAAACCCGTCGCCACTAGGAGCAGACGGTACAGCGCCCAGGACCGGACATTCATTCGGTCCGAAGTCCAGCGGCTACTGAAGGAAGGCATAATCCAGGCCAGCAACAGTCCCTGGAGAGCACAGGTGGTAGTAGTCAAGACAGGGGAGAAGCAAAGGATGGTCATAGACTATAGCCAGACCATCAACAGGTACACACAACTAGATGCGTACCCTCTCCCCCGCATATCCGACATGGTCAATCGGATTGCCCAATATAAGGTCTTCTCCACCGTGGACCTCAAGTCTGCCTACCATCAGCAACCCATCCGCCCAAGTGACCGCAAGTACACAGCCTTCGAGGCAGACGGGCGATTATACCACTTCCTAAGGGTCCCATTTGGCGTCACAAACGGGGTCTCGGTCTTCCAACGAGCGATGGACCGAATGGTTGATCAACACGGGTTGCAGGCCACGTTCCCGTACCTCGACAACATGACCATCTGCGGCCACGATCAGCAGGACCACGACGCCAACCTCCAAAAATTCCTCCAGACCGCTAAAGCCTTGAACCTCACCTACAACGAGGACAAGTGCGTGTTTAGCACAAACCGGCTAGCCATCTTGGGCTATGTAGTGCGCAATGGGATAATAGGCCCCGACCCCGAACGCATGCGCCCCCTCATGGAATTTCCCCTCCCGCACTGCTCAAAAACCCTAAAACGCTGCCTGGGGTTTTTTTCATATTACGCCCAGTGGGTCCCCCAGTACGCAGACAAGGCCCGCCCCCTAATACAGACCACGACCTTCCCCCTGTCGACAGAGGCTTGCCAGGCCTTCAGCCGCATCAAAGCGGATATCGCAAAGGCCACGATGCGCGCCATCGACGAGTCCCTCCCCTTCCAGGTCGAGAGCGACGCCTCCGATGTAGCTCTAGCGGCCACCCTTAACCAAGCGGGCAGGCCCGTGGCCTTTTTCTCCCGAACCCTCCATGCTTCAGAAATCCGCCACTCCTCAGTGGAAAAGGAAACCCAAACCTAGTGGAAGCTGTGCGACATTGGAGGCATTACCTGGCCGGCAGGAGATTCACTCTCCTCACGGACCAACGGTCGGTAGCCTTCATGTTCGATAATGCACAGCGGGGCAAAATTAAGAACAACAAGATCTTAAGGTGGAGGATAGAGCTCTCCACCTTCAACTACGAGATCATGTATCGTCCCGGAAAGCTGAACGAGCCGTCCGACGCCCTATCCTGCGGCACATGTGCCAACGCACAAATTGACCGCCTCCAAACCCTCCACGAGGACCTCTGCCACTCGGGGGTCACTCGGTTCTACCACTTTATAAAGTCCCGCAACCTCCCCTACTCTGTGGAGGAGGTCCGTACAGTCACAAGGAACTGCCACATCTGCGCAGAGTGCAAACCGCACTTTTTCAGGCCGGATGGTGCGCACCTGATCAAGGCATCCCGACCCTTTGAACGCCTTGGTCTGGATTTCAAAGGGCCCCTCCCCTCCACCGACCGCAACATATACTTCCTGAACGTGGTGGACGAGTACTCCCGTTTCCCCTTCGCCATCCCCTGCCCTGACATGACAGCGGCCACAGTCATTAAAGCCCTTAACACCACATTCACACTGTTCGGTTGCCCCGCATACGTCCACAGCGACAGGGGGTCCTCCTTTATGAGTGACGAGCTGCGACAGTTCCTGCTCAGCAACGGTATAGCCTCGAGCAGGATGACCAGCTACAACCCCCGGGGCAACGGGCAAGTAGAGAGGGAGAACGGCACGGTCTGGAAGACCGTCCTACTGGCCCTACGGTCCAGGGACCTCCCAGTTTCACGGTGGCAGGAGGTCCTCCCGGACGCTCTCCACTCCATCCGGTCGCTACTGTGTACTAGCACTAACCAAACGCCTCATGAGCACCTCCTTGTCTTCCCCAGGAAGTCCTCCTCTGGAACGTCGCTGCTGACCTGGCTGGCGGTCCCAGGACCCATCCTGCTCCGAAAACATGTGCGGGCGCACAAGTCGGACCCGTTGGTCGAGAGGGTTCGCCTCCTCCACGCGAACCCGCAGTACACTTACGTGGAGTACCCCGACGGCCGACAGGACACGGTCTCCCTGCGAGATCCGGCGCCCGCCGGCAACACACACACCCCCCCGACACCAATCACCCCCTCCCTGCCACCGGTGCACCCCGCGAGCGCCCCCTTCCCGGGGGGATCGGTCCTCCTCCCAGGTCCGACCAGAAGTGAAGCAGAAGCAGAAACCGTAAGGCTCCCGGAGACGACAACACGGGAACAAGCACCACCACCGGGGCCGAAGCGATCGACGAGGACGACCAGACCGCCCGACCGACTTGTGGCATCAATGTAAAATTATATTGTGGACTGTAACGAGAACGTTTCTCCTTTTCCCTCTTTTACTGTAAATAGTTCAAAACACAAAAAAAAAAACCTCTGTACATGCAAAGGTTTTCCTCCCAGGACCAGCCTTGTAAACCCTTACCCCCATACGAAGCACCACCCCGCCGGGTTCATTTTTAACAAGGGGTGAATGTGGTAGTATGCATTAGGGGTCATGTGGGACTGTGAAGCCATGATGTCATTGGCTGACAGATCCCGGGTCCTGGTTGGCTGTTGACCTCTAGCTCCGCCCTGAAGGCGGAGTATAAGAACCTGGAGTTCTCCCCCGCAGGCCAGTCAGCTACTGAACTGCGGGGAACTAAGTCACGCTTAATAAAGACTCATTGACTTCATCTCTATTCGTCTCTCATGAGTCTTTGTGCGCTACACTTCCTACTTTCCTTATATTCCACACAGGCTTTGTATGTTCCCAGCCTTCTAGCCCTGACAAATGCCTCCTTTTTCTTTTTGACGAGGCCTACTATATCTCTTGTTATCCAAGGTTCCCAAAATTTGCCATATTTATCCTTCTTCCTCACAGGAACATGCCAGTCCTGAATTCCTTTCAACTGACATTTGAAAGCCTCCTACATGTCAGATGTTGGATTTTCCCTCAAACATCCGCCCCCAATCTAGGTTCTTCCGTTCCCGTCTAATATTGCTATAATTAGCCTTCCCCCAATTTAGCACATTTACCCTAGGACCATTCTTATCCTTGTCCACCAGCACTTTAAAACTTAGTGAATTGTGGTCACTGTTCCCGAAATGTTCCCCGACTGACCTGGCTCCTTGCAAACTCTGCTCCGTCCAAGCCCCTAGCAGTAAGTGTGTCTCAGTCAATATTGGGGAAGTTAAAGTCTCCCATCACAACAACTCTTGTTGCTTTTACTCCTTTCCAAAATCTGTCTACCTGTCTACTCCTCTATCTCCTGCTGGCTGTTGGGAGGCCTGTAGTAAACCCCCAACGTTGTGACTGGACCCTTCTTATTCCTGATCTCTACCCATATAGCCTCGCTGCCCTCTGAGGTGTCCTCCCGCCGTACAGCTGTGATATTCTCCCGAACCAGTAGTGCAACTCCTCCACCCCTTTTACATCCCCCTCCATCCCGCCTGAAACATCCGAATCCCGGAACGTTTAGCTGCCAATCCGGTCCTTCCCTCAACCAGGTCTCTGTGATGGCAACAATATCATAGTTCCAAGTACTAATCCAAGCTCTACGTTCATCTGCCTTACCTGTTAGACTTCTTGCATTAAATCATATGCACTTCAGGCCACCAGGCCCGCTGTTTACAGCAATATCTCCCTGTCTGCTCTTCCTCAGAGCCATACTGGCCGTATTCCCTACTTTTCCCTCAATTTTTTCACCTTCTGATCTATTGCTCCAGTACCCAGCCCCCTGACATACTAGTATAAACCCTCCCGTGTGACACTAGCAAACCTCGTGGCCAGGATATTTATGCCTTGCTCCCGATGTGAAGGACGCAAATCCCCGAGGTAAGATTTTTATATAACTCACAATCCCAGGCTGCTCTCTGGTTTTCTCCTGCTCCGCTCCGTTCCGATGTCAAGTGCCTGTTTCAATGTGAAGTGGTCCATTTGGTTTAAAATGTATTCTATTTTCCCGCAGTGTTTTTATGCAAGTGAGTGACTTGCCATTTGAGAGTCAAAAACATTGATGTGGGTTTGGGGTCCGCTGAAGGATGTTATGTGAACCAAATGGATTTTTACAACAACTTGGTAGTTCCATGATTATTATTCATCTAAATGTATTCATTAATTGAATTTATGTTGCCCCTAGCTCCCATGGTGGTATTTAGCCTTGGACCTCAGGATCTTTTGTCTAAGCCACTGGATTATTAGTCCAATAACATTAGCACTATGTTATGGTCCCCCTATCAAAGGTTTTTTGATAACACCCCAATTAAATACATAAAGATGTTTTACAGTTTTAAAGGTGCCATATCAATATAAAAAGTGTTATCTGGGATTGTGTGCACAAATCGTGGAATGGGGTTGAACTTACAAACTTTTGACTTAGGTAGGTACTTGATCTAAATTAACATGTACAATCTATTGGGTTATATGTGGCAGGTTGTTCTACCAGAAGTTTCCTCAATCATAATGCTCTCTTCAAGGTTCTCAAAGTTATTTACATTCTCAATGGTATTTATAATATTGCCCCTGTAACTGCAAGCCATGGATGTCAGTAACTGTAGAGCAAAAGCCAGGGCATATCATACTAACTACATTTTAATAACTGCATAACAATTGAATATGGATCTGCATTTTACACCCTTCCTGTTCGCAACAAGAGGATGCATCTTCACCCATAATGATGCTTCACTCTTGCTCATTAGAAATGTAGACTAAGTTTCTGTGGGATATAGATCAGCTAATATAATTAATGTTCTGACTTCATATGGTTTTGAAAATTGGAAAGTGCCTTTCCAACACTTGCATAACTAGCTGCACAACACATGGTCAAAGGTGGAGACACAGTCTGCTACAGGAGAGAAGATGAGTATTCACTGCCTCCTGATCCTGGCGCAAGCAAAATAATTAACAAGCCCATGGTAACATCAGATAGGAAAAGTAGCCTCTGCTCATCAATGCAGTTACATTGGACGATCCTTTTGTCTCATTTGCATTGTTTAGGATGAATATCACTCGGGAAAACCTCCTATTCTTTTGCATTCTAAAAAGAAAAGTTTTGCTATTGTAGCAAATTGATGATAAAGTGTCTTTTAAAAATGATGTATAATATTTGAATAATAATCTAGCGGACGACTGTAAATCTAAACCAGATGTCTGCCTATCCTTGTTGGAGTACATGATAAATATTAATGTATCTCATTTCATTTTTAAGTGAATAATCTGTCTGCCAAGACACTTTGAATTATCGGAGTAATTTTCTGAGTTCCAGGTGCCAGTGAAAAGCCTCAACTGCTGACTATATTGGAAATTGCGAACGTGTTGCCCTCAATTTTCTATCTAAATACGGGGTGGGATTTATTGCTAAGTATCTAAAAGCTGCTTTTTCCATAATTAGATTTCAACACCTTGGAAAAAAAACGTTTGCCAAGTATGTTCTCATACGAGGTGAGAGAAGAACCATGTATCATCTTCATCCTCTGGTTCTAAAAATGACATGGTGATGTGCTGCAATATGATTTACATCATTATTTTGTGTCTAACTGATTACTTTCCATTCCAGATCTGAAACAGCAATAGATTATACAGCATTTTTAAGAAAGTCAAATTTTCTGAGGCGCTCCATTTACTTCTCAATAACCATATAATTTGCAGCTAGACTCAGTTGAAATGGGATTTTTGGGGGGGATTATTCATTTCCAGCTTTTGTTCTGTTCTGGTATTTTTCCTCTCCAATTTTGGAGAGAGAAAAAGCTCCAAAAGGCAACAATTTCAATGGCACATTTAGAAAGTCAACACAGTGCAGTTGATCATTCCAAACACTTCAAATGGAATAATTCAGCGAGTCTATTTCTCTCACCCAGAAGAGCAGACTATATCATGTTCTTTAAACTCCCAGTTTTACTTTGGAGATCTGCATGTTAATTTTTAAACTATTTTTTTTAAGTGATTGCTTTGCGAAAAAAACAATTTCTTATTTGGAAAAAACTGCAGCAATAATTAGATCAAACACAGTCAACTGAGGAGCATTCTGAAGTGTTTTTTATAATAAAGTGATTGTATGTTTGGCTAGATTTTATGGACTGTTTGTATGAACAGAATCATAGAATCATAGAATCATAGAAGTTTACAGCATGGAAACAGGCCCTTCGGCCCAACCAGTCCATGCCGCCCAGTTTTTACCATTAAGCTAGTCCCAGTTGCCCGCACTTGGCCCATAACCCTCTATACCCATCTTACCCATGTAACTATCTAAATGCTTTTTGAAAGACACAATTGTACCCGCCTCTACTACCTCTGGCAGCCCATTCCAGATAGAAGCAAGAACTCCTCTATCTATTTTATAACTAAGTTTCAAATCAAATCCAGAGTATATTTTCCTTAATTTGCTAAGAAGAGTGAAAACAAATCTATGAGCAGAACATTGGTAAATTTGTTTTATATTCCTCTCAACGTCTTCATCAATATTTGCAAATTGAGTAATTCTAATAAGATCAAAGAACAAAGAAAAGTACAGCACAGGAACAGGCCCTTCGGCCCTCCAAGCCTGTGCCGACCATGCTGACCATCTAAACTAAAATCTTCTACACTTCCTGGGTCCGTATCCCTCTATTCCCATCCTATTTATGTGTTTGTCAAGATGCCCCACAAATGTCACTATCGTCTCTGCTTCCACCACCTCCTCTGGCAGCGAGTTCCAGGCATCCATTACCCTCGGTGTAAAAAACTTGCCTTGTACATCTCCTCTAAACCTTGCCCCTCGCACCTTAAACCTATCCCCCCTAGTAATTGACCCCTCTACCCTGGGAAAAAGTCTCTGACTATCCACTCTGTCTATGCCCCTCATAATTTTGTAGACCTCTATCAGGTCGCCCCTCAACCTCCGTCATTCCAGTGAGAACAAACCAAATTTATTCAACTGCTCCTCATAGCTAATGCCCTCCATACCAGGCAACATCCTGGTAAATCTCTTCTGCACCCTCTCTAAAGCCTCCACATCCTTCTGGTAGTGTGGCGACCAGAATTGAACACTGTACACCAAGTTTGGCCTAACTAAGGTTCTATACAGCTGCAACATGAAATGCAAACAAATACATTTTCAATTCGAATGGATCAGCAAATAGAGGTAATTATTCTCCACTGTCCATTGAGAATTGATATAATTCTGTGGAAACCTTAAATATAATTAATATATTTTGGATTTTTTGAACTGCCTAACCCAAATTACTTGAGCTACTTTATTTGAGCTCACTCTTCTGGAGGACCTAGATAAGCATGAAGAAAGAAGGGAAGAAGTGTATTCATATAGTGCCTATATGACCTCAGGATGTTCACGACCAGTGAAGCATGGTGAAGCCACTATTTTATTGTCAGGGAAACTATTAATAAAGTTCTTGGAAAATGAAGAATATACTCTGCCTGATAATTGTTTTACCTTTGCCAATGAAGGTGTTTGGATGTAATGTTTTTGCTCAGATTGTTGGTCTGTTTGTGAACAATCTTAAAAAACTTATGGCCGAACTTCAACAAAATCTGACACACAGATTAGGCATAGACAAAGAAAGAACCTATTAGTATTACAATCCCAGACCAGACCCCAACAGTGGCCAGGATACTGGACTGAAACCCCAATATTTAAGTTTATTTAAAAGACTTTGCGGAAAGAATGATTCATTCCAGGAGTGATTGCATGAAGAAATAGGGCTTGGTTATTTTAAAAATAAAACTTTATTACCTTTGCACCCTAAAAACATCTCCCTTGTTCACTGAGTCATAATATCCAGTGTCTGTCAAAGGTAATTTCCCTCTGTCTTCTGAGAATCTCAAAACCACCAGGTAGGCCCACTCTGCGACTCCTTCTCCCTCCACACCACATGAATTTTGCAGTGTCCTTTAATCTTTACGAGTCCCACTTTTTTGACCAGAGAATGATCTTCCACCAGCATCTTGCCCAGTGGTTAACAGAAAGAAGCCCTTTCCTCTGCTGATCACAGCAGCTGTCATTTCCCAAGCTCTCTCCCTCTCTCCCTCCCTCGCTTTCCAGATTGTGAGAGTCCATAGAAAGGCCAGCTGCTCCTTTTTGTGTCCTGGTGTGAGTTTCATAGGTCTTCCCTTGGACCTGTAGCCACAGCAACCAGGTCACAGGGATTTATCACTGGGCAGAACATGAGGTCACATAGTCCTCTCCACAAAGCCATCCTTGAATTAAATGGGACAATTTAAAGTGTATCCATCTTATAAATCCTCATACTCATAACAGCACTTCTGAGCTCACAAAATTAATAAAAAAGAACTCACATGTATATCTCTTATAATTCACTCAGGGCATTTAAAAGTTCTTCCTAGCCGATCGCTTACTTTGCGAACTGCATTCACTGTTATTGTAAGGGGAGGGAGCATTGTTGATTTATCCTGCTAGTGTGCCCCTCATCAGCAGACTTAGTGGGTTTTTCAATAGGTTCATCGAACATTCATTGGCATGAATGCTATTGTATTGAACATCCTTGCAAATACAATAAATGGAATGTTTAACCACTGCAGTGCAACTGTGATTCAGGTTCTTCCATGCCGTTGGAACTCATAAATAGTTGCTCAGAAAGTGAGCAAAGAGTTTCACAGTTCCTTTGCAGTATAATCAGTAAATACGCATGTTGGGGGCGATTTGCAGTCTGCGTTTGCCGTTAGAGAAAACGACACCGCGGGTAGAAGATTCAGAGAGAATCAGGAAATGCGATTCTCTCTGGTAAGATTTTCCACGCCCCTTGCCAGTGATATCATGAAGTTCATGCCCACAAAGGGCGAGAACCTCATTTTGATAGACTTCAATAAATTTTATTATGATTACGCCCCCGCCACATGACCCTCCCTCATTGAATATTCAAATCTCACTGATGTGATATCGAGGTTTACAACAGGTTTTGAAAGACGAGATTCGGTCGAGGAGATCCCTCCAGGGGCACAAGGTAGTTACAGCCTTGTGGGTGGGATAGGGGCATGCCTGGCCTAACACAGGTTGTCACTGCAAGGTTGGTACAGTGCCAAGGGGAACTTTTGGGGGCAGTGCTGGGATGGGCACTCATGGGAGCCCCATGGAGAGAGAGAGTGTTTCCAATTATGTGTGGTGTGCGGGGTGAGAGTGCAGTGAGGGGGGGAACTTGCAGGCATGGGGAGAGTAGGCAGTGAGGCAGGGGGGAACCCTGGCGATACATCTGCAGTGGGGTGGGGGAGAGACTCCGATGACTGTGTGGGAAGGAGTCCCCAGTATCTCTGTGGTGGGGTGAGGGAGAATTTCACTTCAATGCTGATCGAGGCGTGCTTGAAAGATGGCATCCTGATCTCCTTGGAGCTGGCCTTGCCGGCTCTATCAGGCCCCGTCCCACCAAAGTGACATGACAGCGTAAACCACGCTGATTCACTTTGTTTTACTGAGGCTCAAGGTCTGGAGAGACAACTGGTCTGTGCAGCTGAAGAGTTTCATGCAGGTTTTCAGTCTGAGCCTGACACTTTGAAATTGGTCGATTCCGCCACAATATATCGACAGCAGAGAACGCCTGCATTTCTGATGGTTGTTGCTTGTAGATACTCAATTTATCAATGGAGAAAGGCTTTCTTTCCCACTGATTCCCGTCGTAGAAATTCTCAGTTTAATGTAAAAACTGATAGATTTTGAACGTGCAAAATTACATGGAACTTGCTTGCACATAGTAACAGAACACATTGGAATGGATGACGTTAATCCATTTACTCGGAGGAATTGTTGGAAAATTTTCTGACCAGCAAACATGTTTTTTTTTTCTTTTTAGCGATACATTTTTGATAGCAGTTCCTCTTGAAATGAACTCTGATATTAGTCCCTCTCTTGTCATGAAACGCCTGTATCCATTCTGCCTGCAGTTGGTTTCAGTACCAGGTAGGAATGCACCAGAATGTGTTATAAATGGAATAATGGGATTGATTATCTGGCACATGCTGGTCCCTGCTGCAGGTTTACCTTACTCTGGGTATGTATGTGTTGTCCTTGATGTCTCTGTTTGTTGGACATTATCTTGTCGACTGCTCTCAGTCGAGTTACAGCACATTTTGATGATGCTGTGCTTTGGGGTTTCATGGTCACTGTCTGTACACGCGCTGAAACATAAGAAATCCGAACTGGCAATTTGCATGAGCATTCTTTGACTAAGATACGTATTTGTTTCATTGTAAAAATGCACATTTTTGCAGGCTATATTATTTCATTAATCAACCATGGTTGTCAATAATATGAGCCAGAGGCCTTGTGGATCAGAAGCTCCAGATTTGAGTCCAACACCAGAACCTGGTGGCCATGGAAAAAGTGTCCAATGCAGTTCAACTGGAGGAGATAAATCTTTTGTTTGAGCACTTTAATGACTCAGAGGAGGCTGGAAGTAAATGAGCATCGGTAATTTACATTATTTACAAATGTGTACACAACACAGCATATCGCTCCCGGTACAATCCTAGCTGGGAAGCTGAACCACACTAGGCCCTGTTTTGGGTCTGCTTTCATGTTAGCTCATAACGAGTCCCAGATAGTTGACCTCCGTCCCCTATCTGGGAAGCTAATATTCCACGATTCCCACAGGGAGATGAATAATGTGGGCCTTGTGGGGGTTATGACAAGTACAAGACACAGAACTATAGGATCTCCCTGGACACTAAAAAAGCATGTGATTCACTGTCTCTTTGTAACCTAGCACAAGGCAGTGTCCTGCCCTTAACTACCTTTAATTACCTTTCTTACCAATCCATTCAGCTGTAGATCAATAGCTTTGCAAATAAATAGACCTGCTGTCTTACTCCTTATAACTCTGAGCCTGTGACGCTATCATTCTGCTTTGATTTCTAAAGAAGTTTTGTTCCAAGTATACTTTATGCCATTAAGTAAAACCCCTGCAAGACCTGCTCAGAAACATCTCTTTTTGAGGCTGAGGAGTTCCAGCTTATCTAATCATGAGATGATTTTGAAGTCCAGCAAGAAAACCCTGAAAGAAAAGCAGATTTAAGGCTACTTGCAGATAATGGGCGGGATTCTCCGAAATGGAGGCAGAGTGTTCGCGCCATCGTGAACGCCGTCGAGGTTCAAGCCGGCGCGAAACGGCCCCTATCCCGACCGATTCAGGGCCCAATAATGGGCTAGGAGTGGCGCTGCGTCATTTATGCACACCAGGCCTTGGCCCCACGTAAAGGCGGCGGCGCATACATGACGCGGCTGGCGCCGCATAACTGGCGTCACCCACGCATGCGCAGGTTGGCCGGCGCCGACCCGCACATGCGTGGTTGCCGTCCTCTCCGAGTCCGCCCCGCAAGAAGATGTCTGACGGATCTTGCGGGGCTGCGGAAGAAAGGAGGTCCTCCTTCAGAGAGGATGGCCCAACGATCGGTGGGCACCGATCGCGGGCCAGACCCCCATTTGAGGCCCCCCCCCCGTGCAGGATCCCCCCTCGCCCCCCCCCGCAGGCCGCCCCCCCAGCGTTCCCGCGCTGTTCCTGCCAGTAGCGACCAGGTGTGGACGGCGCCGGGGGGAACCCGCCGTTTTGGGCAGGCCGCTCGGCCCATCCGGGCCTGAGAATAGCAGGGGTGCCGGAGAATCGCCATTTTGGGTGTCTCGGGCGATTCTCCGGCCTACGCCGCGTGGAACTCAACGGGGCCGTTCTCGCCGCTTGGGTGAATCACGGGAGGGCGTCGGACCGGCGTCGCGGGAAAATTTGGCGACCCAGGCGATTCTCCCAACCGGCGCGGGAGCGGAGAATCGCGCCCCTAATTTGCACAGGTTTCTGAATCTAACTCAGCCTGGAGTTAAATTAGCCTGCTTATCAAGCTCAACAGGGTCAGAAATTGTTCAGCAACCTAAAGGCTGTACAGTTCGGCAAAAATATCCAATCTGACCAAAATGTGACGCAAACAGAAATAGGCTCAACATATTAGTAATGGTGAAGAATTTAATTCTGCAACTAATTTGAGCTTCTGACCTTTTTATTCAATAAAGTGTCAAAATTGTCAAAGTTAAAAGTTTAAGTCTAGCTTTATCACGGCAGCATTAGGTTACTGGCACTAATGTGCTGCATTATGTGCTGCATTTTAGAATTGATGGGAAAGGGCAGCAAGGTGGTGCAGTGGGTTAGCCCTGCTGCCTCACGACGCTGAGGTCCCAGGTTCGATCCTGGCTCTGGATCACTGTCCGTGTGGAGTTTGTACATTGTCTGCGTGGGTTTCACCTCCGCAACCCAACGATGTGCACGGTAGGTGGATTGACCACACTAAATTGCCCCTTAATTGGAAAAAGGATAGAAAAATAAATTGCCAAGTCATCCTTTTCAGGCTAATATTATCACACAGGTACTGCCGAGGCCAGTACTTTGCTATTGGCAGTAACGCAGTACCACAATATTACTGTGTACTCTCATTTTGTCTTCAAATCAATTGCACTAGGATATCGAAAATATAATGGGACAAATATTTAACTTCATGGTTAACATTCTTGCCTTTACCACGGTAGCACAGTGGTAAGCACAGTTGCTTCAGGGTCCCAGGTTCGATTCCCGGCTTGGGTCACTGTCTGGGCGGAGTCTGCACATTTTCCCTGTGCCTGTGTGCGTTTCCTCCGGGTGCTCCGGTTTCCTCCCACAGTCCAAAGATGTGCAGGTTAGGTGGATTGGCCATGATAAATTGCCCTTAGTGTCCAAAAAGGTTAGGTGGGATTACTGGGTTACGGGGTTAGGGTGGGGGCTTGGGCTTGAGTGGTGTGTTCTTTCTGAGAGACGATGCAGACTTGATGGGCCGAATGGCCACCTTCTGCACTGTAAATTCTATAATCTAATCAGCAAATACCCCAAAAATAGAAAATATGACAACGTAAAGAACATCAAATCAGATAATTATTGGTTATTATCTCTCCTGAATATGCCAAGCTGGTAATGATCTAATGTTTTGAATGAGGGAGGGGGAAGTTAGATGTGGCTTGAGAATATTCGATCTAAATCTGATTTGGCGGGGGGTTTATACCTCAAGTTATCAAACACCACTTTCTGGTTGTACATGTCACATTTTTCAATCTAAATATTAACATGCATCACGTTATGCAACTTTAGACCTTGCCATTTTAGGCAAACCTGGAATAAATCTATCAAGGTTAGATGAGATAAGGGGCTGAATTCTCCGCTTCCCGCTGCCGGCAGTGAGAATTGCAATCGGGTGGATATTGGCTAGCAACGGAGAAATCGCGATTTGCACCAACGCCGATTCCGTTGCGATGCTCTAGTTCCCTACTGGTTGCATTAGTGAAGTTCACGCCTCATGCAAGCGGACCACCACTTGGATGGATTTAAATCTCATTCACGGGCTGGACACTGCATGCTCCGCCCCTCTGCAATGCTCCACCCCTCTCAGGCAGAAGTTACATGAGCACGAATTGGTGCAAATATTTACAAGTGGGGCCTGGGTGCCACGGGTGTTAAGAGGGAGCGAGAAGGTAAGAAAACTCCCAAAAGCTCTCAAACTTGTCGAGCTCACTGGCGAGGTGGCCTGTTGGGCCAGGGGAGGAGCGGGGAATGACTTGGTGCCAAGTGTATCCACTTGGGATCAGGGTGCCCTAGCTCAGACAGTGATTGCTGCAGTATGTTATTCAATTATACCCCACCCCTTTGGTGCTACTTACAGGCTCCTGGCTCTTCACACTGCTAGCTGCTCACTGTATCCAGTAAATGCTCTGAGAGTCTCTGATCATGTGGAAACCTACCCAACCAGCCTCTCTGGAAACCCTCGGATCCCAGCTGACCCATCAACGGGGTGGGCCTGGCCAAGCTCAATCTCCAGCACACCTCAGGCACCCATTAGAAGCAGAGCCCCATTGCAGGGGAATAGCAGACCTTACACCAAACAAAGGACACATGCATTGTGGCCTTTGTCATCCACCCTGGGACACAGCCCCTCTCAGAGTGGAAACCTCTATCAGTTATGACACTATTGTTGTGTTATTCACCCTGGGGTAACACAGACTGCAACAGGATGGAGGTGAACTGTAAAGCATACACCAAACGTAGGCGTTGGTTCAATACGATTCATTGAACTTCTGTAACAATGCACACAGCTGGCTGTGGGTTGACACTCTACTACTCTAAGTGTACTAACTCTAACTTACTAGACCAGGCTAGCTCTGATCCATGTGTAGAAGGTGCTGACTGATATATACACCCTGACTGTCACTACAGTTGTCACCAGTGGAAAGAGGCGGAGTGCTGATGCCTCGTGTGTTTTATAGTTGGAAGCCCCCCTCTGGTGTTCTGTCTGGTGACTGGTTGTGTTCTGTCCTGTATGTTGATTGGCTAACCTGGGTGTCTGTCACTTCCTGTTTTTACCTCATGATGTGCATGGGTGCATATTATGACAACTATCAGCCAGCCTACCTCTCAGGACCACGGGCTGTCTCCAAGCCCTGCCTGCATACCCCAACCCCTGCTCCCATCACTCCTGTCACCGGTCAGGAAACCTGACCACCTCTCTGTCACAATTTGTGTGTCACACCCAGGACCCACATCACATTGCAGCTAAGCTTCCAGCAGACGCACACTTCCCTCGCTCATCCCCATCTGTGGGACCTGCCCACACACTAGCCTCTTAATCATGGAGACGATTGGTTATACATGGTGACCTTCTCTACCTCACAACCAGTTGCCACCCTGTTGTGGGATAACACATGGCCTACCAAGTGAGGAAATGCACAGTCGATCCCACTAGGGAAACAGGACAGGAGCCATGGAGCCTGTCGCTGACATGGGTAGTGGCAGCCACCGGTACCCCTTTTGACAGGGCTGGGTGGTGAGGATAGAGGATTCCCACATTACAGGCCAGGTGCCATTCATCGCTTACATCCTGACACACCATGAGGTTCCCGCCGTCTTCGAGGCACTCCCTCGGGTGAGGGGTTGGCTCTGGGTGACAAGGGTTACCCGCTGACATCGTGGCTGATGACATCTGCGCGGAGGCCCCAAACCAATGTGGAGACCATTATAACGATGCCCATGTAGCAACCAGGAGCGTATTTGAGTAGTGCATTGGCATCAAGATGTGCTTTTGATGCCTGGACCCTCTGGTGGGACTTCGAGCATCATGGTGGCACGTTGCATCCTGCACAACTTTGCGCAACAGAGAGGTAGCATACTGGAGGAGGAGGAAGAACACCAGGCCTCATCTCACAGGACGATAAGCTGGGTGCCCAGGAAGATCCAGGCATGGAGCCCAGGCTGGCAGGGCAGGTGGCCCAATGTGTGATCTAGGGCCATCGCGCACGGGATAATCTCATCATCACCAGATTTTCCAACTAGGAGACATGGCCACCAGCAGCTCTACTGTCCTGTTCCACCTTTCCAGCCCCTTCCCCCCACTTCAAAATGAGACCCACTTCCCCATAACCGCTCACCGCTTCCCTCTCCCTCAGTCCTTCCCTCCACCTTCCCTCTCCCTCAGTCTTTCACTCAACCTTTCCTCCCCCTCAGCCCTTCACTCCACCTTCCCCGTAACCTTCCACTCCTTCCCACTACCAGGGCTCCCCTTCCCACCTCCGAGGGTCTGACCAGCATCGCCACAGGGTGCTTGGCCTGGGTTGCCAGCATCAGCGGGTCTTGTCTACATGACGGAAGGTGATGACGGTTCTCTGTGGGATGGGCTCTGCTGCTCCTCATTGACTGCTGTCTTTCGGGTAACATTTCACTGTCCGCCCGGGTGACCCCGGCATGTGCACTGGCCAAACTTTCTCACAATCCCATAGATCTTGTGTAGGAGGGGTGGGGGTTTGCAAGAGATGATGAACGGTTAGGGCTCACTCACTAGGTAAGCTGTCATACAGGCGGGCTCACACTTCGGGCCCCATGCACTGCCACATCGCGCTGAGGGGACACCATGTGAGGGGTGCATGTTTCATGGGGGACCTGCCCCACCCCATCCTCTAGCACCCCCACCCCGTCCAACCCAGAACATCCTCTCCACCCTGGCCCAGCCCATCCCGAACACCCATTACACAGAGGTTAGAGGCATGGCGGACTGTTGGTGTACAAGTGTTTAATGGTGAGTATATACATTGTTGTGCCCTGACACCTAAACTATCACCTATGTGCGACACCCGTGTGAAGTCAGGTGTATTCTAACTTTCTTATCTTAATTGCCCTCCCATTCCTTTTAGTATAACCCCAGAAAGCACATCAGAAGTGGAGGTAGTCTGCTACGTGTCTCGCCCTCTGACCTGTGATGCCCCTGGCAGTCATCCTCTGGAGGGCCTGGGCCTGCATGGACACTGCTGACTTTCGGGTGTCACCGGTGATGACGTGTCACCCTGTTCTGCCCGCTACCCATCAGATATGCCAGTGTCAGGTTGGGGGGATTCAGAAGGGCTGAGGTGATCCAGCTCCTCTCCTGCTGGAGGCACAGCATGGGCCTCATCACTTCCTCCCTCGAAATGCTTCATGGACCCCGGGCTACTCCATGGGATGGAGGTGAGGCTGGAGTGAGCTCCGGAGACTTCACCATCACCTGGTACCGCCGGTCCTGGAGACCTGTCCCCGTCTGAGCCATGGTCTCGATACCCTCAGCCATGGAGCACTGAGACTGGGACATGTCCCTTAGCGAGTTAGAAACGTCCCTCACTGCGTTGATCATATCCCTCCCTGCGTCGGTCATGTCCCTCTCTTCCTGTGATAAAGCCCTCTGTGACTGGCCAAAGGCAATAGGCACCCGGCCAATGCTCTCAATGCCCTCATCCATGACCCTTTTTGAATGGATCAAGCTCTGGAGCTCCGCAGCAATGTCCATGTGGGCCCGGGATCTGTCTGCCTGTGACTGGACTCCCCTGACCTGCACCTCAGCTATTGATTGTAGAGTGTGCCCCAAGCCTTCGATATCCTGACCCATGGCTCTGACTTCTTGTCCCAGACCTTCCCTGCGGACATCACCTGTTCAGTGTTAACCACGCATTGTTGACATCATCCCCTGTGCCTGAAGGTGGTTGGACTCCTCCAGCTGTACCTGTAGGTGCTGAAAAGTTGCTGACACCCCTTCCTGTAAATCGTGGCTCTGTGTCTGCATCTGTATCCTTTCCAGAGTGCAACACCTGTACAGACGACAGCTGTTCCCTGGGATTGGGCAGCCTTCCGACATCCTGCTCCCTCGGGAGTCCCAGCCACCACCTGATGTGCTGCAGCATGTGTGAAGTGCGCACTAGAAGGTGATCCATAGAACATAGAACGATACAGCGCAGTACAGGCCCTTCGGCCCACGATGTTGCACCGAAACAAAAGCCATCTAACCTAAACTATGCCATTATCATCCATATGTTTATCCAATAAACTTTTAAATGCCCTCAATGTTGGCGAGTTCACTACTGTAGCAGGTAGGGCATTCCACGGCCTCACTACTCTTTGCGTAAAGAACCTACCTCTGACCTCTGTCCTATATCTATTACCCCTCAGTTTAAAGTTATGTCCCCTCGTGCCAGCCATATCCATCCGCGGGAGAAGGCTCTCACTGTCCACCCTATCCAACCCCCTGATCATTTTGTATGCCTCTATTAAGTCTCCTCTTAACCTTCTTCTCTCCAACGAAAACAACCTCAAGTCCATCAGCCTTTCCTCATAAGATTTTCCCTCCATACCAGGCAACATCCTGGTAAATCTCCTCTGCACCCGCTCCAAAGCCTCCACGTCCTTCTTATAATGCGGTGACCAGAACTGTACGCAATACTCCAAATGCGGCCGTACCAGAGTTCTGTACAGCTGCAACATGTCCTCCTGACTCCGGAACTCAATCCCTCTACCAATAAAGGCCAACACTCCATAGGCCTTCTTCACAACCCTATCAACCTGGGTGGCAACTTTCAGGGATCTATGTACATGGACACCTAGATCCCTCTGCTCATCCACACTTTCAAGAACTTTACCATTAGCCAAATATTCCGCATTCCTGTTATTCCTTCCAAAGTGAATCACCTCACACTTCTCTACATTAAACTCCATTTGCCACCTCTCAGCCCAGCTCTGCAGCTTATCTATATCCCTCTGTAACCTGCTACATCCTTCCACACTATCGACAACACCACCGACTTTAGTATCGTCTGCAAATTTACTCACCCACCCTTCTGCGCCTTCCTCTAGGTCATTGATAAAAATGACAAACAGCAACGGCCCCAGAACAGATCCTTGTGGTACTCCACTTGTGACTGTACTCCATTCTGAACATTTCCCATCAACCACCACCCTCTGTCTTCTTTCAGCTAGCCAATTTCTGATCCACATCTCTAAATCACCCTCAATCCCCAGCCTCCGTATTTTTTGCAATAGCCTACCGTGGGGAACCTTATCAAACGCTTTGCTGAAATCCATATACACCACATCAACTGCTCTACCCTCGTCTACCTGTTCAGTCACCTTCTCAAAGAACTCAATAAGGTTTGTGAGGCATGACCTACCCTTCACAAAGCCATGCTGACTATCCCTGATCATATTATTCCTATCTAGATGATTATAAATCTTGTCTCTTATAATCCCCTCCAAGACTTTACCCACTACAGACGTGAGGCTCACCGGTCTATATTTGCCGGTGTTGTCTCTGCTCCCCTTTTTGAACAAAGGGACCACATTTGCTGTCCTCCAGTCCTCTGGCACTATTCCTGTAGCCAATGATGACATAAAAATCAAAGCCAAAGGTCCAGCAATCTCTTCCCTGGCCTCCCAGAGAATCCTAGGATAAATCCCATCAGGTCCCGGGGACTTATCTTTTTTCAGCCTGTCCAGAATTGCCAACACCTCTTCCCTACGTACCTCAATGCCATCTATTCTATTAGCCTGGGGCTCAGCATTCTCCTCCACAACATTATCTTTTTCCTGAGTGAATACTGACGAAAAATATTCATTTAGTATCTCGCCTATCTCTTCAGACTCCACACACAATTTCCCATCCCTGTCCTTGACTGGTCCTACTCTTTCCCTAGTCATTCGCTTATTCCTGACATACCTATAGAAAGCTTTTGGGTTTTCCTTGATCCTTCCTGCCAAATACTTCTCATGTCCCCTCCTTGCTCGTCTTAGCTCTCTCTTTAGATCCTTCCTCGCTACCTTGTAACTATCCATCGCCCCAACCGAAACTTCGCACCTCATCTTCACATAGGCCTCCTTCTTCCTCTTAACAAGAGATTCCACTTCCTTGGTAAACCACGGTTCCCTCGCTCGACGCCTTCCTCCCTGTCTGACCGGTACATACTTATCAAGAACACGCAGTAGCTGATCCTTGAACAAGCCCCACTTATCCAGTGTGCCCAACACTTGCAGCCTACTTCTCCACCTTATCCCCCCCAAGTCACGTCTAATGGCATCATAATTGCCCTTCCCCCAGCTATAACTCTTGCCCTGCGGTGTATACTTATCCCTTTCCATCATTAACGTAAACGTCACCGAATTGTGGTCACTGTCCCCAAAGTGCTCTCCTACCTCCAAATCCAACACCTGGCCTGGTTCATTACCCAAAACCAAATCCAACGTGGCCTCGCCTCTTGTTGGCCTGTCAACATATTGTTTCAGGAAACCCTCCTGCACACACTGTACAAAAAACGACCCATCTATTGTACTCGAACTATATCTTTTCCAGTCAATATTTGGAAAGTTAAAGTCTCCCTAAATAACTACCCTACTTTCGCTCTTGTCCAGAATCATCTTCGCCATCCTTTCCTCTACATCCCTAGAACTATTAGGAGGCCTATAAAAAACTCCCAACAGGGTGACCTCTCCTTTCCTGTTTCTAACTTCAGCCCATACTACCTCGGAAGAAGAGTCCCCATCTAGCATCCTCTCCGCCACCGTAATACTGCTCTTGACTAGCAGCGCCACACCTCCCCCTCTTTTGCCTCCTTCTCTGAGCTTACTAAAACACCTAAACCCCGGAACCTGCAGCATCCATTCCTGTCCCTGCTCTATCCATGTCTCCGAAATGGCCACAACATCGAAGTCCCAGGTACCAACCCATGCTGCCAGTTCCCCTACCTTGTTTCGTATACTCCTGGCATTGAAGTAGACACACTTCAAACCACCTACCTGAACACTGGCCCCCTCCTGCGACGTCAAATCTGTGCTCCTGACCTCTATACTCTCATTCTCCCTTACCCTAAAACTACAATTCAGGTTCCCATGCCCCTGCTGCATTAGTTTAAACCCCCCCCAAAGAGCACTAACAAATCTCCCCCCCAGGATATTTGTGCCCCTCAGGTTCAGATGTAGACCATCCTGTCTGTAGAGGTCCCACCTTCCCCAGAAAGAGCCCCAGTTATCCAGAAATCTGAATCCCTCCCGCCTGCACCATCCCTGTAGCCACGTGTTTAAATGCTCTCTCTCCCTATTCCTCATCTCACTATCACGTGGCACGGGCAACAACCCAGAGATAACAACTCTGTTTGTTCTAGTTCTGAGCTTCCATCCTAGCTCCCTGAAAGCCTGCCTGACATCCTTGTCCCCTTTCCTCCCTATGTCGTTAGTGCCAATGTGGACCACGACTTGGGGCTGCTCCCCCTGCCCCCTAAGGACCCGGAAAACACGATCCGAGACATCACGTACCCTTCCACCTGGGAGGCAACATACCAAACGTGAGTCTCTCACGCTCCCACAAAATCTCCTATCTGTGCCCCTGACTATCAAGTCCCCAATTACTAATGCTCTGCTCCTCTCCCCCCTTCCCTTCTGAGCAACAGGGACAGACTCCGTGCCAGAGGCCCGTACCCCATGGCTTACCCCTGGTAAGTCCCCCCCCCCACAAGTATCCAAAGCGGTATACTTGTTTCTCAGGGGAACGACCGCAGGGGATCCCTGCACTGACTGCTTTTTCCCAGTCCCTCTTACAGTTACCCACCTATCTCCAATCTTTGGTGTAACTAATTCCCTGAAGCTGCTATCTATGACCCCTTCTGCCTCCTGAATGATCCGAAGTTCTTCCAACTCCAGCTCCAGTTCCCTAACTCGGTCTTGGAGGAGCTGGAGATGGCAGCACTTCCTGCAGGTAAAATCAGCAGGGACACTAACTGCATCCCTCACCTCAAACATCCTGCAGGAGGAACATTGTACTCCCTTCCCTGCCATTCCTCTAACTTTCTACTAAGATCTGGCTAACAACGAAATTAAATTTTTTATAAAAAATAATAATAATATAATAAAATATGGTACTTACCTCAGACCAATGGGTTTCCTCTCCACCAGAATTTATTGGTGAGGGTCTTCCCAGACGTCCGCGGGTCGACTTCCTGTTCCCGCCTAAAACACTAATTTAAAAAAAAAAATTCTCAGCTCCTGCTGAAATTGACTAACCAGCCAGCTCCACTCCCGCCAAAATCGACTGGCCTGCCCCTGCAAAGACAAGTGCTTTTAAAGGACAGACTTACCTCCCAGCAACCACTTCCGCACTGCTCCCGCTGAAACTGACTCACCAGCTGTTCTCCCGCCGAAATCGACTGGCCTGCCCCTGCAAAGACAAGTGCTTTTAAAGGACAGACTTACCTCCCAGCAACCACTTCCGCACTGCTCCCGCTGAAACTGACTCACCAGCTGTTCTCCCGCCGAAATCGACTGGCCTGCCCCTGCAAAGACAAGTGCTTTTAAAGGACAGACTTACCTCCCAGCAACCACTTCCGCACTGCTCCCGCTGAAACTGACTCACCAGCTGTTCTCCTGCCGAAATCGACTGGCCTGCCCCTGCAAAGACAAGTGCTTTTAAAGGACAGACGTACCTCCCAGCAACCACTTCCGCACTGCTCCCACTGAAACTGACTCACCAGCTGTTGTCACGCCGAAATCGACTGGCCTGCCCCTGCAAAGACAAGTGCTTTTAAAGGACAGACTTACCTCCCAGCAACCACTTCCGCACTGCTCCCGCTGAAACTGACTCACCAGCTGTTCTCACGCCGAAATCGACTGGCCTGCCCCTGCAAAGACAAGTGCTTTTAAAGGACAGACTTACCTCCCAGCAACCACTTCCGCACTGCTCCCGCTGAAACTGACTCACCAGTTGTTCTCCCGCCGAAATCGACTGGCCTGCCCCTGCAAAGACAAGAGCTTTTAAAGGACAGACTTACCTCCCAGCAACCACTTCCGCACTGCTCCCGCTGAAACTGACTCACCAGCTGTTCTCATGCCGAAATCGACTGGCCTGCCCCTGCAAAGACAAGTGCTTTTAAAGGACAGACTTACCTCCCAGCAACCACTTCCGCACTGCTCCCGCTGAAACTGACTCACCAGCTGTTCTCCCGCCGAAATCGACTGGCCTGCCCCTGCAAAGACATGTGCTTTTAAAGGACAGACTTACCTCCCAGCAACCACTTCCGCACTGCTCCCGCTGAAACTGACTCACCAGCTGTTCTCCTGCCAAAATCGACTGGCCTGCCCCTGCAAAGACAAGTGCTTTTAAAGGACAGACGTACCTCCCAGCAACCACTTCCGCATTGCTCCCACTGAAACTGACTCACCAGCTGTTGTCACGCCGAAATCGACTGGCCTGCCCCTGCAAAGACAAGTGCTTTTAAAGGACAGACTTACCTCCCAGCAACCACTTCCGCACTGCTCCCGCTGAAACTGACTCACCAGCTGTTCTCACGCCGAAATCGACTGGCCTGCCCCTGCAAAGACAAGTGCTTTTAAAGGACAGACTTACCTCCCAGCAACCACTTCCGCACTGCTCCCGCTGAAACTGACTCACCAGTTGTTCTCCCGCCGAAATCGACTGGCCTGCCCCTGCAAAGACAAGTGCTTTTAAAGGACAGACTTACCTCCCAGCAACCACTTCCGCACTGCTCCCGCTGAAACTGACTCACCAGCTGTTCTCCCGCCGAAATCGACTCAGGAGCTTCTTCACTAAAATGTCCCTCTGAGGTGATAGTCTTTGGGATGGTGGAGGGTGCAGGTGAATGCAGTAGCGGTGGAGGGTGCAGGTGAATGTAGTAACGAGAAGTCAGTGTCTTCCCGGGACTGGTGCTCTGGGTTGTGCTGGGATCTGGCTGGGGGACAGTGAGGTATCCCGGACAGCCCGGCCTTGTCTGATTGGGATTCTGCAAGAACAAAAGACATGAGATCTTGGGAAGGAGTGGCGTGTGGGAGAGGGATGACTCACTTGCTATAGGGTACTTAGCATGGCATTGGGCTCTCACTTGCTTGGTGCATGCTGCCCTCTGCATCAGCCATTACCCTTTCCTCAGCTTCGCCCATTAGCTACATGGCCCACTCATCTGCAGGTGTGTGGACCCACAAGTCAGGTATACCCCTTCGGACCTTCTGCCTCTCGCTCCTGTTATGGGCTCCATTATCCTATGGGACACAGAAAGGACATAGTGAGATGCTGTAGAGCGAGTCCTATGTGGCGTTTGTAGTTGGCGGCATGTATCTGCAAAGTTCCTGGCCACAGATGACAATACATGTGTTCGGGTTTGGTGGCGGGTAGGTTGTTAGGGAGATGGAGGCAGGTGTTGTTGGCCTCTAGGGGATTGGAGGGGTGATTTGAGGAGTGAGGTATGGGAGAGATGTCAGGGGCACAGAGATGGTGGCTTACTCAAGCTGCCTGAAGGAGGTCATTCATCTGTTTACGGCAATGCATTCTAGCCCTTCTTGTGAGGCTGGCAGCACTGATGGCCTCTGCCACCTCCTCCCAAGGGCTGTTGTCTATGGTGGTCTTGAACCTGTGGCCCACACTGGGAAGAGGGTATCCTTCCTCTCCTCAATAGCATCCTGCAGTTTGTCTACCTCAGATTCCCGGAATCGCGGTACTGCTCTTCTATGAACAACAAAGAACAAAGAAAGGTACAGCACAGAAACAGGCCCTTCGGACCTCCAAGCCTGCGCCGACCAGGCTGCCTGTCTAACTAAAACCTTTTACACTTCTGCAGCTCACATCCCTCTATTCCCATTCTATTCATGTATTTGTCAAGATGGCCCTTAAACGTCACTATCGTACCTGCTTCCACCACCTCCTCCAGCAGCGAGTTCCAAGCAACCACTTCGGTCTGTGTGAAAAAACGTTTCTCATACATCTCCTCTAAACTTTGCCCCTCGCACCTTAACCCTATGTCCCCTAGTAATTGATTCTTCCACTTTGAGAAACAGCTTCTGACTATCTATCGGGGTCATCTTTTGGCTGGAATGAGAGTCTGTGGGGAGGGGAGTGCTTATAAGCAGTTCCAGCTTGTCAGGCTCTTTAGCATGAATTCAGGTCCCAGCGAACCAAATGCCAGCAGGGTTGGTTATTGCTCTAGATTCACATGTGCAGAGTGCTGGCACATTTGCATTGTGGTGATATGCATCACTGTAAGTACACAAGGGGTTAATGTAAATACACTTAGACTAGATAAACACTAGAGGGAGCACCAGAGACATCATGATACACAGACATTCAACCAATAGGCCAGTAAGATAGGACACGACCAATGAGCAGTCACGACACACACAGAGGTGACACTACCACAGGGGGGCATTACACCAACCCATATATAAGGACACAGCACACATGGGGCGTAATTCTCCGGAAACGGCGCGATGTCCGCCGACTGGCGCCCAAAACGGCGCAAATCAGTTAGGCATCGCGCCACCCCAAAGGTGCGGAATGCTCCGCATCTTTGGGGGCCGAGCCCCAACCTTAAGGGGCTAGGTCGGCGCCGGACGAATTTCCGCCCCGCCAGCTGGCGGAAAAGACCTTTGGTGCCCCGCCAGCTGGCGTGGAAATGACATCTCCGGGCGGCGCATGCACGGGAGTGTCAGCGGCCGCTGACGGCATTCCCGCGCATGCGCAGTGGAGGGAGTCTCTTCTGCCTCCATGGCGGTGGAGACCATGGCGGAGGCGGAAGGGAAAGAGTGCCCCCACGGCACAGGCCCACCCGCGGATCGGTGGGTCCCGATCGCAGGCCATCCACCGTGGGGGCACCTCCCCAGGGCCAGATCGCCCTGCGCCCCCCCCCAGGACCCCGCCCGCGCCACCTTGTCCCACCGGTAAGGTAGGTGGTTAAATTTACGCCGGCGGGACAGGCATTTTAGCGGCGGGACTTCGGCCCATCCAGGCCGGAGAATCGCGCGGGGGGGCCCGCCAACCGGCGTGGCGCGTTTCCCGCCCCCGCCGAATCTCCGGTGCCGGAGACTTCGGCAACCGGAGGGGGCGGGATTCACGCCAGCCCCCGGCGATTCTCCGACCCGGCGGGGGGTCGGAGAATCTCGCCCCTCATCTTCCTCTTTCCAGTGGAGACACTTAGTGAGTACAGATAGGGTTGATTGAAACACATCACACCCACCACGTGGATTGTAGCAGACTGGTTAGTCAGTCTGAGTAGCTACAGCAGGATTAACAGGAGAGTCGAATCCAAGTAGGAGAATCGTTAACAGTTTAATAAATGTGGTAAAGCTATCTCCAAGTCTGAACCTTCCTTTGTCAGAGTGTACATCAAGGAAGCAGCTTATGCTACGTCAAGAGCACAACAAAACATGGTACCAGAGAGTGACTGTTTAAATCCATATAGTTTCAACTCAGCTAACAGTAGCAACCAGCAAAAGCACCCAGGCAAGATGATCAAGATTCCGGTTCCACAGCGGCTCAGGTGCCACGGCAAACTCAATGCAAACTGGCGTGCATTCAGGCAAAGGTTTGAGATCTTCCTGGTAGCAGCCGACCTACAAGACGTGGCCGATGCTGAAAAGACAGAGCTTCTGTTCACCATCAAGGGGTGCAAGAGCAGAAGAAATCTTCAAAACATTCAAGTTCTCCAAAGGGCAAGACAAGAGTGAATTCCAGACAGTCCTGGACAAGTTCGAACGATACTGCGAGGAAAACACAAAGAAACCAACAGAAAACTGTAAAAGAGGCGCCAATACTAACCACGAGGCCGAGGTACTGGAGCAACGAATGACAATTTTGATTGGCTGCCATCATGGAAAAGGTGCCGCATTTGCACAGTTGAGAGAAATGCGCAAAGCAAAGGAACAGCGATCTACGCATGCGCAATCGCTTCCTACGCTCTACGTCATAAGCTTCGTGACGTCAGAGGCTCCGGACCATGCCCACTTAAAGGGGAAATGTCCCAAAACACAAAAAAAAAAATGTAAAGCCTCAAAGCAAGATTCTTTTACCTGGAACGACAGCACAATGCCTGGAATTCAATCAGTAGCTGAAAGTAACCTCCGCAGAACCCTGCAACAAGCAGTTAGCACCACCCTAGAAGATGATATGTTTTTTGTAGACAATGACTCAGACGAAGATTTCATCATTGGACGTGACAAAACCAGTACCAAATCCGAACCTCAACTAGAGATGTTGTACATTGAAGACCCTAACAACGAGTTCTTCGGATTGTGGAATCCTCAGCTCAGCATATATGACCTCCCGACTTGTGAGTGCAGGATTATGCTGCCAGCCTGATGCCAAGAGACAGAGAGTGGTACAAGCCCACAGAGAGCGGCCTGCTGCCACACAGAGAGGGTGGTCCACGCACCGCGAAGAGTCCCTGACTCCACACAGAGAGTGGTCCACGCACCACGAAGGGTCCCAGCCTCCACACAGAAAGCGATGAAAGACTCCACAGCGAGACAGTGGCACGTCTCCACACAGAAAGTGACTCCAGTGACACAAGCCTCCACAGCGAGATCGTGGACAGCCTCCATGATAGAAGCAATGCAAGACTCCAGAGCGCAGTCCTTGCATGAACAAGAAGTGATGACAGTCTCCACAGCGAGACCAATGCACAATTCCACACAAGGAACTCTGCAAGACCCCACAGAGGGAGTGACACAAGCCTCCACAGCGACCTCGTGGACGGACTCCACGATGGAAGGAATGCAAGATTCCAGATAGCAGCCCTTGCATGAACAAGACCATGAGGGTCTAGCAACCTCCTCTGAGCAACCAGCAGCAGACAATGCAAGTCTGCCACACTCAAGTGAACAACAGAAAGACTATGACAGTCTACCACGCTCAAGTGCACAGCAAGAAGACTATGACAGTCTACCACGCTTACATGAACAACAAAGCTACTATGACAGTCCACCCAGATTATTTGAGCCACCAGAAGAAGACTCTGACAGTCTACCCAGCTCAAGTGAATGACAAGAAGACACTGAGGCACTACCCACTGTATGTGCGACAAGTGACGATGGCATCACACTTCCCATACCAGATGAGCAACATGACAGACCTCAGCTAGAATGTACAGAGGCACTCGACAATCACAGTGAGACTACTGGTGACTCCGGAGACACCACGTTAATTTAATCCTCATCCGCTCGAGCCTCTCCACAAGCAAATGAATTCCTGGACTTTTTGACTCTGGACGTGGAGCATCAAGAAACCTCAGAAGATGCAAGTGAACCTGAAATGACTCCTGGACGGGGAGCATCAAAAAACATCAGCTGACACAGGTGAACCAGAAATGACTCCAGACGGGGAGCATCAACAAGCCAAAGCTGATTCAAGTAAGCCGGACATGACTCCAGACGGGGAGCGCCGCGAACTCAGTGACGGCACGCACAAGGAGACAGCAGATGCCACAAAGGACGCTGGCACGTGTAACTGTGTGAAGGACTCGTATTATCCACAGAGTGTGGTCCTTGAGCACAGCAAACACAACAACAAAACCAACCAACACAAAAACCACATCAAAGACAATAATAAGACGCGTACCAAAGGCAACAACGTCGACAATAAGCACGACAAAAACAACACCAATGGAACTACGACTGGTACGACATGGTACAACTCTGCCCATGAGAGACATTGTTACTGCTCAGCTCAGTACAATGATATCCATGGCAGGGCGATGCATCTTACCAATTCACGTTTGCTGCACTACTAACAGGCAACCTGGCTTTCAGAACAGTTGCCATCAAGAATTACCACCATAAGCATCGAAAGAAAGAAAGAGTCCAAATCAGACAACAAAGTGATTTGACCACTTCTTGGTTCCGTAAGCACAGGGACACTGACGGTGTTTACAAAGCAATGCCACCATCAACATCACCAACTCACCAATCAAACAAGAAAGCCACTCGACCATATTAATTACTGAACTTTGGACTCATGCATATGATTTGGACTTATTGTGCAATCATCACTCATCATGATTTGTATATGTTATCACTCATCTACCTATTTTGTTCAATTGTCTTTAACACTGTACAGAAAATATGTAACACAAAAAAGGGGGGATGTGGTGATAGGCATCACTGTAAGTACACAAGGGGTTAATGCAAATACACTTAGACTAGATAAACACTAGAGGGAGCAACAGAGACATCATGACACACAGACATTCAACCAATAGGGCAGTACGATAGGACACGACCAATGGACAGTCACAACACACTCAGAGGTGACACTGCCACAGGGTGCATTACACCAACCTATATCTAAGGACACAGCACACATGATCTTCCTCTTTCCAGTGGAGACACTTAGTGAGTACAGATAGGGTTGATTGAAACACATCACACCCACCACGTGGATTGTAGCAGACTGGTTAGTTAGTCTGAGTAGCTATAGCAGGATTAACAGGAGAGTCGAATCCCAGAAGGAGAATCATTAACAGTTTAATAAATGTGTTAAAGCTATCTCCAAGTCTCAACCTTCCTTTGTCAGAGTGCACATCAAGGAAGCAGCTTATGCTACGTCAAGAGCATAACAAAACATGTCTTGAATTGTAGAACAATAGCGCACCTAACGAGAACGCAAATTGCTCACTATTCAGTTCTGGTTGGAATCTTCCAAATGGAGAATTTTGCCCAAGGTTTACATTTTCATTGAAATTTGATACATTTAAAAATGTAATATTCAGTGTATAAAATGCTAAAATCCAGTTGATGCATTTTGCGTGCACTCTGGTTACTAAATGGCAAAATTGTCTTATGTTTATTACATTTGAACATCCAAGCTTGAAAACAGGACCTCAGAAGAAAATTTGACAACACAGCCTTGGTTCAGGGAGTTTTCCAGGACCACCTCACCTGCACATCTTTGGACTGTGCAAGGAAACTGGAGCACCCAGAGGAAACCGATGCAGACACGGGGTGAACGTGCAGACTCCACACAGACCGTGACCCAGCGGGGAAGCTTACCTGGGACCCTGGAGGTGTGAAGCAACAGTGCTAACCACTGTGCCTCCATGCCGCCCATGACATACAGCTAGTTAAGGTCAGTGAATGCAGCGTCACATGACATTGCCATCCGACTACACCACCAGCCCCTCACGCTGCTCAATGCAGCACACCCACATAACTTACCCATCATCTGTTCCAAAACGCAAGTCTCATACTGAACATCCAGCACCCTCAAATACCTTTCAATGTTGCCAGTCTCACATCCCCTCAAGCTGCCTCCACATATTCAGTTATGTGAGGCACATCATCAAAACACAGCCATTCTGTCTTCTCTCTCTTGCAGGGTGAGATCAATACCAGGGAACAGAGCAGAACCCGCAGGGGACAAGGATGTCTGCATCTCTGCAACTCTATGGGCTAAATGGCTGTTTACATCATCGAGGAGCCTGTATTTGACATCACTGAAAAGATTCAGGTTGACAGTGTTTTCCTGTCTTCCATCCAAAAAGGAACTTCCAGCTCAGCCTCATCCTGCTATCTGACATGGAGAGCAAATGTCTGATACTATAACCATGGATATCTTTGCTCAAAATGCCACATCCCATCCCACCAACCCCATTCCTTCACACCAAATTCTCCTTCTGAATTCCTGCTTTCAGACACACAACACCTGCTATCTGCCCCGATCCAGGAACAGAAGGTGCTAAGCCAGCAACAGCACAATACTGATGAAGATGCCCTGTCACCTGATTTAACAATTACAGCCAGCAGTTCAGACACTTGCACTGCCGATATTGTGGAGACTACTATAGAGTCAGGATCAGCACATGATGAATTCTCTGCGCTGCAGCCAGGTCGGGAACAGAATTGCTCTTTTGCCAGCTCTCTAGGAGGTTAGGTCACAGACAGCCTGGCTCCAAGTTGACAAAAACAAGGTGGAGAGCTTGTCCTTTCTGCAGCCTTGGCTCCATTTCCTTGTCATGGTGCAGGCCTAGAAGCATTGCCAATGCTTTCCCTTTATAGATTGCCTGCATCTCTGCTCTCCCTGTAAGGATGCAGAAGAATGATTCAGCAAATCCAGGAATGCAACATGGAAGGGCTTGAAAACAGCCCAGCATACTTTCATACACTTCGCAACAGATAAAGTTGTCAAAAGGTAACTTACCAGAGGACCATAAAACCTACCTGCAATTAGTGTTCATATCATCCTTTTAAGGAATGTTAGTACAGAGTCCCTCTGACAGCCTCATGCCTAGTTTTTGCAGAGTGACGCAAATTTGTTGCCAAGACTAGTGTTACCCAAATTTGAGGTCTTGGCAACACATCAGCCAATGTATGAATCACAATAGCAGCTGTCTCAGGCTTGCGACATACTGGGATCATTGTACAAAAAAGCACTGGCAACTGTGAGCCCCCAGAAAGCAGCACTCGGCCTACTCAGTGCTGTCTCCAGCAACTGTATTTCAAATAGAAGGGCAGTTTCTTTCTGGAATACTACAGTTGAGCCAAAAACAAGATAGTAAGAAGTCTTACAACACCAGGTTAAAGTCCAACATGTTTGTTTCAAACACGAGCTTTCGGAGCACTTCTCCTTCCTCAGATGAATGAAGAGGTATGTTCCAGAAACATATCTATAGACAAATTCAAAGATGCAAGACAATGCTTAGAATGCGAGCATTAGCAGGTGATTAAATCTTTACAGATCCAGAGACGGCAGTAACTTATAGCCAAGTTCCGCACACATAAGTGCGGTCTCAACCGGGACCTGGGATTCATGTTGCATTACATTCATCCCCCACCATCTGGCCTGGGCTTGCAAAATCCTACTAACTGTCCTGGCTTGATACAATTCACACCTCTTTAACCTGGAGTTACCCCATCTCTGGATCTGTAAAGATTTAATCACCTGCTAATGCTCGCATTCTAAGCATTGTCTTGCAACTTTGAATTTGTCTATAGATATGTTTCTGGAACATACCTCTTCATTCACCTGGGGAAGGAGCAGTGCTCCGAAAGCTAGCATTGAAATAAACATGTTGGACTTTAACCTGGTGTTGTAAGACTTCTTACTGTGCTCACCCCAGTCCAACGCCAGCATCTCCACATCAAAAACAAGATAGTATGGGAAAGAAACAGAAAGAAATGTGTGCGGAAGAAGATGTTAAAATGTCAAAAGGATTTAATTCAATTGAGGGAAAGGTCTACACAGTATTATGACTAATGAACTCTATAATGTTGAAAATAATCATACACGATGCTTTATGTGTCAGTCACACAAGCCTCACTGCAGCTTGCAGAAAGGGCAAGTGGACATAGTGAAAGAAGGAGCTTCCTGCAGGAAAGGTTAACTTTGATCTCATTTCCAAGGCAAGGCTATCACACTGGAATGCTTAGAACTCGGCATCATATTCAGTGCTACTCCAGCTAATGTTATGCTGCTGACAGTCTGAAAGCAGTTCTTGTAACTGTTGTGATCACTCTGCTGCCAATATTATCTTTGCATGCTCCGAGTTTGGAATATCGGGACTGATTTTATAAGTATGTATTACCAACAGGAGCTTCACTCTGCTGCCAATATTATCTTTGCATGCTCAAAGTTGGGAATATAGGGGCTGATTTTCTAAGTATGTATTACCAGCAGGATCTGCACACGTTGGGAAATCATGAACAATATACCTGCAATTTCCCAAAATGCAAGATCGACTGGTGGGGTTCCCTGCCAGCAGTGCGTTTTTATAATAATGACTTGATAAAATAGTAATTGATTGAATATTTTTGCGTCACCAACCATTTCTTGATCTTCAGTAGTTGTTTCTAACCAATATTGAATTGTATTGAGTTTGTTGGCAGAACATTTTTGAATTCATATAATTGGAATTCATATAATTTCTACTGGGCAATCTAAATGAATCAAATCCAGCATAATATCAAACCTGTTATTACCCCGTTTGATGTTGTAACGGGATGGGAAGACCCCAGAATGATACCCTGGCTCAAAAGACAGATTCTCCGTTGGCAGGATTCTCTGCTTCGCCGGCAGCGCAACCCCGCAGGCGTGGGGGTGGCCACAATGGGAAACCCAATTAGCCGGCTGTTGGAACGGAGAATCCCACTGCTGCGGGGGAGCACCATTCTGGAAAGCGAGGCTGGTGATCGGAGAATCCCGCCCTGTAACATTCTTATATAAAACGTTGAGAACAGAGCCACAGGACTGCGAATTAGTATTTATTAGTATTAACAGCAAGGAAAAAGCATTTACTAAACATTTAAAAAAATAAATTTAGAGTACCCAATTCATTTTTTCCAATTCAGGGGCAATTTAGCACGGTCAATCCATCCACCCTGCACATCTTTGGGTTGTGGGGGCGCAACCCATGCAAACATGGGGAGAATGTACCACCTCCACACGGACAGTGTCCCAGAGCCGGGATTGAGCCTGGGACCTCGTCGCCATGAGGCAGCAGTGCTACTCACTGCTCCAACGTGCTGCCCAAGCATTTATTAAACATGAAAGTTTGAATTATTATATAATACTCCTTTACTTCCCCCTTAGCTTAACAAATACACACAAATTAAGATTTTTATTAGTACCCAATATTTTATTTTACAATTAAGGGGCAATTTAGCATGGCCAATCCATCTACGCTGCACATCTTTGTTGTGGGGGTGAGACCCACACAGACATGGTGATTCCAGTGTTGAGAGGATTGGCTTAGGAGGGGGGACTGAGTAGACTGGGACTATACTCATTGGAATTTCGAAGAATGAGGGGGAATTTTATAGAAAAATATGAAATTATGAAGGGAATAGATATAGAAGCAGGGAGGTTGTTCCCACTGGCGGGAGAAACTAGAACTTGGGGACATAGCCTCAAAATAAGGGGGAGCAGATTTAGGACTGAGTTGAGGAGGAACTTCTTCACCCAAAGGGTTGTGAATCTGTGGAATTCCCTGCCCAGAAAAGCAGTTGAGGATACCTCATTGAATGATTTTAAGGCAAAGATAGTTAGATTTTTGAACAGTAAAGGAATTAAGGGTCATACTGAGCGGGCGGGTAAGTGGAGCTGAGTCCACATAAAGATCAGCCATGATCTTATTGAATGGCGGAGCAGGCTCGATGGGCCAGATGGCCTATTCCTGCTCAGAGTTCTTATGTTCTTACATTTGCCTGGCAGAGTTGAGAGAGGCTCACTCCTCAGTGTCCTGTCCCCAACTGCCCACAAACTCAACTAAAATGTTTCTCTACCTTACAGGGCTTTAGTTGCTGAGCAACCACCACTGGTTATTTATTCTTCACATCGTAGACCCCTCTAAGCACAATAGAAACACAGTTAGAACGTAACCAACCCCCACTCATACAAACACCTTTGTCCAGCATGAATCCAACTATAAGTTTTACTCTTCCAGGCACAGAAACATTAAATTAAACCCACTTGTAAATATGGGCGGGATTTACCTAAATAGGAACAAAGTCCCATATTGAGCGCGTTTAGCTGTGCGTTTCCCAGCGCTCGCAGCACCAAGAAACACCACACTATAAAACGGCACCCAGGTTAGATAGGGGTCTCAGTGCGGAACGCACTGCCGAGGCCACACAAATGGGACTGAGGAGCTCCGCTTGCTGGAACTTCTCAATGTAACGCGAGATCAGGACGCCATTTTTAAATGGCGTCCCAATCTCAGGAGCTCCCAAAGTGACCCCTGACCACCTCCCCAAGCCCTAACACACTATGGAAGGGTCCCTGGCAGCCCCAGCACCCCCGATCACCCATGCAGGGCATCCCAAGCCAGATTACTGCCATACATAAAATGCCAGCTTAGGACCTTGACTGTGTCAACCTGGCACCATGCCAGGCTGGCAGTGCCAGGGTTTGCGAGTGGCTACGACAAAGCCAGGGTACCACCCTGCCAAAAGGGAATACCTGGGGACCTCTCCAATCACTTGGGAGGCCCCCACGAGTGCTGTTCCGTCTGGTCCCTATTTGTGAAGACCAGTACTGAACAGATCTCGCCCAAGGTCTCTGAGGCAAAGGGGATAGATCCCAACACCTCGGGCACCCCGGGAATCTGCAGAATGGGCGGGGTTTACATAGCAACATCTCACGAGATATCGTTAGATCTCGCGAGGCATTGAGAGCCAGGTAGATCCTGGTAGCGGGATCTCCCGGCTTCTGTTGGCCATGCTGCATCGTGGCGAGCTGCTTTTTGGGTGCAGCGTGGCCGTTTAACCGCACCCTATACCTTACTTTTAATGTTTACTAATACAAATCTAAATCCCTTAAAACTACCTTTATTTTCCACACAAACTCAATACACACAGAGGTAAGATTCAGTGTATGTCCTACATTGAAATCTGACGATTCTCCAGATATTGTTCTTATATTAAAGAGGCCCTGACTCTAAGATTTGGGTTTCAATTTTAATGCAACATGGGTCCTTGACACAGATTAATTATTCCTACATTATCTTCCACATTGATGCAGTGGGTAAGTATCTGATGCTCTTTAATTCATTTCTGTACTATTAAAAAATTTCAATTTTGATTACATTATATAATACACTTGATTGAAATGGACAAGTTAATATAATGTGACATTTCAGGAATATGCAGCATTAAAAATTTAAGTGATACCAGAAAAGCCATCATCCCCATGTACCTATAAAGCACATGAAAGAATGTCTGACCAATCCAGAAAATCGAAGAACTGCAGAGAGCATCAGTACCGAAAGTGATCTGTGTACTTTTGACAGTGCGAAATGGTACTGACTTGCTTTAAATGAACAAAAAGTGGGCTGAATACAGAAGTGTGGTGAAGCAATGCTTTATCTAGCAGTTTTCAATCAAAAGATGCTAAGTTCACTTACCCCTTTTACATAGATGGATTGAAGGAGAGAAGATGCTGAGCAGCTTATTAGGACTTTTACAAGAGTAAAGTCGCCATCATCCAGATGACCATAGGCTGCTTTCCCCTTTGAGGGGAAGAGCTGACTGGTGGTGAATTAACCTGAGGATAATCACACCTCAGGCGAGGGGCAAGGTTGAGAAGGCAGGGCCTTTGAATAACCTCAGCTGGTACGGGAAATGAACTTACGCTGCTGGCCTCGCTCTGCATCATGGACCAACTTCTCGCAGAAAAATACTTTTCACTGTACCTCTGTACACGTGATAATAAACCCATCAAATCCAGCCACTTGAACTAAACCCAAGACTTTTATACAGTCTAAGGATCAGCTGTTTAATTTGCCGGTCACTGATGCTTGTGCACTGTGTACTCTTTGAGTTAAACTGTCAACCATTTAAACTAAATTGTACAAACTGAAGGACAAATTAAGAGAGCAGCTCCTTAAATGTTAAAGGGATACTGTATCAAACAAAACAAAACAACAAAGGAAACTTAAAACATTTAACCAAAATGTGACAAGAAAGATCGATAAAACACCTCAGTCCCCATGGAGACCATTAGGTATGGAAGTCCTAAATGGTGACAAAAGGCACCAATGGTTCCGGCTGGGACTAAATCTGTGGCAGAGGGGCAGACAGTCAAGCCAGACAGCCCCCTCGATCGCACGCTGCCTGGGTCTTTTGACGGCGAATTTGGCCTTGCCCAGGAATAGGTTCAGGAGGAGATTGTCCTCCTTCCCCACTCCTCTCCGAAACGAGTGCCCATTAACAAGGAGCATGGAATTGAAGTGCAACCCCAGTATTTTTTTAAAAAAAGTATTTTTATTAAAGTTTGTCCATTTTATTAAATAGTGCAACAAAATCCCAGGAATGGTCCAGCATAGCAAAAATGTCTCATCATACACAGATACAGAAGAGGACAGAAGAACAGCAATACAGTTGGCCCAATACAATCACATAACCTCTCTACACATTATCAGAGAACAAGAGGGAGGAGGATTAGGCCAAGAAGACATGGTAAAACAGTGCACACCTTCCCACGTGGCGATTGCTCCCAATGACCAGGGGAATTCTGAATAAGATCTTCGCACCATGTTCAGGCACACAGCAGAATTTATATCCCTCAACTCCAGCAACATTAGAGGTATCAATAACACACTGTGATGTCCTCCTCTCAGATATTATACCTGCCAGTACCATTGCAGGAGCCAATCATGGATTCTTTACCACCACACAACGGAAATTTTAAAAATACAGAAATAAAGGGGGCGATTCTCCAATATGGCGGCCACGTGTTCGTGCCATCGTGAACGCTGTCGTGTTTCATGATGGCGCGAACAGGGCCTGGGCACGACCTATTCTGGCCTCCACAGGGGCCAGCATGGTGCTGGAGCGGTTCACGCCACTCCAGCCTCCGTACGCGGTGCCAAATGGGTGCCGCGCCAACATGCGCATGCGCAGTTGGGCCAGCTCAATCCTGCGAATGCGCAGTTGGGCTGCGCATGCGCGGGGATCTTCTAACGCGCGCCGGCCCCGACCCAACATGGGGTCGGTGTTCAGGGGCCAGCCGCATCAGAAAGTAGGCCCGGAGGGGGGAGAAGGCCGGCCCGCCATTCGGTGGGCCCCGATCCCGGGCCAGACACCATTGGAGTAACGGCGGAGTAACGGCGGCCCTGCCAATTCCAGCAGCCCGCGGCTGATGCCACGGCAAACGCGCCGGCGCAAATGGCACCGTTTCTCCGCACCTCGGAGAATCGCGCGCCAGCATCAGGGTGTCGTGGCGCGGTTGCTCCGATTCTCCGGCCCGGCGCGGGGCTCGGAGAATCGCCCCCAAAAATTCATACGAATGCCAGTTCTAAAAGGATATTTTTCGTATACCACAACATGCAACAAAATGCCAAACTCAGGCACAGTTCAGAACGATCATCATTCCATGCATTAATACAGAGAAAGGCCAGCAAATTTTCACACAATAGATTTGGATTATAATCGGTGCTCAACACCTCTCAACGAACTAACTGAATCAGGAAACACAAGGAAAACTACCAGGAGTGGAGGATCTCAGGATTTAAAGGACCATGACACAGCCATTAGCCCATGATTCTCTGGCACATGCCCCACAGCATAAGACAAAGAAGAGAAAAAGCTGCTTGTCCAAACCTCACATAACATCCTGGCTATGAAGGAACATCCCAAACGTAAGTGAGAAAGGTAAAACAGGATAGCAACTACACCACAGGACGTGGCCCAGCCCCGCACCCTTGTGCACTTAGGAGTTATTAAACCACGGATGCTCAGGACATATCAAGACTCAGACTCTCAGGACATTCCTACTAAGTGTCTTCGAGAAGGAACGTCCCAAGCATAAAGGAGCAACAGGATACCAACCACCTTATCAGACCTGGCCTAGTCCAGCACATTCTTGCAGACAGGAGTCAGTACCCCGAGAACATCCAGCACATGTCAAGACTCAACTGCCCGTGTGTTATGGGCCAGGGTTTAGAGAATCCCAAAGTGTATCATGGAGTTTATCTGACCCACAACTTTTAATAGATTGTGGTATGGGGAGCACACGGCTCACTCTACAGGTATGGTATAGCAGAAAATGGACCAGTGATTTTTAAAACAAAACAATGTTTATTCTATGAACTCAAGTTAACCTTATTAAAACAAACAGTGAATATCTTAGCAACCAGTAAATAAAATACACCCCCCAAAGAATACAACACGAAGTAATCAGCACGGTAGCATTGTGGGTAGCACAATTGCTTCAGAGCTCCAGGGTCCCAGGTTCGATTCCAGCTTGGGTCACTGTCTGTGCAGAGTCTACACATCCTCCCCATGTATGCGTGGGTTTCCTCCGGATGCTCCAGTTTCCTCCCACAGTTCAAAGATGTGCAGATTAGGTGGATTGGCCATAATAAATTGCCCTTCGTGTCCAAAATTGCCCTTAGTGTTGGGTGGGGTTATTGGGTTAGGGGGATAGGGTGGAGGTGGCGACCTTGGATAGGGTGCTCTTTCCAAGAACCGGTGCAGACTCGATGGGCCGTATGGCCTCCTTCTGCACTGTAAATTCTATGAATCTGTATGCCGTCCTTTTAACATCCAAAAGGCTTCACAAACCTTCAAACAGGAGCACATTAGGGTTTACATTCAAGACTGAAAACATTTATACTTCTTCTGAATTCACCAAATGATTAAGAGATAGTCCTTCATGGCAGAGAGATCAACAGCAGTGCAGCTCACAGACACACCCAAGCTTTCTCAAACTGAAACTAAAAAGCAGAAGTGGAGCTCAGCTCCACCCATACTCTGACATCACTCCAGTAACATGAGCAGCTCCATTTCCTAACGGTACATTTGTTAAACATTCATTTCTTAAAGGGTACTCTCACATGACACTTATTAAGTGCACCCAAGGTAGCACACGAGGCCCACTGACACACAAGCCCCACTGACACTAGCTATATCACACTCAACAGGAGAATAATCGTCAAGACATCCATCAATTTGGCATCTTCAGAGGAGGCCAATTCTCTCCCCCCCGCCCCCCCTCTCCACCCCCCCCCCCACCCAGATACAAAAAAGGAAACACCCATAACCCAATAGACCAAATCAGGACATGCAACAAGACACTATCTATCCAGATAAAGAAAATAAACCTTCATAAGGGAGAAATATTGGATTAACCAAAGAATGTCAGACATAGACCAACACTGTCCACCATTACAAAGAGGATACTAGGACACAGAGACAAAAACACTGTCATCCCGTGGAGGACCCATATACAATGAGGAGGGGACTCAGGAAGGCAACAGACAAGACAACTTGGAGAAGGTCGGCTATCTCCCACACATAGACTACCCTCAACAACTAAGAAGGGCTCCAACAATGCAGGTCCATAGCATACAGACTCTCACTCCAACAAATGGAGCAAGGAGCAACTGATCATACCCAGGTGTGCGCCAACACACATTTCCCCCTACTGCAGCAATTCCAGAGACACCAACCACAGAGAGGAATCACCAGGAACTCAATCCTCTCTAGGATATATGACCTGTCTGCTCTTTCGTGGGAGACAAGCACGGCTTCTCAAGACTTAAAGTAAAAAAATATAAAATAAAAATCCGATACAGATAGCTCTGACTCAAAGCTTTTCTTAATGCAAGTGAGAACTTACCGAACCTTACCACGCACGACCCCTCCCCCCCCCCCCAATCTCTGTGCTCATATAACATACACCCTTGGCAGGAAAAAAAAGACAATAACGTGAAATCAACAGCATAATCACAAGGGAATAAAGTTCAAGATTATGGATGAACTACAGAATAATAACACCAACTATGATGGTTGGCAAGGCCAAAGCCATGACAAGGATCAAGCAACATTCAGGTTCCCTCCAAAGTTTCATTGAATAAAGCACCTTCACCTCTGCCATGTCACCGCCCCTACTTCCATGCAGCAAGGAACCAATGCCCAAGCAGGAGGGGATGGTTTGACATGTGCAGCTGCCTCCAACCCCCCAAAGGAGCGCAATATAACAGAAGACCAGTGATCAGGGGATGTGACCAACCACAGGCCTCAAAGTTCAATGTGCTCCGTCGAACCTAACACGGCCAATTTTCAAATTGAGATTGAGAAAACATTTCAGCCAACTTTCGGAATCGGTCAGAGATTCGTCCCCCACTCCTCGCAAAAGACCAGGTGCATGAACACTCCCTGTCCGACTCCTACTCCCCGAGTCAGTCAAGATAAAAGGCACACCATCCAACAGGATTTCCAAGGACTGTAGGCAAACCCTCACCAGCGAGATTGCTTGATCAAATAACAGGATTCTGTTCTCCGCTTCCACCACTCTTTCAAGGATATTTCACAGTTCATCAAAATGGGCACCAAAATCCTGCATCACGGAGCCGAGATCATCGTCCAGAACATAATTCGCAACGGCAGCCATCATCACGTTGGAGACAGCACCGCCGAGGTATAGGCCTGCTCACCAGCAAACCTGTCATTCCAAGCTCAGCTCCACCCCAGCCGCCTCTGACTGCCTCAATCAAAAGACATAGGAGCAGAATTAGACCACTCACGTCTACTCCGCCATTCAATCATGGCTGATATTTTCTCATCTCCATTCTCCTGCCTTCTCCCCATAATTCCTGATCCCCTTATTAATCAAGAACCTATCTATCTCTGTCTGAAAGATACTCAGTGAATTGGCCTCCACAGCCTTCTGCGGCAAAGAGTTCCACAGATTCACCACCCTCTGGCTGAAGAAATTCCTCCTCATCTCTGTTTTAAAGGATCGTACCTTTAGTCTGAGATGGTGTCCTCTGGTTCTTGTTTTTCCTACAAGTGGAAACATCCTCGCCACGTCCACTCTATCCAGGCCTCGCAGTATCTTGTACGTTTCAATAAGATCCCCTCTCATCCTTCTAAACTCCAACGAGTACAGACCAAGCATCCTCAAATGTTCCTCCTATGACAAGTTCTTCATTCCAGGGATCATTCTTGTGAACCTCCTCTGGACCCTTTCCAAGGCCAGCACATCCTTCCTTAGATATGGAGCCCAAAGCTGCTCACAATACTCCAAATGGCGTCTGACCAGAGCCTTATACAACCTCAGAAGTACATCCCTGGTCTTGTATTCTAGCCCTCTTGACATGAATGCTAACATTGCATTTGCCTTCTTAACTGCCGACCGAACCTGCACACTAACCTTAAGAGAATCGTGAACAAGGACTCCCAAGTCTCTTTGTGCTTCTGCTTTCTGAAGCATTTCCCCATTTAGAAAATAGTCTATGCCTAAATTCCTCTTTCCAAAGTGCATAACCTCACACTTTTCCGCATTGTATTTTATTTGCCACTTCATTGCCCACGCTCCTAGCTTGTCCAAGTCCTTCTGCAGCCCCCTTGCTTCTTCAATACTACCTGTCCCTCTACAGATCTTTGTATCATCTGCATACTTAGCAACAGTGCCTTCAGTACCTTCTTCCATATCAGTAATGTACCTTGTAAAAAGCTGTGGTCCCAGCACAGACCCCTGAGGCACACCACTAGTCACCGGATGCCATCCTGAAAAAGACCCCTTTATCCCCACTCTTTGCCTTCTGCCAGTCAGCCAATCCTCTATCCGTGCCAGGATCTTACCCTGAACACCATGAGCTCTTAAACATATTTAACAGTCTCCCATGCGGCATCTTGCCAAAGACCTTCTGGAAATCTAAATAAATCACGTCCACTGGTTCTCCTTTGTCTAACTTACTTGTTACCTCCTCAAAGAACTCTAACAGATTTGTCAGACACGACCTCACTTTGACAAAGCCATGCTGACTCAGTCCTATTTTACCATGCACTTCTAAGTGCTTCACAATCTCATCTTTAATAACAGACTCTAAAATCTTACCAATGACCGAAGTCAGGCTAACCGGCCTATAAAAATCTTACCAATGACCAAAGTCAGGCTAACCGGCCTATCATTTCCCGTCTTCTGCCTCCCTCCCTTCTTAAACAGTGGTGTTACATTTGCCACCTTCCAGTTCTCTGGGACCCTTCCTGCCTCCAGTGATTCCTGAAAGATCATCACTAATGCCTCCACAATTTCCTCAGCTATCTCTTTCAGGACCCTGGGGTGTAGTCCATCCGGTTCCAGGTGACATATCCACCTTCAGACCTTTCAGCTTCCCCAAACCTTCTCCTTAGTAATGGTCACTGCACTCACCTCTGCCCCCTAGTTCTCCTGGAGCTCTGGCATCCCACTGGTGTCTTCCACCATGAAGACTGATACAAAGTAACTATTCAGTTCATCTGCCATTGCTTTGTTTCCTATTATTACTTCTCCAGCCACATTTTCTAGTGGTCCAATGTCTATTTCTGCCTCTCTCAACTTTTGTATATTGAAAAAAGTCTCTCCCTATCTTCCTTTATATTACTAGCTAGCTTGCACTCGCACTTCATCTTCTCCCCCCATATTGCTTTTTTAGTTGTCCTCTGCTCGCTTTTAAAGGCTTCCCAATCCTTTGGTTTCCCACTCATCTTCGCCACTTTGTGTGCTTTTTCTTTAGCCTTTACGCTGTCCTTGACATCTCTCATCAGCCATGGATGTCTTGTCCTCCCCTTAGTATGTTTCCTCCTCCTTGGGATGAATTTCTGTGTGCCTCCCTAATAACCCCCAAGAACTCCTGCCATTGCTGTTCCACTGTCTTCCCTGCTAGGCTCCTTCTCCAATCAACTCTGGCCAGCTCCCCCCTCATGTCTTTGTAGTTACCCTTATTTAATTGTAATACTGTTACATCTGATTGCAGCTTCTCCCTCTCAAACTGCAGCGTAAATTCCATCATATTGTGTTCACTGCTCCCTCAGGGTTCCTTCACCTTAAGTTCCCTAATCAAGTCTGCCTCATTACACACCACCAAATCCAGAATTGCCTGTTCCCTAGTAGGCTCTGTCACACGCTGCTCCAAAAAACCATCTCTTAGACATTCCACAAATTCCATTTCTTGGGATGTACTACCAACCTGATTTTCCCAGTCCCAGTGCATATTGAAGCCCCCATGATTATTGTAATATTGCCCTTTTTACATGCCTTTTCTATCTCCTGATTTATTTCTGCCCCACATCCTGACTACTGCTAGGGGGCTTGTACATAACTCCCATCAGGGTCTTTTTACCTTTGCGATTCCTCAACTCGACCCACAGAGATTTTATGCCTTCTGATCTGATACCGCTCCTTGCTATCGATTCAACTTCATTCCTTACTAACAATGCAACCCCGCACTGCCTTCCTACTCTTGCTCTGTCTTTTGGTCACCCATTTTCTATCTCCCCCAGTAACTTTGACCTGCGGTGTGACCAACTCGTTAAATGTGCTATCCACGACGTCCTCAGCATCGCGGATGCTCCAAAGTGAGTTCATGCGCAGCTCCAGAGTCGTCAAGCGGTCTAACAGGATCTGCAACTGGACACACTTCTTGCACGTGAAAGTGCCAGAGACAGTGGGCGTGTTCCTGAGCTCCCACATGGCACACAAGGAGCATGACACGGGTCTGGGATCTCCTGCCATGTCTTAAACCTTAGGTTAACTTATACAACTACAATTCCAAAAAACGATAGAAAAATTAATAAATAAATAAATAGACAAATGAGCAGAAAAACTACTTACCAGTCACTTACCAGAGATAAAAAGCACCTCCTCCCCACCGAGCTTCAAATTCCCAAACTCACTCTTCACTGTGCCTCACTCTAGCTATGTCTTCTCTGGCTCACTGGGAGAAATCACTGGGAGTGAGTTAAAGTTTCTCTTTTTAAATTGGCCTGAGTTGACTCCCCCGCCCCCCCACCTGCTTTTAAATCAAAGTAGCTTAAGGTGACTGACACTTAACTGCTAACCAGTTATGTGAGTGGGTGGGGCAGCCCCTTGTTAACCTTCACTGCACAATTCTAGATTAATTTAAATTCCTGAAATTTATAGAGGAACAGTCATATCGATTCAATTCTCACCTAGCTTCAAATTCCCAAACTCCCAAACTGGGAGAATCAAGGGAGGATTTTTTGATTTGTATAGGGTGCTCCTTCAATGGGTTGGTGCAGACTCGATGGGCCAAATAGCCTCCTTCTGCACTGTAGGGATTCTATGATTCTATGAATATCCTAAAAAGCGCAGGCATCTTGGAACAGTTGCTTGTATGCATGCACACTTCAAACCACATCTCAATAGGACAATGATCAGAAAAATCTAAAAGTTAATTGAAATAGGTGTTGGAAGGCTAGTTAATTTTGAAACTGAAAACATGAGATGCTGGAGGCCATAGATTAATGCAAAAGAGAGGTACAAATATGTAACTCAATTATTTTTTGAGATAACAGCGATGTCCTTGCATTGCAAGACTGCATAATATAGTCGACTTTGATTTTGTTTCACCTTCCCCTCTTCTTGGCTGAAAATTATTTTTGCGGCTTTTTGATCCATGAAGAGATTACTTTTAAAATACTGAGGCTAGATTTAACAGCACTGAAAAATGGGTAAGTGGATGGCAATGTGCTTTAACTCATGCATGTTGATTAAATTGAAGGCAGAAGGCCAACTTTGTGCTACCTCTCAATCCAATGAGGTCACTGTTAATTGGTTGGATGCTTTAGCAAGGGATCTATATCATGTGTAGCTACCACCACTTAAAGTTAGCCTAAGCATTGTCTTGAATATTTGACTTTGTCTATATATATGTTTCTGGAACCTACCTCTTCATTCACCCGAGGAAGGAGCAGTGCTCCAAATGCTAGTGATTTGAAACAAACCTGTTGGACTTTAACCTGGCGTTGTAAGACTTCTTACTGTGCTCACCCCAGTCCAACGCTAGCATCTCCACATCTCACCACTAGTGTCATGTGAGAGTACCTTTATGGGAGTACCTAAATGGATGTTTAAGCAATGTACCTTTAAGAAATGGACCTGATCATATTACTGAAGTGATGTCAGAGGGTGGGGGAGCTGAGCTGAGCTCACTTCTGCTTTTGGTTTCAGTTGAGGAGAAAGCTGGGAGTGTCTGTGTGTTTTGCAGAGAGCTGCAGGAAGAAAACACAGAGCTTGCTGAGAGCTGCACGAAGAAACAGAGCTGGTCTGTTGATGTCTGCAAATCCAAAGACTATAAATATATTGACTGTAACCTCATGTCTGTTTTTGAAGGTTGAAGTCTTTTGGATGTTTAAAGGAACAGTCTGAAGGATTATTTAGTGTTGTAGTCTTTTGGGATTATCTTTGAAGTAATGGGTGTTAAGATATTCAATGTTTGTTTTTTAAAGGTTAAATTGAGTTAATAGAATAAACATTGTTCTGTTTTAAAAACCATTTGCCCATAATTGCTGTATCACACCTGGAGAGTACGCTGTGTTACCCACACCACATTATTATTATTATTATACATCTATTAAAAATTGTGGGTCAGTTGAACTCCATGAAACACTTCGAGGTTCAGTAAACCCGGACCCATAACAATTGGGGGCTCGAGGGGGATAAAAGTCTATCTATTGGATTGACTTGAACGTAAAGGCAGTGAGGGGTGAGCATATTGTGGTTGCTTTTCAGGTGTGGTGTTTTAGTTTAATTGGGGAGTGTGTTGTGGACAATGGCTCTTTCAGAGGCTCAGACGTTTTTGGGGGTGGAGACGGTCACACGCAGTGCCTTACTCACAGAGACTAAAAGCAGACTGTTAGATTTGGCAAAAACATTGCAGTTAACATTGCCTGGCAAAATGCGAAAAGATGAGGTAATTATGGTGGTGGGAAAGCATTTAGAGTTGCCTGAGATACCGTTTGATTCATTGGAAATGGCAAACATTCAGTTGCAAATTAAACAAATGGAACATGAGAAAGAATTAAAACAGCTTGAATACGAAAGAGAGAGAGCAGAAAAAGAAAGAGAGAGAGTTGAAAAAGAAAGAGTGAGAGAGGAAAAAAAAGAGAGAGAGAGGAAAAAGAAATGGAGAGAGAAGGAATGAGAAAAGAATAGCCCTAGCAGAACAAAAATAAAAAGAAAAGGAGATACAGATCAGGGAAAAAGATAAATAGAGAGAGTTTGAACTTCAGAAAATGGCCATGAAACATGACAGTCAGTTAAAATTGGCAGATGTAAAGGGAAACGTACAGTTGGACGATAGTGATGAGGATAGTGAGAAAGAGCGTCATAGTCGAAGGGCAACCCCGCCCCCTTTGCCCATCTGCCTGTCCTTTCGATAGGACAAATATCCTTGGATATTTAGATCCCAGCCCTGATCCCCTTGCAGCCACATCTCTGTGATGACCACAAAATCATACCTGCCAATTTCAATGTGCGCAACAAGCTCATTTACCTTATTCCGTATACTGCGCGCATTTAGGTATGACACCCTCAATCCTGCATTGGCCATCTCCCTTTTCACACTCTCCTCAGTCACTGTACCCTGTACTGTGGCCCTTTTTGATTTTGGCTTCTCTGCCTTACACTTTCCCCCTTACTGCTTTTTGTTTCTGGCCCCGTTTTACATCCCCCCCCCCCCCCCCGACATCCTACATCGGATCCCACCCCCCTGCCACATTAGTTTCAACCCTCCCCAACAGCTCGAGCAACCACCCCCCCCCCCCCCAGAACATCGGTTCCAGTCCTGCCCAGGTGCAGACCGTCCTCTTTGTACTGTTCCCACCTCCCCAGAACCGGTTCCAATGCCCCAGGAATTTGAATCACTCCCTCTTGCACCATCTCTCGAGCCACGCATTCATCCTATCTATCCTGACATTCCTACTCTGACTAGCACGTGGCACTGGGAGAAATCCTGAGATTACTACCTTTGAGGTCCTACTTTTTAGTTTAACTCCTAACTCCCTGAATTCAGCTTGCAGGACCTCATCCCTTTTTTTACGTATACCATTGGTGCCTATGTGCACCATGACAGCTGACTGTTCACCCTCCCCCCCGCACCCCCCCCCCCCCCCAGAATGTCCTGCAGCCGCTCCGAAACATCCTTGACCCTTGCACCAGGGAGGCAACATACCATCCTGGAGTCTCGATTGCATCCGCAGAACCGCCCATCTATTCCCCTTACGATTGAGTCCCCTATCTCTTAGCCCTGCCATTCTTCTTCCTGCCCTCCTGCGCAGCAGAGCCAGCCACAGTGTCATGAACCTGGCTACTGCTGCTTGCCCTTGGTGAGCCATCTCCCTCAACAGTATCCAAAGCGGTATATCTGTTTTGCAGGGAGATGGCCGCAGGGGACACCTGCACTGCCTTCCTACTCTTGCTCTGTCTTTTGGTCACCCATTTTCTATCTCCCCCAGTAACTTTGACCTGCGGTGTGACCAACTCGCTAAATGTGCTATCCACGACGTCCTCAGCATTGCGGATGCTCCAGGGAAGTAGAAGCATTTTTCATTTCATTTGAGGAGGTAGCTAAACAAATGAAATGGCCACAGGACATGTGGGTATTACTGATTCAAACAAAGCTGGTGGGAAGAGCTAGTGAAGTCTTTGCATCACTACCGGAGGAGGTATCTGGCACGTATGAGGAGGTTAAAAAATCCATCTCAGGGGCATATGAACTAGTGCCTGAAGCTTACAGACAAAGGTTTAGAAATTTAAGGAAAGAATTTGGTCAAACATACATGGAGTTTGAAAGGCTCAAACAGAGTAATTTTGATAGGTGGATAAGGGCTTTGAAAATAGATCAAACGTGTGAAACTCTCAGAGAAATTATACTTTTGGAGGAGTTTAAAAATTCAATTTCTGATGCACTGAGAACTCATGTGCAAGAGCAGAGGGTTAAAACTGCGTGGTTAGCAGCAGAAATGGCAGACGATTATAAATTAGTTCATAAATCAAATCTTGGTTTCTAACATCAGTTTCGGCTGGTGAGGGATAGAAACTGGGGACATGAGAAATACTCAAGTGGTAAAGGTAAAGGTGATCTGATGGGAGATAATAAAGGGAGTGTACCTCAGATTAAAAAAGAGATCCAGGAGGGTGGAAAAGAAATGAAAAGTTTCAAATGTTTTCACTGTAATAAACTAGGCCATGTAAAGTCACAGTGTTGGTGGTTGAAGAAAACCACTGGGAAGGCTGATGTGGTAAAACTGGATAAGACAGTGGTAAAGGAAAGCCCAAGTGAAGCGAAGGAAGTGCAAAAGATTGTACACCCTGATCAAGAGGTGCCAGATCTCTTTAAAGAATTTACTTGTGTGGGTAAAGTTTACTCATGTGTATCAGGAGGAGCAGGTAAAGAAGTCACAATTTTAAGAGATACGGGAGCTAGTCAATCTTTAATGGTAAGAGATGAGGAATTATGTAGTTTGGGAAGAATGTTGCCTGAAAAGGTGGTAATATGTGGAATTCAGGGTGAGAGGAGTAGCGTTCCATTATATAAGGTAAGGTTGGAAAGTCCAGTGAAGAGTGGTGAAGTGGTAGTAGGAGTAATAGAGAAACTATCTTGTCCAGGAATACAGTTTATCTTGGGTAATGATATAGCTGGATCGCAGGTGAGAGTGATACCTACTGCAGTTGATAAACCTGTGGAAAATCAGACAACTGAAGTGTTGAAGGACGAATATCCTGGGATTTTTCCGGATTGTGTGGTAACAAGGTCGCAAAGACACAAGAGGAGAAATCAAAGAGTGACGATGAAGTGGAAGTGCAATTATCAGAAACGATTTTTGATCAGAGGGTTGAAAAAGAACAAGAACAGGTGGAGGATGAGGCGGATATTTTTAGTTCAGAAAAATTGGCGGAGTTACAACAGAAAGATGTAGAAATAAAACGGATATATCAGAAAGCACATACAGAAGAGGAATCTGAGAGTATACCAGAGTGTTATTACCGTAAACGTGATGTCTTGATGAGAAAATGGAGACCTGTGCATATGCAGGCAGATGAAAAGTGGGCAGAAGTTCATCAAGTAGTATTGCCGGTAGGGTATAGAAAGGAGGTGTTGCGAGTGGCACATGAGGTACCAGTGGGAGGTCATTTGGGGATAAGGAAAACTCAAGCTAAAATCCAGAAACATTTTTATTGGCCTGGACTACATAAAGATATAGTTAAATTTTGTCAGTCATGTCACACATGTCAAGTGATAGGGAAACCTGAAGCAGCGATAAAACCAACGCCCTTAATACCCATTCCAGCATTTGAGGAACCTTTTACAAGGGTCCTAATTGATTGTGTAGGACCGCTTCCTAAAACAAAATGTGGGAATCAATATCTTTTGACTATAATGGATGTGTCTACTCGGTTTCCAGAGGCCATTCCAGCACATAATATTACAGCTAAAAAGATTGTGGAGGAGTTACTTAAATTCTTTACTCGATATGGACTACCCACAGAAATTCAATCGGATCAAGGATCAAATTTTACCTCCAGGTTATTTGAAGAATTTCTGGATAGTTTAGGAATAAAACAATTTAAATCAACTGTGTACCATCCAGAATCGCAGGGAGCATTAGAAAGGTGGCATCAGGCATCAAAGACAATGTTGAAGGCTTATTGTCATGATTATCCAGAGGATTGGGATAAAGGAATTCCATTCGTACTGTTTGTAATTAGGGATGCACCTAATGAATCAACCAAAGTTAGTCCTTTTGAACTAATTTTTGGTCATGAGGTAAGAGGACCACTTAAATTGATTCAAGAAAAATTGGTGGGTGAGAAATTGGAAGTTACACTATTGGATTACGTGTCAAATTTTAGGGAATGATTAAATAGAGCAGGTGAATTGGCTGGACAACATTTGAAAGTTGCACAAAATGTGATGAAACGGGTAGCGGACAAGAAATCCAAAGTTCGTAGTTTTGCCAGTGGAGATAAAGTTTTAGTGTTGTTACCAGTGGTAGGTGAACCTTTAAAAGCTAGGTTTTGTGGACCGTATCAGATTGAAAGGAAATTAAGTGAGATGAATTATGTGGTAAAAACACCAGATAGAAGGAAGACTCACCGAGTGTGTCATGTGAATATGCTTAAAAGGTACTTTGAAAGGGAAGGAGAGGAAAAGGAGGAGGTTTTAATGGTTCTAACACAAAGTGATGAACCAAATCCAGACAACTGTGAATTTGACATACCTCAAATTAAATTGGAACATGAGGATGTTCTTAAAAATTGGGATACATTGTTGAGTTATCTTCCAGAGGAAAAATGAACTGACCTGAAAGAGTTATTGATATCACATGGGCAAGTTGTGGAGATAAATTGGGAAGTACTAAAATGGCTATACATGATGTAGACGTGGGAAATGCTGTTCCAATCAAACAACATCCATATAGACTTAATCCTTTAAAATTGGCACAGGTTAACAAGTAGATTGAGAGTATGCTTAAAAATGGTATAATTGAAGTGGGTTGCAGCCAATGGAGCTCACCCATAGTGATGGTACCTAAACCAGACAGTACCCAACGGTTGTGTGTGGACTATAGAAAGGTTAATGCAGTTACAAGAACGGACTCTTATCCTATCCCATGTTTGAAGGATTGCATTCAGAAAGTGGGACAATCTGCTTTTATTTCCGACTTCCAGACATGGAATAAACATTTAAAACATCGTATGGAGTTCTTCGATCGACTTCAGGTAGCGGATTTGGGGATGAATCTCGCCGAAAGTAAATTTGGAGAAGCCCGAATCACTTTCCTTGAGGAGTTTCCAATACCTTCAAGACGATGGAAAATAATGCGATCTCTTAGCATGAATGAATTTGATCGAACCTTTGTGCAAAAGATGTGTAGCGTGGTTGCTCCACTGATGGAATTGCTGAAGAAACGTGAAAAATGTCAATGGACAGGGGACTTTCAATAGGCATTTGACTGCCTGAAAGCTGTGATCACCAATGTTCCTGTATTAGAGAATTGCAAGGAGCTCTGTGGTCAGATGAAACTAGAGTATCTGATTCTAAAGAGAAATGCCGAGGAGTAGAAGAATGGATGGATCGTACAGAGACTTTCTTGTTCAAAAAGACTGTCAATCAAGAAGGTATTCGGTTGGAGGAAGAAGAACGAAGAAAAAAAAATGGACTATATTATTATACCTGTTTGCGTGTGTTGGTTTTTTTTGAACTGGTAAAGTGTTTTTACTGTGTGAATTTCTTAATTGATGGTGCAAAGGTGAAAAATGAAACCATCTTGAAGTTGATAGTTTATTTATTTTTCTTGGGGGGAGGTGTCATGTGAGAGTACCTTTAAGAAATTGATGTTTAAGCAATGTACCTTTAAGAAATGGAGCTGATCATATTACTGAAGTGATGTCAGAGGGTGGGGGGAGCTGAGCTGAGCTCACTTCTGCTTTTGGTTTCAGTTTGAGGAGAAAGCTGGGAGTGTCTGAGTGTTTTGCAGAGAGCTGCAGGAAGAAAACACAGAGCTTGCTGAGAGCTGCACGAAGAAACGGCAGCACGGTAGCCTTGTGGATAGCACAATTGCTTCACAGCTCCAGGTTCCCAGGTTCGATTCTGGCTTGGGTCACTGTCTGTGCGGAGTCTGCACATCCTCCCCGTGTGTGCGTGGGTTTCCTCCGGGTGCTCCGGTTTCCTCCCACAGTCCAAAGATGTGCGGGTTAGGTGGATTGGCCATGATAAATTGCCCTTAGTGTCCAAAATTGCCCTTAGTGTTGGATGGGGTTACTGGGTTATGGGGATAGGGTGGCGGTGTTGACCTTGGGTGGGGTGCTCTTTCCAAGAGCCGGTGCAGACCCGATGGGCTGAATAGCCTCCTTCTGCACTGTAAATTCTATGATAAACAGAGCTGGTCTGTTGATGTCTGCAAATCCAAAGACTATCAATATATTGAATGTAACCTCATGTCTGTTTTTGAAGGTTGAAGTCTTTTGGATGTTTAAAGGAATAGTCTGAAGGATTATTTAGTGTTGTAGTCTTTTGGGATTATCTTTGAAGTAATGGTTGTTAAGATATTCAATGTTTGTTTTTTATAGGTTAAATTGAGTTCATAGAATAAACATTGTTTTTTTTAAAAAACCATTTGTCCAGAATTGCTGTATCACACCTGGAGAATACGCCGTGTGCTTCCCACACCACAATCTATTAAAAGTTGTGGGTCAGTTGAACTCCATGAAACACTTCGGGGTTCTGTAAACCCGGACCCATATCACTAGTAATCTACATTCATCAGAATTCACATCTGACTTTCAGGTGGCACGATGGCACAGTGGTTATCACTGCTGTCTTCCAGCGCCAAAGACCTGAATTCGATTCCGACTTCGGCTAACTGTCTGTGTGGAGTTTCCACAGCCTTCCTGTGTTTGCGTGGGTTTCCTCTGGGTGCTCCGGTTTCCTCCCACAATCCTCAGATGTGCAAGTTAGGTGGATTGGCTATGCTAAATTGCCCCTAGGAGGGGATTGGACCTAGGTAGGGTTCAGAGGGCTGGTGCAGACTTGATGGGCTGAATAGCCTCCTTCTGCCTTGTAGGGATTCTATGATTCATATGCTTCACCTCACCCTCACACACTTAATTCTGCTGTGAGCATTGCACCCATATTTTCTAGCAACACACTGCTAACTATTGAACCATGACAGCTACATCACTCAAACAGATGATGTGATATTCACTGGTACACTTCCTTCTCACCTGCAGGACTGTACTGCAAAGGGATAAGTGCAGCTACATTTTCTCACCTCCCAAATTGCGGGAGTGACCAGCAGTGGGACTGAAACAATCACATTCCTCCTACCACATTTTCCTGCTCAAATCCCACTTACCCACTTCTGATTTATAAGCTGCAAATTGTGTAAACATGTTCCTCTGACTTTTCAACCTGCTTCCCTAATCCATACCACAATCGTATTATTGTGCCTTTTTCCTTTTAGGTACTTCAGAAGTGCAATTTTACCAACCATTGTGGGGACAACAATAAAACAGTGATAATGAAGGAACAGCACCATCACTTGATTTCGCACTGGCAGCCATCAGCTCACACATTAACACTGCGTAATTTGGAGTATTACATAGAGGCATAATGAGATGTAACCGGGAGAATGGACAAGGATAATATAAGTGCTAAATCACTGGAAGGCAAGGTAGGACATGAGCTTTGCTGCAAAGACTCAAATGAGAAACATGATGGGTATCCACAGCAAAATGGTGAGTGCAATGTGAAACCTTCCTTTTATTCATTCCTGGGGTGTGGGCATCACTGGGTATGCAAGCATTTATTGCTCATCCCTAATTGCCCTTGATTTCAGAGGCTTGTTAGGCCATTTCAGAGAGCATTAAAGAGTCAGCCACATTTTGTGGGTCTCAATGAGAGCCAGACCAATTAAGGATGACAGATTTCCTTCCCTAAAGGATATTAATGAACCAGATGTGTTTTTCGACAACGGTTTCATGGTCATCATTAGACTTTTAATTCCAGATTTTCATTGAGTTCACATTTCACCATCTGCCATGGTGGAATTCGAACTCAAGTCCCCAGAGCATTACCCTACGTCTCTGGATTATTAGTCCATTGACAATACAAGTATACCACCTGCAGGAAAGCCTGTGATCAATGCCAAGGAAGAGTACTCAACTAACTTAACATAGGTCTTCAAGAAAATCATGGGGTCATCCTTTCCAGAATGGTCCAATCATGATGTGGCATCTGATGGCTAATGTCTCAGTTTCTATGACGGCACAATCAGCTGGCAACCATTGTCTGAATGCTGCACTGGAAGTTCAGACTGCTACCACCATGATTAGATTAGAATGCTCCAAAGGACATGCAATGTGACTCAGCAATCTGCCACAGGGGGAGTGACAATGACTCAATGGAAAACAGAAGTTCCCTCCTCTCTCAGGAAGGCAGCACCCATTGTCCCATCCAGCATCATCAGCCATGTCATCGGCGGATACTCTTTCTTGCCAAGTAGTCACCCTTTGGTTTGCCACTAAGCGTTAAATGCAACTGGCATCGCAGAGTGTCACAAAATGAATGCATCCTGACTGCTGCCAGGACACTGGGCATTGACTTGCATGGTTTATTATCTATGGTCACACATCAGCTGACTTTGGAGGGAGTGAAAACTCTTTCCAAAGAACACAACTCCACAGTTGTGTCTCTGTAAGAACAGACAGATCAGCGGAGTCACCAATTGACAACTGTCTATTCATTTTAACTTATATGGATTATAATTTGGCCCAGCTATCCCTTTCCCACTCTGTAATGTGTATTTGTGTGGCGAGTTTTGAGTGCATGTTTGTGTGGCAGTTGGTGGGTATTTTGTTATTTTACTGAGGTTGGTTTAAAGTATAATAAAGCGAACCACTAGCACTAGGCCATGAGGGGAGCCATTCAAATCCTCCTCATCTGATTGTAACATTATCATGACTCATCTTCACTGTGTCTTTATTTTCTCTTACTTTGCTATTGACATCAGGCTTAAGTAAACTAAACCTTGTCCCAGAAGCATGTTTGAACACTAACCTGTAAGGTACTTAACCTAATGGAGACAGTGAGGTCATTCTGTAAGAGAACATAAAATTATCTAGCCAGTGTTGAAGAGAAGCATAGAAATTGCTGCCTAGCTTGTCCCCTAGCAACTACATCTGCAAAGACGTCTTCATAATTTGCACACTTCGTTGAGCAGCATCATTCAATGCTGCATGATATCATAGAATTTACAGTGCAGAAGGAGGCCATTCGGCCCATCGAGTCTGCACCGGCTCTTGGAAAGAGCACCCTACTCAAGGTCAACACCTCCACCCTATCCCCATAACCCAGTAACCCCACCCAACACTAAGGGCAATTTTGGACACTAAGGGCAATTTATCATGGCCAATCCACCTAACCTGCACATCTTTGGGCTGTGGGAGGAAACCGGAGCACCCGGAGGAAACCCACGCACACACGGGGATGATGTGCAGACTCCACTCAGACAGTGACCCAAGCCGGAATCGAACCTGGGACCCTGGAGCTGTGAAGCAATTCTGCTATCCACAAAGCTACCGTGCTGCCCTAATACCTATGTTGGTATTAGAGTGCATTTGACCCCATTGTTCCACAGAAATATTTCAAACTCTTCAAACAGATCCTTTGGCCCATCGTCTGACACCCAACACCTCTGGCAACCCTTAAATTGGAAAGCAGTTTCTCAAAACACCAATAGTTTTGGTGCTTAAGGCACTGGGCATAAGACTTAACATAAGTCCTCTTTCTGTAGCTATATATGAAAAAAGTGTACTCTTAGCTCATTTGCCTAGACGTCTGGTTTGTGATGCAGAGCAAGGCCAGCAGCATGGGTTCAATTCCCATACCAGATGAGGTTATTCATGAAAACCTTGCCCCTCACCTGAGGTGTGGTGATGCTCACCACCAGTCAGCTCTCCCCCCCCACCCCCCCACCCCCCCCCCCCCCCCGCCCCTCAAAGGGGAAAACATCCTATGGGACTATGGTGACTTTACCTTATTATTTTCCCTTGACTTCAACAAAACCAATGTGTATCAATTCCTAAGGTTTGTTGTGTTATTGCCTGGAATGATGTTAACATTTGTTGGATCATTTCTCATTCTGAGACACATCATCACATTGTTTTGCTAACTCTTCAAATCTCAATCTACTTTGTGTACCAAAAATAGCTTCTTGCTACTCTTTTCATATGGACTATTCCCATGTAAATAATCTCTCTCTAATCCTTGGCAGAATAATGACTCTTTAACCCATTAGAGATATCATTGATCCGCACTCAATCGATCTAAATGCAGTTAATTTCTAAGTGTGGAATACTGCAATTTCTCATCATCACACTCTTTAGGTCAGCTATTCATGACATAATAGAGCACTTTCCTAGGGAACACATTCTTGCAAGCTTCTTCACTAACTTCTGCATTCCCACATCTTGCCTATACCCGATAACCTTTCACCACCTTGTTAAACAAGAATCTATGGAGCTATGCCTTAAAAAATATTCAAAGACTCTGCTTCCACTGCGTTTTGAGGAAGAGAGTTTCAGAGGCTCATGACCATTGAGTGACCCCTTATTTTTAAACATGAACTCCTCGTTCTAAATTCTCTGACAAGGTGAAACATCCTCACCACATCCTCCCTGAGAATGGCCCTCAGAACCTTAAAGGTTTCGATCAAGCCGCCTCTTATTCTTCTAAACTCTTGTGCATACAAACGTAACCTGTCCAACCGTTCCTCACAAAACATCCTACACATTTCTGGTATTAGTCTAGTAAACCTTTTCTGAACTGCTTCTAACATATTTATATCTTTCCTTCAATAAGGAGACCAGTACTGTATACAATACTCCAGATGTGGTTTTACCAATGCTCAGTACAACTGAAGCATAACCTCCCTACCTTTGTAACAAGTATGTAAAGTAATTCACAAGAATTAAGTTGCTAAGAATGAACCAGTTGAATCAATCTTCAGGAGAAAGATTGAAAAATAACAGCAGCATTTGCAAGATCTGCTGTATTTGATGTCATATTGATGTCTAATTTTATTATTTGGTCCTCTAAAGGCCACCTGGTGCTCTCTTAGCACTTCCTCAATGTCTTTTACAGGTCCCTTTTGTAAATAGCTCAGTACAGTTTAACCATATCTTCCGAAGTCAATTTTTTCCCATCAGTGGCGACTTTGTTGCTTCTGGCTGTTCCTTCCTGTTATTGAAGTAATGAGTCAGTTTCGCACCAGTTTTGTGTGACTCAAGCACTGCTTGTATTGTCCTTCCAACATAACAGACATTACCACAAAAGCATCGGCCTCATCATGCCTGACAAGATTTATTACAATTCTTTGACTTGCTAATGACTAGGATCGAAAAGGGGGAACTCGTAGATGTAATGTACCTGGATTTCCAAAAACTAATGTTCAATAAGATATGGCACAAAAGGCTACTTGATAAGATAATAACCCATGTTATATGAGCATAGATAAGTGATTGGCTAACTAGTAGAAGACAGAGAGTTGGGATAAGAGGGGCATTTTCAGGATGGCAACCTGCAGCTAATGAAGCTAGAGATCAGTGCTGAGGCCACAATTATTTACAATTTATATTAATAACTTGGAGGAGGGTAATGAATGTATTGTTGCCAAGTTTGCAGTTGACACAAAAATAGGTGGGAAGGCAAGTGGTGAGGATGACACAAACTGTCTACAAAGGGATATAGACAGGTTAAGTGAGTGGGGAAAAACTTGGCAGATGGGATATAATGTCGTAAAATGTGATGTTATGCATTTTGGTAGAAAGCATAAAGGAGATGAATATTATTTAAATGGAAAAGGACTGCAGGAAGCTGCAGCACAGGGGGATATAAGATCAAGAGAACATTACAGGGCAGTACAGGCCCTTCGACCCTCGATGTTGCGCCGACCTGTGAAACCAATCTAAAGCCCATCTACACTGTTCCATTATCATCCATATGTTTAGCCAATGACCATTTAAATGCTCTTAATGTTGGCGAGTCCACTACTGTTGCAGGCAGGGCATTCCACGCCCCTACTAATCTCTGAGTAAAGAACCTACCTCTGACATCTGTCCTATATCTATCTCCCCTCAATTGAAAGCTATGTCCCCTCATGCTAGCCATCACCATTCGAGGAAAAAGGCTCTCACTGTCCACCCTATCTAATCCTCTGATCATCTTGTATGCCTCAATTAAGTCACCTCTTAACCTTCTTCTCTCTAACGAAAATAGCCTCAAGTCCCTCAGCCTTTCCCCATAAGATCTTCCCTCCATACCAGGCAACATCCTGGTAAATCTCCTCTGCACCCTTTCCGATGCTCCCACATCCTTCCTATAATGCTGTGACCAGAACTGCACGCAATACTCCAAATGAGGCTGCACCAAAGTTTTGTACAGCTGCAACATGACCTCATGGCTCCGAAACTCAATCCCTCTACCAATAAAAGCTAACACGCCGTACGTCTTCTTAACAACCCTATCAACCTGGTGGCAACTTTCAGGGATCTATGTACATGGACACCGAGATCTCTCTGCTCATCCACACTACCAAGAATCTTACCATTAGCCCAGTACTCTGTATTCCTGTTACTCCTTCCAAAATGAATCACCTCACACTTTTCTGCATTAAATTCCATTTGCCACTTCTCAGCCCAGCTCTGCAGCTTATCTATATCCCTCTGTAACCTGCAACATCCTTCTGCACTGTCCACAACTCCACCGACTTTAGTGTCATCTGCAAATTTACTCACCCATCCTTCTACGCCCTCCTCCAGGTCATTTATAAAAATAACAAGCAGTGGCCCCAAAACATATCCTTGTGGTACACCACTAGTAACTGAACTTCAGGCTGAACAATTCCCATCAACCACCACCCTCTGTCTTCTTACAGATAGCCAATTTCTGATCCAAACCGCTAAATCACCCTCAATCCCATGCCTCCATATTTTCTGCAAAAGCCTACCGTGGGAAACCTTATCAAACGCTTTACTGAAATCCATATACACCACATCAACTGCTTTACCCTCGTCCACCTGTTTGGTCACCTTCTCAAAGAACTCAATAAGGTTTGTGAGGCATGACCTATCCTTCACAAAACCGTGTTGACTATGCCTAATCAAATTATTCCTTTCTAGATGATTATAAATCCTATTTCTTATAATCCTTTCCAAGACTTTGCCCACAACAGAAGTAAGGCTCACTGGTCTATAGTTACCGGGGTTGTCTCTACTCCCCTTCTTGAACAAGGGGACAACATTTGCTATCCTCCAGTCTTCTGGCACTATTCCTATAGACAATGACGGCATAAAGATCAAAGCCAAAGGCTCTGCAATCTCCTCCCTAGCTTCCCAGAGAATCCTAGGAAAAATCCCATCTGGCCCAGGGGACTTATCTATTTTCACACTTTCCAGAATTGCTAACACCTCCTCCTTATGAACCTCAATCTCATCTAGTCTAGTAGTCTGTATCTCAGTATTCTCCTCGACAACATTGTCTTTTTCCTGTGTGAATATAGACAAAATTATTCATTTAGCACCTCTCCTATCTCCTCGGACTCCATGCACAACTTCCCACTACTGTCCTTGACTGGCCCTACTCTTCCCCTAGTCATTCTTTTATCCCTGACATACCTATAGAAAGCTTTCGGATTTTCCTTGATCCTACCTCCCAAGGACTTCTCATGTCCCCTCCTGGTTCTTCTTATCTCTCTCTTTAGGTCCTTCCTAGCTAACTTGTCACTCTCAAGCGCCCTAACTGAATCTTCACGTCTCATCTTTACATAAGCCTCCTTCTTCATCTTGACAAGTGATTCAACTACTTTATTAAACCACGGTTCCCTTGCTCGACCACTTCCCCCCTGCCTGACAGGTACATACTTATCAAGGACACGCAGTAGCTGTTCCTGAAACAAACTACACATTTCAATTGTGCCCATCCCCTGCAGTTTCCTTCCCCATCCTATGCATCCTAAGTCTTGCCTAATCGCATCACAATTGTCTTTCCCCCAGCTATAACTCTTGCCCTGCGGTATATACCTATCCCTTTCCATCGCTAAAGTAAACGTAACCGAATTGTGGTCACTATCGTGCATAACTCACAAGAAACTAGCACGCAAGTTCAGCAGGTAATAAGGAAGGCAACTGAAATGTTAGCGTTTATCTCAAAGAGAATGGAGAGTTGAAATAGGGAAATCTTACTGAAACTATAAAAGGCACTAGTTAGTCACTGGAATGGTGTGAACAGTTTTGGTCGCTTTATCTAAGAAAAGATAAGGCAAAAGTAAAGTTGTTATTGTTTCAGATGACCATAAGCTGCTTTACCCTTTGAGGGGGAGAGCTGACTGGTAATGGTTTAACGTGAGGATTACCACACCTCAGGTGAGGGGAAAGATTGAGAAGGCAGATAAGGAAATTGAACCTGCGCTACTGGCCTCACTCTGAATCACGAATAAGCTGTCTAGCCAACTGAGCTAAAACAGCCCCCATAGTTAGTAAGGAAAGATATATTGGAATTGGAGGCAGCCTAGAGAAGGTTCACTATGTTGACCCCAGGTTGGAGGGATTTTCTTATGAGGACAGGTTGTGTATGTTGGGCCTGTACTCATTGGAGTTTAGAAGAATGAGAGGTGACCTTATTGAGACATATAGGACTCGTTAAAAAATTTTTTTCGAGTAACCAATTTTTTTTTTCCCAAATAAGGGGCAATTTAGAGTGCCCAATCCACCTAACCTGCACATCTTTGGGTTGTGGGGGGTGAAACCCACACAGGCATGGGGAGAATGTGCAAACGCCACACGGACAATGACCCAGGGCCGGGATTCAAACTCAGGTCCTCAGCGCGTGCTAACCACTGCGCCACGTTCCACCCCTGGATTCTTCGAGGTGGTTGACAGGGTAGAGGTTATTTCTCCTTGTGGGAGAGTTTAGGACCAGAGAAAACATAAACTCAGAATAAGGGGTCACCCATTTAAGGCAGAGATGAGGACAAATTTCTTTTCTCAGAGGCTGGTGAAGCTGTGGAATTCTTAACCGCAGAGGCCTCTATAGGCTGGGCCCTTGTTCAAGGCTGAGTTGGCCAAATTTTTAATCAGTAAGGGAATCAAGGATTATGGGGATAAGCCAGAAAATACAATTGAGGATTATCATATCAGATCAGTCATGATCTAATTGAATGGTGGAGCAGACTTGATAGATCGAATGGCCTACTTCTGCTCCTTAGTCTTATGGTCTTATGGTAAAGAAAATATTTACATTTACTCTCTTATTTATGCCCATCTCCTATTTTAATCACATTGAGTTAACTATGTATACTTCATTCATAATTACATCAGTCCTCTTTACTAGGTTTAAATTCCCCCACTGCCCTGAAATATTCTTTCAGTGCTGCATCTTTTTTCAATTACTTACTGTGGTGATGTGCATCAATGTAAATGCATGTAGGCTAGCTAGACACTAGAGTTTAATAAACGTGTTGAAGTTATCTCCATGTCTGAACCTTCCTTTGTCAAGTGCACAACAAGGAAGCCGCTTATGTTGCACCTAGAATATAACAAATCATGGTACCAGGACTGAACTGTTTCAATCCATATAGCCATACCTCAGCGTACAGTGACAACCAGCAATGATACCCAGGCAAGATGTTCGAGATCCGGGTTCCGCAGCAGCTCAAGTGCCACGGCGATCTCCACGAAAATTGGCGGGTATTCCGGCAAATGTTTGAAATCTTCCTGGTAGCAGCGGAACTAGAAGACGTGGCCGATGCTGTAAAGACAGAGCTTTTCCTCACCATCGCCGGTGCCAAAGCAGAAGAAATCTTTTAAAAATTCAAGTTCTCCAAGGGGCAAAACAGGAGCGACTTCCAGGCAGCCCTGGACAAATTCGGCAAATACTGTGAGGAAAACACACTCCAACCAGCAAGAAAAGGCAAGAGAAGCGCCAGTACTCACCACGAGGCCGAGATCCCGGAGCAGAGAACAATTTTGATCGGCGGCCATCTTTCTAAAGGGACTGCACTTGCGCAGTTGCGAGACGCCACGCATGCGCAATCACGAAAATGGCCCCCGGTACAGAACAACAATTTACGCATGTGCAAACGCTTCCTACGTATGATGTCACATGCGTCATGACGCCAGAGGCCCCGGACCACGCCCATTTAAAGGGGAAACGTCCCAAATCAAAGAAAAAATCTTTTAAAGCCGTAAAACAACCTTCTTTAACCTGGAATGACAGCACAATGCCTCAAATTGAACCAGGAAATGAAATTAAACTCCGAAGAACCCTGCAACAAGCAGTTACCTATGCCCAAACTGATGATTCCGACCTTGACTACTTTGACACCGACCTTTACATTTTCTCTGGACCTCGCGAGCCCATGCCAGCTCCGACGCAAACAGTGATGATATGGTCCTAGAAGACTATGACTCGGACGAACCTTTCACCTTGGGAGGCTACCCCAGTACCAAATCCGAACCGCAACTAGACATGTTGCACAATGACGACGCCGATGACGAATTCTTTGGATTTGATAATCTTCAGCCCAGCAGATATGACATCCCGACTCGTGAGTTCAGGATTATGCTGCGTCCTGAAACCAAGAGACAGAGAGCAGGACAAGCCCACAGAGAGCGGCCTGCTGCCACACAGAGCGTGGTCCACGCACCGCTCAGGGTTCCCGACTCTACGAAAGAAGACACGCAAGACTCCACACCGCAGTCCTTGCATGAACAAGAAGTGACTCCAGTGTCACAGGCCTCCACAGTGAGCTCGATGACAGACTCCACAACTGCAGAAACGCAAGACTCCAGTGCGCAGTCCTTGCACACACAAGACGTGACTCCAGTGTCACAAGCCTCCGCAGCGAGCTCGTGGACAGCCTCCACGATAGAAGCAACGCAAGACTCCTGTGTGCAGTCCTTGCAGGAACAAGACCATGAGGGTCTAGCAACCTCCTCTGACCAACTAGCAGCAGACGATGCAAGTCTGCCATGCTCAAGCAAACAGCAAGAAGACTATGACAGTCTACCACGCTCCAGTGCACAGCAGGACGACCATGACGGTCTATCATGCTACAGTGAAGAACAAAGCGACGATGGCAGTCCAAGCCCAAATGAAGGCCAACAGCAAGACAATGACAGTCCACCCACATTGTTTGCGCCACCAGATGAAGACTCTGACAATTTACCCAACCCAAGTGAACAACAAGCAGCTACTGAGGCCCTACCCACAGAATGTGAGACGAGTGACGACAGCATTCCACTTCCCAAGCAAGATGTGCAAAGTGACAGACCTCAGCTAGTGTGTACAGAGGCACTCGACGATCACTGTGAGACCACTGGTGACTCCGGTGACACCACAATACTTCCACCCCCATTCGCTCGAACCTCTCCACAAGTCAATGCATTCCTGCATGTTCCGACTCCAGACGTGCAGCTTCAAGAAATCTCAGCTGACTCCAGTGAACCTGGACGGGGAGCATCAACAAACCAACACTGACTCAGTTAAAACAGACCAGACTCCAGATGGGGAGCAACCAAACGCCGACTCTGATTCACGTAAGCCGGACTTTACTCCAGACAGGGAGTGCCGCAACCTAAGTGGTGGCACGCTCAGGGTGACAGCAGATGCCACAACGACAGGAGATGGATCACTTAACAATTACACTGGGTCAGTAATAACAAGCAGCGGCTACAGTCCAAGAGGAATATACCAATATTCACCACAGCTATATCCACACATTTGTTCCACACGAGCAGTGCAGCCAATGACAGCTCATGCTGGACAAACCCAGTATTCAGGCATGCAGCAGCCAGCAGTCTATGCAGCATATTCTCAAACAGGCCAGCACTATGGATTGCCCACTAATGGAATTAAGACCGAAGGAGGACTACCGCAAGCGCAATCTGCACTACAGACTGGATGCCTTAGTTACAGTCCAGGATTTGCTGCATCCCAGCCTGGCCAGACGGCATATTCCTATCAGATGCAAGTTTCTAGTTTCACACCATCACCAGGTATTCATGCGAGCAGCAATTCTGTTTCCAATTCGACAAGCTTCAACGGTTCTCAGCAGGATCACCATTCCTGCACAGCATGTGGCCAGAACCAGTATGTACAGTCTTATCCAACTTCAACATATGGCACATCCATGACCTCGAATGATACTGTTGATGGTACCTCTTCAACGTCAATGACTTATCAGCTGCAAGATGCCATCCAACATCACCATCACAAACATCGAAAAAAAAAAGACTCCAAATCAGACAGCGAAGTGATTTGACCACTTCTTGGTTCCTGATACACAGGGACACCGATGGCGTTCACAAGGACATGCCACCATCAAACTCACCACACCACCAAGAGAGACATTCGACCATGATGATTGATGGTTTTTGGACTCACACGAATGATTTGGACTTATTGTTTAATCACTGTTCCCATGACTTGTATATACCTTAACATATCTACCTTTTTTTGTTCAATTTTCTTAAAATGTACAGAAAATATGTAACATATAAAAAAAGGGGGATATGGTGATGTGCATCAATGTAAATGCATGTAGGCTAGCTAGACACTAGAGGGAGCACCAGAAACATCACACACACACACTCAACCAATAGATCAGTTAGATAGGACACGACCAATGGACATTCACGATACACACAGAGGTGACACCACCACAAGAGGACATTACACCAACCCATATATAAAGGACACCACACACATGATCTGCCTCTTTCCAGTGGAGACAGTCAGTGAGTAGAGACACAGGGTTGATTCGATATTACACCCACCACGTGGATTGCAGCAACTGGTTAGTCAATCTGGGTAGCTATAGTAGGATTAGCAGTAGTGTCGAACCAGAGTAATAGAAGTGTAAATAGTTTAATAAATGTGTTGAAGTTATCTCCACGTCTGAACCTTCCTTTGTCAAGTGCACCACAAGGAAGCCGCTTATGTTACACCTAGAACATAACAAATCACTTAACATGCTAGCCGACCATATACCTGAATATGATCCAAAGACGTGCAGGTTAGGTGGATTGGCCATGCTAAATTACCCGTAGTGTCCATAAGGGTTGGGAGGGGTTATTGGGTTGCGGGGATAAGGTGGAAGTGAGGGATTAATGTGGGTCGGTGCAGACTCGATGGGCCGAATGGCCTCCTTCTGCACTGTATGTTCTATGTAATCTATGACTTGGATGCAGAGCAATATTACAATCTGCCCAAATCTTCAGGGCTCAAAAACAGTGACACAATATCTTCAACCCTTAATTTCTCAAATGTTACGTAATAATGAATTCTATCCCACCCTCGTTACCATCTTTCTGTAGAGTATTGTACTGAGTAAGACTAACACATGCTCAGATGCAGGCACCCATTATTGAATATACTTTATTTACACCTTCCCAACGGAGAGGGCAGCAGAGAGGGCAAGATAACAAAATGCTCAGATCTTGTAATAAACTACATGACTGATGCTGCTTACCCTACCTTTCTCCCTCGTGGAAATGTCTCTCGACTATATGCAAACCATCACCTCTTTAGAGACAGACCATTGTGACGATAGACCATAATGGTCAGCATGGTAGCACAGCGGTTAGCACAGTTGCTTCACAGCTCCAGGGTCCCAGGTTCGATTCCCGACTTGGTTCACTGTCACTGTCTGTGTGGAATCTGCACATACTCCCCGTGTCTGCGTGGATTTCCTCCGGGTGCTCCGGTTTCCTTCCATAGTCCAAAGATGTGCAGGTTAGGTGGATTGGCTATGCTAAATTGTCCTTAGTGTCCAAAAAGGTTGGGTTAGGTGGGGTTACGGGGATAGGGTGGAGGTGTGGGGATAGGGTGCAGGTGTAGGCTTAGGTAGGGTGCTCTTTTCAAGGGCCGGTGCAAACTCGATGTGCCGAATGGCCTCCTTCTGTACTGTAAATTCTATGATTCTATGATTGTTTAATTATTGCCAAACTTAATTGCCAATTAATTGCCAATCTTAGATTCCAATTTATCTGGGGCAAATCTGCTCTCACCCCACTCATTGGATCAAAAGCCATGAGAGCGATTTCTGTTAAAATAACTTCATAATTGTTTTTTTTGTTAATCCATTCAAGAGGTGTGGGGTTCTGTGGCCAGGCCAGCATATATTGCCCATCCCTAATGATTGCAACATGCCACAGGACTCCACTGTTATTTTTGTAATTTACCGATATATGTCAAAATATGGACTAGCGAGTGAATGAATTGTTTCCTACACAATAATGATTTTTGCAAATTTATTTATGAAGACTTGGATGAATTTCTTAATACAATACAGGAATATAGGATTTGTTGAGTACTTTAAGATCAGATGAGAAATGCTGAAGGAATAGATCAAAGGAGAAATAGTTTGTTTTTCCTGAGCCAGAACAAAAAAGAATGAACACAATCTAGTCACTAGGTAAGATTAAAGAACTGATATGGAAATATCCTATTATCTTGGAGAGGTTTTCATTTTTGATTTAAAAAAACCAGATGAACATATATTAAGTACTGAATTAAGCATAGCAAGAAGTCAGGATGTTGGTACACATATAAATTACAGCTGTTCATAATGAGGAGATTCAACTATGGGGTCGGATCTTTAATTCATACAACTCATGTTAACAAAATAATTACCAACATGAATGGAAATGGAGCAAGGAAACTGATAACAGCAGCCGGAAAAATGGTAACTATTATCTTGACACTTTGCAATGTCAATTATTCAATCATAAAATGTCAAGGTGCACAGTTCACAATAACGTCAAAGTTAAGAGTAGTAGGAAAGGAGTAACCAGCTCAATTAACATTTATATGAATAAATCACGTTAGGTTTTTCGTGAGTGTAGAAGCACAGGATGATTGAAGAAGGGAAAGACATGGAATTTTACAGTTCTGAAGAAAATTAGTCTTGAGATGAGAGAAGTGTTTCTTTGTAAATCATGGGCCATAGAAAGGAAGCGAGTTATTTAAATATCAAGTAGAATCCTACATCCGACACACAAGGTAGCCAATAATGGACAAGACACATTGTAGTAAATAGCAAAGGTAATTAGCAAAGGTAAACCACTGCTGTTTTTGAGTTGTATCATAGAGGCATAAATAGAAATCTACTAATCAGGCACTTTCTGATATATCAAACCTTTATTTGGCAAGTGATTGAAAGCTCAATACCTTGTGCAAAATTCAATAGAGATCTAATAATAATTGCCGGTATGAATCATGTACCATTCAATCAGAAACAAGGTGGAAACATAGGCCAGAATTTTGTGTTCACGGGGCATTCCATCGACCTGACTGAACTTAAAATATCGTCAAATGACGTGTGGCGCACTTCCCAACGTCATTGCGCACATCTGCGATTTCAAAGTTGGCAGGCCCACGCGCGAATCAGATGCACACCCATCGACAATTAAAGGGCCAATTCAGACCTTTGACAATCCTATAGACAGTGATTTAATGCTGTCCATGTGATTTTCAGCTTATTGCACAGGCAAAATGGGTGGGTTCTTATCATATTTTTATCATTTCCTCTTCCAAAGGTGGGATTAAAGGCCCCTGAAGCTGCAAGACTTTCTCTGTCATTGTAAGTTTGTCGCTGTGTCAGTACAGAATTGCCCCTGAGTTTCCTAGTAATTCTTGAGCTTTTTCAAGACAGCCTTTCAGAATTTCCGGACCTCATCTTCCCCAAAGTGTTTCCCTGAGGAGTGGAGCAGTGATCCTTCATTTGCAAGGCACTGGTCCTCTGCATCTGATCCAAGGGGGATAGTGTACTCTACTGTTTGGACCTCCTCGGCAGAGGAACAGAGGGGCAGGAGGGCGAGGAGGACAGATGAACGTAGGCAGCGTCCCTAGAGAACTTTAAGAGGAGAGGCATGGGCTCAGTTGGTGCAGAACCAACAGGGAGGCCAAGGCAGGAGGGGACACCAAAGGCGCCATTACCCAATGGCTACAGTATACAGATAGTGATCCGACTACCTTCAAATGTCTGAAATCTGGTGCAGCAGAAAGCTACAGCTCTCGGGACACATTGACAGCAATATGCAACATGATGAATCCCCAAATCATCTCCAACTGCTTGGGCGGTCAGTCCGTGCCACTGGCTTTGAAGATCACAGTGGTCCTCAACTTCTACATCTCCGGTTCTTTTCAGGGCTCAATGGGGGATCTTAGCAGTATCTTTAAATCAGTTTTGTCAAGCTAGTGACTGATGCCATCTTTAGACATGTCCGCACGTTCCTCCACTACTGCACAAATGGGCAGCGAAGTGGAGAGAGCACGAGGCTTTGAGGCAACGCTGGGTTTCCCCACATCAGGGTGCAATAGCACTCATGTGGTCATTAAAGTGCCAACAGGTGAGCCAGGAGCTTTCATAAATGGAAAGAGGTTCCACTAAATGAATAGACACAGGACACAGATTTTCCACATTTATGCTCGTTACCCAGGTATCTCACACAATGCTTACATCTTACAGCATTCCAGGTACCAAGGCTGTTTCTGGCTCCCATACGATTGGATGGATGGTTCCTGGGTGACAATGGCTATCCCTTGAAGAGGTGGCTAATGACCCCATTCCATTATCCGAGAACTAACACCGAGGAGAGATACACCAGAAGTCCTGCCTCCCCAAGAGTGTTGGTGGAGGGGACCATGAAGCTGCTGAATTGCAGCATCCTCCAGCGTCACTCTCATATTTGTTGCTTGCTGTACCCTCCAAAACCCGTCACTATCATGGGGATACTCAGTGGAGACTGAGGAAAGTGAGACAGCTCCGCAGGCTAGGGAGGATGACTCCAGTGAAGGGTCAGAGGAAGAGCCTGGGGAGGTACAAGGTGAGGCCATTGAAGCAGCCAACAGGTACATTCGGGGGCAGGGATAGGAGTGATACATTGATCCAGCAAACACTCCGCCATGCATTCAAGGCAATAATGCTTACTTGAGCCAATGGCACTGTCTCCTTTCTGAAAAATCATTAAATGAAAGCCCAATTTAGATATTTCAGTAAGCTCAGGGAAGGTGGTAAAAGAAAGGGAGGGGTGGCATTGTTAGTCAAGGACAGTATTACGGTGGCAGAAAGGACGTTTGATGAAGACTCGTCTACTGAGGTAGTATGGGCTGAGGTTAGAAACAGGAAAGGAGAGGTCACCCTGTTAGGGGGTTTCTATAGGCCTCCGAAAAGTTCCAGAGATGACGAGGAAAGGATTGCAAAGATCATTCTGGATAGGAGCGAAAGCAACAGGGTAGCTGTTATGGGGGACTTTAACTTTCCAAATATTGACTGGAAACGCTATAGTTCGAGTACTTTAGATGGGTCTGTTTTTGTCCAATGTGTGCAGCAGGGTTTCCTGACACAGTATGTAGATAGGCCAACGAGAGGCGAGGCCATTTTGGATTTGGTACTGGGTAATGAACCAGGACAGGTGTTAGATTTGGAGGTAGGTGAGCACTTTGGTGATAGTGACCACAATTCGATTACGTTTACTTTAGTGATGGAAAGGGATAGGTATATACCGCAGGGCAAGAGGTATATCTGGGGGAAAGGCAATTATGATGCGATGAGGCAAGACTTAGGATGCATCGGATGGAGAGGAAAACTGCAGGGGATGGGCACAATGGAAATGTGGAACTTGTTCAAGGAACAGCTATTGCGTGTCCTTGATAAGTATGTACCTGTCAGGCAGAGAGGAAGTGGTCGAGCAAGGGAACCATGGTTTACTAAAGCAGTCGAAACACTTGTCAAGAGGAAGAAGGAGGCTTATGTAAAGATGAGATATGAAGATTCAGTTAGGGCGCTCGAGAGTTACAAGTTTGCTAGGAAGGACCTAAAGAGAGACCTAAGAAGAGCCAGGAGGGGACATGAGAAGTCTTTAGCAGGTAGGAATAAAAGAATGACTAGGGTAAGAGTAGGGCCAGTCAAGGACAATAGTGGGAAGTTGTGCGTGGAGTCCGAGGAGATAGGAGAGGTGCTAAATGAATATTTTTCATCAGTATTCACACAGGAAAAAGATAGTGTTGTCGAGGAGAATACTGAGATTCAGGCTACTAGACTAGAAGGGCTTGAGGTTCATAAGGAGGAGGTGTTATCAATTCTGGAAAGTGTGAAAATAGTTAAGTCCCCTGGGCCGGATGGGATTTATCCTAGGATTCTCTGGGAAGCTAGGGAGGAGATTGCTGAGCCTTTGGCTTTGATCTTTAAGTCATCTTTGTCTACTGGAATAGTGCCAGAAGACTGGAGGATAGCAAGTGTTGTCCCCTTGTTCAAGAAGGGAAGTAGAGACAACCCAGGTAACTATAGACCAGTGAGCCTTACTTCTGTTGTGGGCAAAATCTTGGAAAGGTTTATAAGAGATAGGATGTATAATGATCTGGAAAGGAATAATTTGATTAGAGATAGTCAACACGGTTTTGTGAAGGGTAGGTAGTGCCTCACAAACCTTATTGAGTTCTTTGAAAAGGTGACCAAACAGGTGGATGAGGGTAAAGCAGTTGATGTGGTGTATATGGATTTCAGTAAAGCGTTTGATAAGGTTCCCCACGGTAGGCTACTGCAGAAAATACGGAGGCATGTGATTCAAGGTGATTTAGCAGTTTGGATCAGAAATTGGCTAGCTGGAAGAAGACAGAGGGTGGTGTTTGATGGAAAATGTTCAGACTGGAGTCCAGTTACGAGTGGTTTACCACAAGGATCTGTTTTGGGGCCACTGCTGTTTGTCATTTTTATAAATGACCTGGAGGAGGGCGTAGAAGGATGGGTGAGTACTTTTGCAGATGACACTAAAGTCGATGGAGTTGTGGGCAGTGCGGAAGGATGTTACAAGTTACAGAGGGACATAGATAAGCTGCAGCGCTGGGCTGAGAGGTGGAAAATGGAGTTTAATGCAGAAAAGTGTGAGGTGATTCATTTTGGAAGGAAAAACAGGAAGACAGAGTACTGGCTAATGGTAAGATTCTTGGCAGTGTGGATGAGCAGAGAGATCTCGGTATCCATGTACATAGATCCCTGAAAGTTGCCACCCAGGTTGAGAGGGTTGTTAAGAAAGCGTATGGTGTGTTAGCTTTTATTGGTAGAGGGCTTGTGTGTCGGAGCCATGAGGCCATGTTGCAGCTGTACAAAACTCTGGTGCGGCCGCATTTGGAGTATTGTGTGCAATTCTGGTCGCCGCATTATAGGAAGGATGTGGAAGCATTGGAAAGGGTGCAGAGGAGATTTACCAGAATGTTGCCTGGTATGGAGGGAAGATCTTATGAGGAAAGGCTGAGGGACTTGAGGCTGTTTTCGTTAGAGAGTAGAAGGTTAAGAGGTGACTTAATTGAGGCATACAAGATGATCAGAGGATTGGATAGGGTGGACAGTGAGAGCCTTTTTCCTCGGATGGTGATGTCTAGCACGAGGGGACATAGCTTTAAATTGAGGGGAGATAGATGTTAGAGGTAGGTTCTTTACTCAGAGAGTAGTAAGGGCGTGGAATGACCTGCCTGCAACAGTAGTGGACTCGCCAAACTAAGGGCATTTAAATGATCATTGGATAGACATATGGATGATAAGGGAATAGTGTAGATGGGCTTTAGAGTGGTTTCACAGGTTGGTGCAACATCGAGGGCCGAAGGGCCTGTACTGCGCTGTAATGTTCTATGTTCTATGTTCTATGTTCAATTCAGCACACACCTTAAAGTTATAAGCCTGTGCAGCACCTTGCCACTATTCATTGCATGCAGCCAACGCAGCACATTAAAGTAAAGAAAATGTTTGCCTTACTTCATGTTGACAGAAAGAGATTACACATTTTCCATACCTAACTTCAAACTAATAAATGCAAATAATATCATCCATGAGTGGGCAGCATGGTAGCATGGTGGTTAGCACAATTGCTTCACAGCTCCAGGGTCGCAGGTTCGATTCCCGGCTTGGGTCACTGTCTGTGCGGAGTCTGCACATCCTCCCAGTGTCTGCGTGGGTTTCCTTCGGGTGCTCCGGTTTCCTCCCTCAGTCCAAAGATGTGTAGGTTAGGTGGATTGGCCATGATAAATTGCCCTTAGTGTTGGGTGGGGTTACTGGGTTATGGGGATAGGGTGGAGGTGTGGGCTTAGGTAGGGTGCTCTTTCAAAGAGCCGGTGCAGACTCAATGGGCCGAATGGCCTCCTTCTGCACTGTAAATTCTATGATGACACAGAATTGTTGTACTCAAGTTGCCTTAACCTTATGCTTGTGGGTGCAGCGTCTTGGAGCTCCCCCACCCCCCCCCCCCCTCACCGTTCCTCCTCCATCAGTGGTAGCGGCACTGAAGTAAGCTTGCTGACTTTGCTGTCCGGGTGGCCATGATGACCTTGGCGGTTGTCTTCTAGCTGTAAGAGCTTGTGTTGCCTCCGATTGGGAGAGAGGATCTAGCCCTATATCTGGACATTCCTCGGTCACCATTTCATCATCAGATGCAGTGGCCACTTGTAGATGGGTGAAGTAGCTGCTGCCCTCATCCGGAGTGCCCTGAGAGGGGCCCACAGAGGTGACAGGCAGCTCATCCGCCAGCAAGAGGTGGATTTGGACCTCGCTGCTCACCATTGATGGACAGACACCGAGCAGAGAGACTCGATGCCTCAACCATTTCTCACGCCAACAGTGTCCTACTGAGGTCGCAGCCGATGTGCTGTATTGTAGATCTGAGCGTGGCCCCTGGAACCCTGAATTCCACTCCTCGAACAGCCTCTCCATGTGAGTCACCATTCTCTCAATGGAGGATGTTGTGAGTCGGTGCTCAAGGTTAACGAGTCATGTTCTTCAGGGGCGCCTCCATGATGGATGCCATGGAATGGAGACCCTCACAGATCTCTGCCAGACCTCTCTGTGCATCCCACTGGACATCCAGCATCTGCCATCTGATGGACGACTCCAGAGGTTCATCATCTGTCTCGGACTCAGCATGCTCCTGATCTCCAACAGTGTTCCTACTGTTGGTGCCCTGGGACCTCACTTCCTCTACCACCTTCTCACATGAGTGTGATATGCTCTCACTACTGTGCACTACCCATGGAGATAGCAGCCTAATGCTCACCGATTTGTGAGTATCTTCGCTGGTGCCTGGTTCTGAGAGACAATTTGAGCCAAGTGCAGGAGCGATGTCTTCCTGGCTGCTTATCGAGGGGTCCTCAGGGTTGTCTGCAGCTCCTCCAGATGGCACATCTGTGGAAGGAAGGCACACCATCAGTAAATTCAATCATCGTCGCTACTGGACATGCTAGATAGCCTGATCAGTCATTGGTGAAGTGATGTCTGGTGCCTTCTGCATTGGAGCATCTGATGAGAGGAGCGTGTGATATTTCCTGTACCTGTGGCATATGCATCTGGATCCTGCATTTTACCTTCATCTCAGATCTCCATCTCACCAGGATCGGAGCAGCAAACTGGCTGGTGGCACTCCAACTTGAGAATATCAACTTAATTCCTTGAAAGAACCAGAAGACTTGAGATTTCCCCACTAGTTCAGTGGTGCTGTACTGCATTGTGACTTGTTTTCTCCTGATTGGGAACAATAGAATACCTCACTAGTGTTCTATCTTCCTTAAACTTCATTCCAGGTGCGCTCTCCCACCATTTGGGAATTAAGAGGGTCATTTCACAATACACTGAGGCCTCTTGTGCTGCCATTCCAGCCTTAGCAGGGCTGACTTCAGTGCTAGTTAGCATACACTCAGACCACTGAGCGCGCAGAAGAAAGGACATCCGTCCATACTTCACTTCACAGATCCATGCCATCTCTGCCACCCTCAGAAGACAATTGAACATTTTGCGGCACTGAAGCCAGGTGTGGCACACAATGTTGCGCCCACTGAAACTGTTGGTCTCTGAACAAGCCTTCCTTTTCATGTGGAGTGGCCTTCTCTTGCCGTCTCCAGTATCAGAATGTGCCACTTGGCACTGACTGCCTGAATTTAGACACCCAGGCACTCATTGGAGAAACCTAACGCTTATCCCACTCGCCTTCCATGACCTGCTGATGCTGATACCATCACTATCATGAAATTCCTTGCAATTATTGAACTAAGCTCCTTCAACATCCCCCATAACTCCATGCAGCCTTTACGGAGCTGCCCCCTTCGGTTTGAACCCCTCCCAATCACCGGGTGCTCATTGGCCCCGGCATCCAATGCGTTCCTACCCTCATTCAGTGTGAGCCCAACCAGCAGACAGGTTACATGCTGGGCGGTTACATGCCCACCTTGATATTGCGTTAACGACGCGATCTTGGGCAGGCACGGATTTCACATCCGCTTCCACCCCGGCCGACTTCATACGCACCCTGAAGTTAAAATTCAGGCCATAGACTTTACACAGTTGGTGTATATTGGCCCCATATAGTCAAGATTCAGGGATGTGTTTTATTTATTATGAGGGGAATATAATCAAGTTTGAATACAAATTGAACTGGAAAAAAATCTTGGTGTTCAATTCATCAAGTTTCAACCCATTTCTTGCAAACAAGAAGTTCCTGTTCCAAATAACTTTAAAATGATTCACAGTTACCTGGAATCACATTAATATCGTTATGAATGTGCATGTTAAAGTCGAGAACTATCAAAAGAGATAGGTCAGCTTCAACTAATTTGAATTACATTGGCTGCTGAAACAATAAATATTTATCAAAGGCCTTATGGTCAATTTTACATTTCTGACTCAGCTGCTAGCAGGATTGATTATGAAAAAGATCAATGAAACTGCATGTCCCCAGACTGGATTAGCTGAGGAAGCTGGAATTCATTGCATATGCAGTTGAAAGAACTAATCTAAAACATGGTCAAAATACACAATTGGAACATTAAAAATACAATATACAACTTGGCAAGCCTGGCACACTACAGCTTTGACATACATCACCCCACATTTTTCCTTTGAACCAGATTTGCTGTGAGGAATTAAGTGGGGGACAGATTGCTCGCGGTCAGAGTGTGGGAAAGAAATGGAGGGAATGTCATTGACTCATCACCTCATCCCTTCTTATGGCCGCGATAACAGCTCAATTATAGGATTTGAGTCATCTGTGGAATATGCAGGGCCAACAAGAGAGAAAAATTAACTTTAAATACAAATATCTCTGAAACATTGGCCAGGATTCTCTATTTGGGGGACGTTGTCCCGCCGGAGCTGAATTGCACTAGTTTTATGATCCCCTTGTGGTCTTAAAGCATAATGCAATTCCGTATTCCATGCCATGCAGATTTATGCATGACAAGGAATGCGAAGGGATATCAGGCGGCAATCTTGTGTGGGTGGTCCGATAGCTGAGTCCCACGGCCGGCACTCCAACCCCCGCACCTATATTGGGTGTATTCCCACCCCGCCGCACAGCAGCCATCCTCCCCCGATTGTCTGAATGCCCCCCCCTTACCCCCAAGTATGGGGGTTACCCGACACGCTGCCCCTCCCCCCCCCCTCCAGCAATCCCTAAAATCGGGGGACTCCCCACAGGGTCCTGTGTAATAGGAGGAAACCCACAGTGCCCCCTGCCTAAAGCAACCACCTCCACAGACTCCCCCGCCACACGCAGACCCCCCCTCCCCCACACAGACCATCACTACAAGGACCTCCGGGCTTCCAGAACGAAGACCCCTGTCTGTAAGCTAGAGAGAAGTCATAGATTTCACAGAATTTACAGTGCAGAAGGAGGCCATTTGGCCCACCAGCCCTTGGAAGAGCACCCCCATAACCCTACCTAACCCGCACATCCCTAGACACTAAGTGACAATTTATCTTGGCCAATCCATCTAACCTGGACTATGGGAGAAAGCTGGAGCACCCGGAGGAAATTCATGAAGACACGGAGAGAACGTACAAACTCTGCACAGTCACCTAAGGCCGGAATTAAACCCGGGTCCCTGGCGCTGTAAGGCAGCAGTGCTAACCACTGTACCACCCTCAAACTGTTTTTGGAAATGGCAAACTACTATGGATGTTTTTGCCAAACGTATTGATGGTATTGCCCCTTGCATATTCCCGCAACAAACATAAGCGTTGATCTTAGAAGACTCCACATAAGGAAGTTTTCAACAGAGTCAAGCAATTGCTGCATTCCTCAAAACTGTTAGTGCACTTTGACCCATCTAAAGAACTGATATTGACCTACAATGCCTCACCATATGGTGTGGGTGTAGTGTTGTCCCATGAGAAGGACAATGGCTCTGAAAGGTGGATAGTATATGTGTCAAGAATCCTCTCACAGGACGAAAATGGCAACTCATAAATCTAGAAGGACGGACAACAATAGTTTTTGGTGGCAAGAAATGCCACCAGTACTTACATGATAGAAACTTTGTCATAATTTCTGACTGCACAAAGCTCTTGGGTCTCTTCAAATAGGACAAGGCTCTCCCGCCGATCACCCTGGCAAGAATTCAACATGGGCGTTAATTCTGTCCGCCTATTATTATACTTTCAAGCACCGAGCTGGAACACACCCAGCAAATGCAGAAGTTCTTAATCGCTTTCCCTTGCAAGAAAGTACCATCTGTACTCCAGTACCACAAGAAATCATCATGGTATTAACTTTTTTTGGACTCATTGCCAGTCTCGGCGAAGGAGATCAGGGGCGGGATCCTCTAAACCCGCGGCAGAGTGTCCACGCCGTTGTAAACGCCATCGCGTTTTACGACGGCGTGAACGGGACAACCCGACGACTAATTCAAGCCCGCAAAAGGGGCCAGCACTGCACTGGAGCGGTTCATGTCCAGGAACTGGACCAATCGAGATCCACTTCTGTCCAAAGTGAGAGACAAAATACTAATATGATGGGTAAATTAGTCAGTTTCTGAGGAAATAAAACAATTATTTACCCGCCTAGCTGACCATGGGTGCAAAACCATATGTCGGCCCACTCTGGTTCATGCCGCTCCAGCTGCTTATCCCGGCGCGAACTGGGCGCCGTGGGATCTGCACATGCGCAGGTCCGCCGGCGCCAACACGCGCATGCACAGTGGCTTCCTTCAACGCGCCGGCCCCGACGCAACATGGTGCAGGACTACAGGGGCCAGCGCGGAAGAAACAAGGACCCCAGCCAGAGAGGCTGGCCCGCCGATCGGTGGGCCTCGATCGCGGGCCAGGCCACATATGAGGCCCCTCCCAGGGTCGGACCCTCCCCCCCCCCCCCACAAGCCGCCCCCCGAACCTTCCACGCCGAGGTTCTGCCGGCTGAGAGCAGTTGTGGACGGCGCCGGCGGGAGTCAGCGTTTTTACGCTCGGCCCATCCTGAGCCGAGAATCGACGAGCCGGCTGTGTGGAGCTGCTCCAACCACGCCGGCGCCAATGGCGCCGATTCTCTGCTCTATGGAGAATCACGTGCCGGCGTCGGGGCGGCGTGGCGCGATTTGCGCCGATCGCGGGGATCCTCCGGGCCGGCCTCCGGCTGAGAGAATCCTGCCCCAGGAACTGGACCAATCGAGATCCACTTCTGTCCAAAGTGAGAGACAAAATACTTATATGATGGGTAAATTAGTCAGTTTCTGAGGAAATAAAACAATTATTTACCCGCCTAGCTGACCATGGGTGCAAAACCTCATGTTGGTCCACTCCCGGGACCAATATATTTGCTCGTGATTGATGCACATTCTAAATGGATGGATAATTTTGAGATGAAGTCGCAAACATGCTACCGTCGAAAGATTACATCAATGCTTTATATTCACTGACCTGAAGTCGTGGTATCAGATAATGGAACCTTATTCACAAGTGCTGAGTTTCAAAATTTCACCGCTCTCTACCTTATTAAACACATTACAACTGTGTCTTAGCCGAGAGAGCTGTCCAAACTTTCAAGTCTGACCTAAAGTAACTGTCAGGAGGAAACTTGGAAACCAAAATCTCAAGATTCCTCCTTCGCAGTCGTACCATTCCACATGCAACAACAGGAGTTCCACCAACAGAACTCTTAATGAAATGGCTTCTCAGAATGATACTGAACCTCATGTTTGCCAGGGAGATTAGAAGCCCGGCAAAGTAATCAGAAGGCAAGCCATGATTAACAAAGTGCAACATAATCATTTATGGCAAATGAAGTAGTATACGTGTGAAACTTTGGTAGTGGATCAAGCTGGATCACCGGAATTATTGTCTCTGAGACCGAACCTGTTTCATACCAAGTGGACATGGAGTGATGGATCGTTCATCAACATGTGGACTACTTGAGGGGTAGAGAAACAGCCCGACAGTCAGTGTTGCCATCAAGAAATGTTTTCAAACTTGTATGCACCGAAGTACTTGTTATCAACATAACTGATGTATCTGTGGAAGCAAATAGTGACGAATTGCCTGTGAATCGCCTTGTTGCAGTTCCTGTTAATGTCAATCCTGTGAAAGCATCTCAGACAACAGAATTACACTGCTCTACCAAGAATCAGAAAACCCCCTCAAAGACTTGACTTACAATGGATTGACTTATGTGCCATGGTCTATAGTAATTTAAAACAAAATCCATTTTAAGTTTCCTGGTGTTTTTCCTGCTTCTACTTACATCTTTGTACTATATATAATATTCCCTAATAAACAGGTGACCTTTTTGTCATTCATTACCTCATTACTTCATGTTATGCTTTGCCTCTTGTCTGCTTTGAACTGAAAATTTGCTGATCGAAACTCAAAAAGGGAATGTGCACACCTCTGTCGCAAAATGCTCAAGAACATGTCTGCAACACTTTTAAGAATGCTTTATGATTGAGATTACTAATGCAATTAACATAGAAATAATGGGGGCAATTCTCCAGCCGCATTGCATCCGGTGCACATCCCGCAATTCCGGAAGAATAGCGGGGGAACCCCTCAATGGGGTTTGTGCTGGGCGCCGAATAGAGCACGATGCTCCTGGCACGTGGCACCTGATGCAATCTGATTCACTCCTTCACTGGGTGTGAATCATAGAATCATAGAATTTACAGTACAAAAGAAGGCCATGCGGCCCATCGAGTCTGCACCGGCCTTTACAAAGAGCACCCTACTCAAGCCCACGTCTCTACCCTATCCCTGTAACCCAGTAACCCCCACTTAACCTTTTTGGACATTAAGGGCAATTTAGCATGGCCAATCCACCTGACCCGCACATCTTTGGACTGTGGGAGGAAACCGGAGCACCCGGAGGAAACCCACGCAGACAGGGGGAGAACATGCAGACTCCGCACAGACAGTGCCCCAAGCCAGGATTCGAACCTAGGACCCTGGAGCTGAGAAGCAACTGTGCTAACCACTCTGCTACCGTGCTGCCCCACGAATCAGATTTGTATATTTGAATAACCATTTAAATATACTCAGTGAGTTTAGTGCCGAATTCCTCCGGTTCACGTCATTCTCCCCCCATCACAGGCAAAGCGCAAGGCTGGTGGGAATCACTCCTGGTCTCCACCACCGGAGACTAGACATGATGACCATGCTGGGGGGCATGGTGGGCATTGGAGCTCCTGGGTGGTTGGAGACATTCCCTGACACCCTTGGAACCTGGCAGTGCCAATGTGTCGGCACTGTTGGGAGCCATTTAGGCACTTCCAGGATGCCAGGGGCAATGCCAAGGGGTGAGATCTGAATGGAGAGGGGCTGAAATGAGTGGGGGCATGAAGAAGTGGGCCATGGAGGGGCAGGGTCCTGAAGGGCATGGGGATTGTGGGAGAGGCATGAGGGGGGCATGAAAGGGATTTTGGAGGGCACAATGGTGCGGGGGGGGGGGGGGGGATGCTGACAGAGAGAGGGGCCTGATATTAGTGAGGATTATGGAGGAGACACTGAAACCCTATGCCAGGCTATTGGGTGGGGGAGAGGACTTTACTGTCACTTTTAGATTAGAGAATACAATAAAAATGAGCCCTGATCTCTGTGAACCCGGTCCTGCCAGCATATTTAGGCCTTGCTCCTCTCAATGCTGCAAAACTCGCCACCCTTCAAAAGAATTTTGTAGTGTGGGTGGATTGTGATTTGAATTGCTCCGAATGACGCAATGGGAACCACACATCATTTCCCATCGGAGACCACACTTAGAAGTCTTATAGGACAATCCCGCCCAATTGTTGCATTACAACAATTCACTTCAAAAGTACTTCCTTCAGTGTGAAGGACTGTGAAATAGTTCTGTGATGCAAGGCACTCTGCCAATGTTTCTGCATCTCAATGATGTTAAGTAGGTGGTGAAGTGTTGGGTACTCTGATACACAGACGAACCAACACAGTTGTGAATGGTACAACGCAGTTTTATTTCAATCAACTATTAACATAGTAAACTCTGGTACGCAGCACATGGCGAATGTCTGAGTGGCTGGCAATGAGGTCTGTGCCCTGAGCCGTCTCCTGCTCGAGTGCCCAGGAAGTGTTGTGTTCCCTGTTTTGTACTGTGTATGCTCTTGTCTGTGATTGGCTGTCATGTTGTGTGTGTTGATTGGTCCTTTGATCTGTCCATCATTATGTATGTATGTATGTGCTATGATGTTCACCTGAATATCATGGCATCCTCCTTTTTTACAAGATTATGTGCCTACGTGGTTATAAATAGAGATGTGTACTGAGTGTAGCTAAATGTGTGTGTGTGTAATATTTACAGCATGTACATGGGGCTTAACTATATACAAGGGGCGATGTCGGGTGTGACATAATAATGAGGTTGTACCATAAACAAAGAACGGGGAAATGTTGAACGAGAAAACAAATTCCTGTAATAATAAGAACATAAACATATTAACATGTATAAACAGTCTCATAAGTCCAGTCTAGTAGGTGGGCGACGAATTCGGGTTGACCGCCTCAAGGGTAGGTCTGGAACCACCAGCTGAGGAACCGGCCTGGCCACGGGCGACGACGGAAGTGGCATGGTAGCAGGCAGCTCCACGAAGTTGATATCAGGAACAACAGGAGGGCACGGTGTCAGTGTAAGGTCTCGTAGCGAGCGTGGAAGCAGGAGAAGAGCCCTTCGATTGCGCCTACGAATGGATCCATCAGGCATGCGAACCAGGAACGAGCGGGGAGCCACGCGTCGGAGATCTTTGGCAGGTGCTGACCAGCCACCCTCTGGTAGGCGGATGCGGACTTCGTCTCCAGGGGCCAGGGCGGGAAGATCAGTTGCCCGTGTGCCATATGACCTCTTCTGGCGACCGCGCTGCAGTTGCATCCTGTACAGTACCGGAGCATGGTCGATTGTGGGTGCCAGAATGGAAGGCACAGTGGTCCTGAGGGCGCGACCCATCAACAGCTGGGCTGGTGAGAGACCAGTGGCTTGTGGGGCCGAGCGATAGGCCATTAGGGCGAGGCAGAAATCCGATCCGGCAGCAGCAGCCTTGCAGAGGAGCCGCTTGACAATGTGAACGCCCTTCTCCGCCTTTCCATTGGACTGGGGGTGCAGAGGGCTGGACGTCACGTGTGTGAAGTCATACGAGGCAGCAAATGATGACCATTCCTGGCTGGCGAAACAGGGCCCATTGTCTGACATGACAGTCATCGGAATGCCGTGGCGAGCGAAGGTGTCTTTGCAGGCCCTTATGACAGCGGACGACGTCAAATCGTGCAGGCGTAAGACCTCTGTGTAGTTGGAGAAGTAGTCAATGAAAATGACATAGTCCCTGCCGAGCGCGTGAAAGAGGTCCACACCCACGGGGACGTCACCAGCTCCTGGGGCAGAAGCATTTCAGGAGGTTGCGCCGGCTGAAACCTTTGGCACGTGGGGCAGTTGAGCACCATATTGGCAATATCATCACTGATGCCCGGCCAGTATACCGCCTCTCGGGCCCTCTGTCTGCACTTCTAGACCCCCAGGTGGCCTTTGTGTCGTTGGTCGAGAACCAGCTTGTGCATGCTGTACAGAATCACAATCCGGTCCAGCTTCAGAAGGACACCATCAATGACGGCCAGGTCGTCTCGGACATTGTAGAACTGCGGACACTGCCCTTTGAGCCACCCTCCCGTCATGTGGCGCATCACACGTTGTAGAAGGGGGTCGGCCGCAGTCTCTCGGCGAATACGAGCCAGACTGGAGTCGTCAGCTGGCAGATTTGCCGATGTGAAGGCCACCTGCGCCTCGACCTGACATACGAACCCCTCCGAATCTGGCGGCGTGCTCACTGCTCTAGATAGGGCATCCGCAATGATAAGGTCCTTCCCTGGGGTGTAGGCCAGTTGGAAGTTATACCTCCTGAGTTTAAGTAGGATGCGCTGGAGGCGAGGGGTCATCTTGTTCAGGTCCTTGTTTATGATGCTGACCAGAATGCGGTGGTCAGTTTCAACAGTGAACCGGGGAAGACCATACACATAGCCATGGAACTTGTCTAAACCGGTTAGCAAGCCCAGGCACTCCTTTTCGATCTGCGCGTAGCGCTGCTCTGTGGGGGGCATGGCCCGCGATGCATAGGCGACCGGGGCCCATGACGCAGTGTCATCCTGCTGCAGGAGCACTGCCCCAATGCCGGACTGGCTGGCATCAGTCAAGATTTTAGTGGCACGAGACGTGTCAAAGAACGCCAATACCGGTGCTGTGGTGAGCTTGAGTTTGAGCTCCTCCCATTCCTGCTGGTGCGTGTGCTGCAACTGGAACTCCATGGACTTTATGACGAGGTGGCGCAGAGCTGTCGTGTGGGAGGCAAGGTTGGGAATGAACTTCCCCAGGAAGTTGACCATGCCTAGGAAGCGTAGCACTGCTTTCTTGGCTGCCGGCTGCGGCATGGCTGTGATGGCGCTCACCTTGTCTGCATCCAGACGGACCCCTGACCGGGAAATGTGGTCCCCCAGGAACTTCAGCTCGGTTTGGCCGAAAGAACACTTGGCTCGGTTGAGGCGCAGGCCGTTTTCACGTACGCGTGCAAAGACTCGTTGGAGACGATAGATGTGCTCCTGTGGTGCGGTGGCCAGATGATGACGTCATCCACGTATACGCGCACCCCTTCGATGCCTTCCATCATCTGCTCCATGATCCTATGAAAGACCTCGGATGCCGAGATGATGCCAAATGGCATTCGGTTGTAGCAGAACCTGCCGAAAGGGGTGTTGAAGGTGCATAGCTTTTGGCTGGACGGATCGAGTTGGATCTGCCAAAAACCCTTAGAGGCATCCAGTTTCGTAAATATTTTCGCCTGGGCCATTTAGTTCGTGATCTCTTCCCATTTGGGTATGGGGTAATGTTCCCGCATAATATTGTTATTGAGGTCTTTTGGGTCAATACAGATCCGGAGCTCGCCGGAGGGCTTCTTGACACACACCATGGAGCTGACCCACGGCGTGGGCTTCCTGACCCTGAATAGGACCCCTTGGTCCTGGAGATCCTGCAGCTGCTGCTTGAGGCGGTCTTTGAGTGGCGCAGGGACTCTGCGAGGTGCGTGAATGACCGGGCTGGCGGCTGGTTTGAGTCGAATTCTGTAGGTGTATGGCAGTGTTCCCATGCCCTCGAATGCCTCCTGGTTGTGGGCGAGGAGCGATTGGAGCTGTGCGTTGAACTCTGCATCCGGGAAGTCAGACGTGCCGTCTGGAGAGAGAGAGTGGACTCATTGCACGAGGTGGAGAGCCTTGCATGCCTGTGTGCCTAGCAGGGAGTCCTTCGATGAGCCGACTATCTTGAACGAAAGTGTGGCCATGTGTGTTGTGTGTCACCTGGAGCTGGCAGGATCCCATAGCCAGGATAACGTTCCCGTTGTAGTCGACCATCCTGCACCGGGACGGCCGAATTGGTGGTCTGACCTTCATGGCGTAGAAGGCTGACCATGCTATGAGGTTGGCGGAGGCGCCAGTGTACAGGCGGAAAGTTATTGGCGATCGGTTGACCGTCAGGGTGGCACATCATTCATCACCCGGATTGATCGAGTTAACTCGGTTCCCATCAATGACCGCAACACGGAAGGCGTCTCGGTCATCTGTGTCACCGGTCTGGATGTCGTCTGGGCATGATTCGTAATGGGGAGGCTGAATGGTCCGCACGTCCCTGTGAGGTTGTCGGAGTTGTGGAAGATTGACAGGTTGAGCTGCTCGACAGTAAGCAGCGTAGTGGCCCACCTTGCCACAGCGTTGGCATTGTCGGGTTCTTGCGGGATATTGCCACTTTAAATGTGCAGCTTCACAGTTGCCGCACGTCGTGATGTCATGGCGTTCGTTGCGCCACTGCGCATGCGCAGTTCGGTCTTGCGTCGAGCACGCCTGCGCATCACGTCCCTCAGTGTTGCCGCAGATTTTGGCGCGCACAAACGCAGGAGGCCTCGAAAAGCGCGCGAAATGGCCGCCCTCGTCCGGGCCGCGGGCCGGGAGGAACTCGATCGCCTGGACCCGTTCGGACTCTTGGGGCACCTGGCTCGCCGATCCGGCCGCGTAGCACCCCCGCCGCTCCGATTCGGTCACCTGAAATTGGGCATAGCGGCTAGTCGTGTTTTCGTACAGGACACAGGCTTCGATTGCGGAGGCCTTTAATTTTTAAAAGCTGCTGGCGTAGGGTGCCCGAGGCAACCCCAAAAATGATCTGGTCCCAAATCATGGAATCTGAGGTGGTGTCGTAACCGCAGGACTGCGCGAGGATGCGGACATACGTAAGGAATGACTGAAAGAGCTCATCCTTACCTTGCAGGCGCTGCTGGAAGACATACCTCTCAAAGCTCTCGTTGACCTCGACGTTGAAGTGTTGGTCGAGCTTGAGAAGGACCGGCTCGTATTTGGATTTGTCCTCGCCTTCCGCGAACACCAGGGAGTTGTAGACGTGGATGGCGTGCTGACCTACGGTGGTGAGGAGGATGGCGATCTTTCTGGTGTCCGAGGCGCTCTCTTTTTCGTTGGCTTCCAGAAAGAGCTGGAAGCGCTGTTTGAACAGCTTCCAATTGACGCCAAGGTTCCCAGCGACTTGCAACGGCTGCGGTGTGTTGACGGTGTCCATGGCGCAGGATGGCAGATTTGTGGGTAGGTATCAAATCACTCCTGGTATCATGAAGTGTTGGGTACTCTGATACACAGATGAACCAACACGGTTGCGAATGGTACAACGCAGTTTTATTTCAATCAACTATTAACATAGTAAACTCTGGTACTCAGCACATGGTGAATGTCTGAGTGGCTGGCAATGAGGTCTGTGCCCTGAGCCGTCTCCTGCTCGAGTGCCCAGGAAGTGGCGTGTTCCCTGTTTTGTACTGTGTATGCTCTTGTCTGTGATTGGCTGTCGTGTTGTGTGTGTTGATTGGTCCGTTGATCTGTCCATCATTATGTATGTATGTATGTGCTGTGATGTTCACCTGAATATCATGACAGGTGGCTCAGGAAGTAAGTCTCAGTACTTGATGACCTTGAGGTTTTGATCATCCTTGCAATTGTTTTTGATGGATTGACAAAAAAATATCTGGATAAACAGCAACTGTGTATGATAGCAGATTGAAAGGACCTCAATGATCAACATTGCAGGTAAAGGATAGGTTTTAATATATGAGCTATATTAGAAATGCCGTACACAAAATTATAAAGGTACAAATATGTTCTGAATTTGCAAGCTGGCAGTGCACATTGGGAACTTGGGTGGAAATTATGGGCTGTGTACCTGGGACTTTTCCAAAAAACTCTATTGATAGGACAGGTTGCACACGAGTGCTGCAAACTCAGTTATTGCCCCAGTGAATTTTCAGTAAGTCCTAAACAAATGTTGCTTCACAGGAAAATCAAAAAAAAAGGAAATGCAAATGTCTAAGAATAATAAAGAGTTCCCTCTTTGAAAATGTAATTGTGACAATCAAAATGTGTACAGCACAACCAATCACTTAATTAACCCAACTCAAAATTAGAACTGGAATTAAAGTAATGACCACCCTTCTGCTATAAAAAGTAGGCCTAAATTGCTCTGATATTTCAATGTCTCTCTTTTTAATTGAATTTTAACCTAAGTGGCGACAGATATCTTCAAACTGATTCTGCTACGGTTTTAATGCATGATTCAATATCCCAAATAATTCTTAGATACATTCCAAATGCAAGAACAATTAGATATTTCCAATTAGTTAGAAATGGTTCTCTAGCTGTGAGTAATAGCCATCTATTCAGCTTCGATATATGTCAAATAGCAAAGCTGGAGGTTCTTGATTAAAGATCATGCTTAATATTTTCATACATATTTTACCATTATCTTACATGGATTGGATCAAGCCTTGAAAATGTAAATAGCAGAGGTACTCTATATTTTGTTTCATTTTAGACTATATTAAATATTTGATTTTACACGGTTTGTGGAATCATTGCATTAATTATAAACCCTGCCAACATTAAAGTTGCAGAGATTCCATTTCTCAAGAAACGTGGAAAGAATTATATGCCAACAGAAGGCATATAATGGTCTTCTTCTGTGGTATGTTGTTAAAATCTAAAATCCATTTGCAAAAATATCACCATTTTAACCTTTCACCTGGAATCACTGGGCCAGGGAATGGAAGTTTCAGCCATAACGTTAAAACGCTGTCCAGAATGTGTGCATGAATATTGGTTGTAACAAGATTGGGCTTGAATGTGGATCTCATGACTCCCCCCCCCCCCCAAACCATCATAGCCTACTGCTGAATCGGCCATTGACACAGACTTTCTCAGTGCATAATCATAGAATCATAGAATTTACAGTGCAGAAGGAGGCCACTTGGCCCATCGAGTCCACACCAGCCCCTACAAAGAGCACCTCACTCAAGCCCACGTATCTACCTATCCTCGGAACACAGTAACCCCCCCTTAACCTTTTTTTGCACACTCAGGGCAATTTAGCATGGCCAATCCGCCTAACCCGCACATTTTTAGACTGTGGGAGGAAACCGGAGCACCCGGAGGAAACCCACGCAGACACGGGGAGAACGTGCAGACTCCACACAGACAGTGACCCAGCCGGGAATTGAACCTGGGACCCTGGAGCTGTGAAGCAACTGTGCTAACCACTATGCTGCCGTGCTGCCCAGATATGGAAGGTTGCTAGTCAGCAGAAATATTAGGAGGGATTGGCATCCTGGAAACTAACTCCAACACTCAGAAGTATTCTCATGAAGCAAAGGGAAAAAAATGGACGGCATGGGAAAAGAAAGGGGAAATAATAATAATGAATGACCAAGATTATTTTACTTACGACTGAATTCCTGATTGCAGAAACATTTTTCTGTTTAATAGAAAGAGGGTGAAGCATCTTTACACTGTTCAAATTTATTTATCTAATTATATTTATTTTTGCTGCGTTGAAAAATCTTAACAAATCATAGAATTTACAGTGCAGAAGGAGGCCATTCGGCCCATCGAGTCTGCACCGGCTCTTGGAAAGAGCACCCTACCCAAGGTCCACACCTTCACCCTATCCCCATAACCCATAACCCAGTATCCCCACCCAACACTAAGGGCAATTTTGGACACTATGGGCAATTTAGCATGGCCAATCCACCTAACCCGCACATCTTTGGACTGTGGGAGAAAACCGGAGCACCCGGAGGAAACCCACGCACACACGGGGAGGATGTGCAGACTCCGCACAGACAGTGACCCAAGCCGGAATCGAACCTGGGACCCTGGAGCTGTGAAGCATTTGTGCTATCCACAATGCTACCGTGCTGCCCTGAAAATGACATAGAATTTACTAGAGTGGGGAATTCAGGCAAGCCCCCTTTGTTAGATTTTTTTTCACACATTTCAGTTCGAGAAACCTTTATGCGCACTGTGAATGATGGAACTGAGTCTATTTTCTTAACCAATCAGATTCAAGGGTGAGGAAATGAGGGTGAATTGGGACTGAATTCCTGTGGAGTCAGGGAGACACTGCAGAACTTAGAAATTACCCATTTCCTGGATTCCCGGCTCCATTCCCGCCGCATCCAATTTCCATCAGCACAGGATAGGGCAATCATGCTGATGTGGGCCGCGAGCCTACATCCTCCACTCCTGACCTGGGTGACTCCACTGTGGGCATAGACATCTCCTAGCTGTCCACAATTTTCTTCGCGATGGGTCAACTTTTCAATGAGAGGTGTCATGAACCATAATCTGCTTGAGGAAATCTTTTTAAAGATAGGTTCAATAGGTCTTACTCATGCCCCCTCCTCACCTGCCCCCAATGGCCAACTCACACTCTCCATGTCAACCTATGACCCTCATCCAACCTCCATGGCCCTCATACCCTGAATGCCACACTTGGCACTTCAATGTCATTTGCCAAGTATGAAATTAAATCAAAGTCGCCATAGTCCCCAAGAACCATAGGCTGCTTTCCCCTTCTGAGAGGGAGCTAACTGGTGGCGATTTAACCTGAGGGTCACCACACCACAGGCAAGGGGCAAGGTTGAGGAGGCGGGGCCTTCACGCATAACCTCAGCTGGACCCATGCTGTTGGCATCAATCCACATAAAAAAACATCTGTCCAGGCAATTTAGCTAATCAACCTCAGTATATACTCTTTAAAGAACTAATGAACCCTATAGTAACAGCGTCATGTATGAAAAGACTTTAAAAAAAGTAATTCATAATTTTCTTACACTGCTTTTACTGCAGCCCTATAAAAGTGTCTAAGGAATATTGGTGAGTTACTGCAGTGCAACTTATCGATGGTACACACGGTTGCTACTGTTTATCAGTTGTGGAGGGTTGGTATGGTTGTGGAAGGGGGAGCAATCAAGCAGGCTGCTTTGTCCTGGATGGTGTCGAGCTTCTTGAGTGTTGATGGAGCACAAATTGCAGAGAACACAATGTATGACCCCATGGTTCAGTGATACCTCTCTGCAGGTCCCCCAGGCCAGGAAAGGCAGGAGGTGCTGTTTCCTAGGGATGGTAGCAGGATGCCCTTCTGCCTGACAATGGTGACCTGGGAAGAGGTCACAGCAGAGATCCGTGCTCGAGGGCCCACAAAAGAAACAAACTGCAGTTTCCATAAAGGATGAACAATCTGCTGTGCTCCATCAGGGTAAGTCATTCTGTCTGCTCACTGCAAGTATGCAAATGCAGAATGATGTCAGGCAGGAGTTTGAGTTGCAGGACTCAGCAGGAGATTGGACGTGTGCACTGAATATGCGGCAGCCAATTAATACTCTCAATGTTCTATCCATTGCAAGAGACCATAATTGATCATCACTTACTAAGGAGGTCTCAGGGGTTGTTGTAGATGTGCATGCTCCAAAACTGTTAATGCATTCATTGGGATGACACTCAATCGTTTTGTCTGTCTGCAGGACATGACTGCTCACAACCGAAGGGAGCGAGTCCAGAAACATACTAGAGATTAGAGTCCTCACCGTCCAACTTTTCGGGGAAGCTGGGACCTTACCTGTGTTGAAAGTGAGACAGGTCACCCCCAGGAATCCAGCAAGTTGCGGGAATTCATTGTGACTAAGGGGAGGACTGGACAATTGCTAATGTTGTCCCTTTGTTTAAGAAGGGCAGCAGGGAAAATCCAGGGAATTATAGACCTGTGAGCTTGACACAGTGGTAGACAAACTGTTGGAGAAGATACTGAGGGATAGGATCTGTTCACATTTGGAAGAAAATAGACTTATCAGTGACAGGCAGCATAGTTTTATGCAGGGAAGGGCATGTCTTACATACCTAATAGAATTCTTTGAGGAAGTGACAAAGTTAATTGATGAAGGAAGGGCTGTAGATGTCATATACATGGACTTCAGTAAGGCGTTTGATAAAGTTTCCCATGGCAGGTTGATGGAAAAAGTGAAGTCGTATGGGGTTCAGGGTGTACTAGCTAGATGGATATAAAACTGACTGGGCAACAGGAGACAGAGAGTAGTGGTGGAAGGGAGTGTCTCCAAATGGAGAAAGGTGACTAGTGGTGTTCCTCAGGGATCCGTGCTCGGACCACTGTTGTTTGTGATATACATAAATGATCTGGACGAAGGTATAGGTGGTCTGATTAGCAAGTTTGCAGATGATACTAAGATTGGTGAAGTTGCAGATAGCGAGGGGGACTGTCAGAGAATACAGCAAAATATAAATAGATTGGAGAGTTGGGCAGAGAAATGGCAGATGGAGTTCAATCCAGGCAAATGCAAGGTGATGCATTTTGGAAGATCCAATTCAAGAGTGGACTATACGGTCAATGGAAACGTCCTGGGGAAAATTGATGTACAGAGAGATCACGGAGTTCAGGTCCATTGTACCCTGAAGGTGGCAACGCAGGTCGATAGAGTGGTCAAGAAGGCATACAGCATGCTTGCCTTCATTGGACGGGGTATTGAGTACAAGATTCGGCAGATCATGTTACAGTTGTATAGGACTTTGGTTAGGCACATTTGGAATACTGCGTGCAATTCTGGTCGCCACATTACTAGAAGGATGTGGATGCTTTAGAGAGGGTGCAGAGGAAGTTCACCAGGATGTTGCCTGGTATGGAGGGTGCTAGCTATGAAGAAAGGTTGAGTAGATTAGGATTGTTTTCATTGGAAAGACGGAGGTTGAGGGGGGACCTGATTGAAGTCTACAAAATTATGAGAGGTATGGACAGGGTGGATAGCAACAAGCTTTTTCCAAGAGTGGAGGTGTCAATTACAATGGGTCACGATTTCAAGGTGAGAGGGGGAAAGTTTAAGGGAGATGTGCGTGGAAAGTATTTTACGCAGAGGGTGGTGGGTGCCTGGAACGCTTTGCCAGCGGAGGTGGTAGAGACGGGCACGATAGCATCATTTAAGATGCATCTAGACAGATATATGAACGGGCGGGGAACAGAGGGAAGTAGATCCTTGGAAAATAGGCGACAGGTTTAGATAAAGGATCTGGATCGGCGCAGGCTGGGAGGGCCGAAGGGCCTGTTCCTGTGCTGTAATTTTCTTTGTTCTTTGTTCTTTGCACTCTGCATTTGTCAGATGCACATACAGAGTGCAGCTGGCAGATGCACATTCAGCGTGAGACATTATTTAGATCAGAGAACCAGCTTAGGTATCCACTGAATCTTTCTCTTCTCCACTCTAGGTATCAGCAAGAAAAAAGGGGAGGCAAAGGAGCCAGGTGACCTGGAGCTCCATCTTCAGTTCCAACCCCATCTCTGAGGATGGTGCCTCGAAATCCTCAGATAACACGCTGCATTCACCTGCATCTCTACCAGCACAGAGACACCTCACTGGCTGCATGTTCTAGTGTAGGCTCATGGCCACAATTTGGTGAGCAGAACACCGCCATGGGTCCAGAGCTGATTGTGATAGTTATAGCCAAGGCCATTGACACTTGGAGGATTGCTGGAGACCTGGCCCTTTCTTTTTTTAAATAAATTTAGAGTACCCAATTATTTTTTTCCAATTAAGGGGCAATTTAGCGTGGCCAATCCACCTACCCTGCACATCTTTGGGTTGTGGGGGTGAAACCCATGCAGACATGGGGAGAATGTGCAAACTCTACATGGACAGTGACCCAGGGCCGAGATTCGAACCCGGATCCTCAGTGCCGCAGTCCCAGTGCTAACCACTGTGTCACATGCCACCCCGACCAGGCCCTTTCTGAGCTGGAGATAATGGGCCTTGGACTCGATTGTAAGAGAGACGTTAGAGTTGCTGAGACTTCAAGTAGACTGGACCAAAAGCTGGATGTATCCATCCTCGTTGTGTCTGTTGTCGTGGCTCTCTAATCCAAGCATTTGACTGGCTCCATGGAAACGTTAGAAACTGCCTTGAACACCCAGGTCCAGCACAACACAAAGTGGCTGCCCAACATGTGCTCAGACCTGCACTCCATCGTTCTAGTCATGGGTGCAATACAGCAGTGGCTAGTTGCTTCAATGGTCGCAGGCATTTCAGAGGTGGAACTTAGACAACCAATAGAGCCTGATGATGTCCTCCAAGAGAGTCACTTCTCTCACATTACCAACATTATGATCACTGATTACTCTGACATAAAGATGCTTAAGCATTGGCCATCATTTGTGAGTGTGTGGTGGGCACGCATCATGCAATCCATTACTTACAGCTCACCATATTCTGTGCAGAGTGTGCAACAAAGTCATTGTATCTCCTGCTGCCCAGATGTGAGATGTGAGGTGGATGCAAACGCGTGTTCAAAGGCTGTTCAATAGGCTATGTGAGTGGAAAGGAAGTTCAAAGTTAAAACAGTGAAGCTCTACACTGCACTCTGAACAATAAAAAATGAAAGCCTTCCCTAGATGCTAGGTGAATGATGTGGGCATGTACAACCATTCCTGGCTGTCCTTGTTTAAATCTAATATTGAGCTAACGTGCAGCTGGCAGCTGCATGTAAAGAGACAATGGGCGAGTTGGCCTTAACTGTAAGAGTGATTGAGTTTAGCATTAAAGAGGTGTGTGTACAATTCACTACAGCCTTCACAAGGCCTCTCATGGGGAATAGTTTGCCCTGCCCCTCTCCTTATCAGAAATAAGAATAGACCTTACATAAAGGGATTGCAACCAAAGTGCACTGGATTTTATTAAAGGACCGGGGTACTACCCCATGAGATGAAAGCAAGTGGAATGGGACCTTGCAGAGTGCCGAGGGACTGTTTATGTAAGGCAGCAGGAGCTCCTGCTGGGCTCTGCAGGGTCCATGCAGGAAAGAAGTTTAACTTGGTTGGTGTGTCCAGAATGATGGAACACAGTGTCGCAGTGATTCTGAGACCATCTAGGGCTGAGATGTGTACGATTCTCTACAATTGAGGAATCATGAGTGATTGGAACTCCACACCCTATAGTGCAGTAAAGGATGTCATTCAGTGGACATCAAAGTTACTTTGATACTTTGGGGGATATGGGTTTACTGAGGGCAGTGGGCGATCAGGGACCAGTCAAAAGAACATACATGGTCAAGGTGCAGGAGGAGCGATCTCGGTGGCCAAATGGCCTAAACTTGCTGGTTACCCCTTTGCACCCATGTTTCTGGTACTGCCTGAAAGATCTCGGTGCAAGGTCTGAGGGTGGCATGAGTGCATCCCTGCCCAAGTAAGATTTCTGTTTCTTTCAATGTACAATGCATACAGAATTTGTGACGAAATGGGAAAAGTTTAATATCTATGTACAGGTGCCTGAGGTCGTGGGAGTGTTATGCAGGTTCTGAGGTTTTGATGTATGCATTTAGTACAAGGGGTCTGTCTATCATCACAGCTTGGTGCATTCAAAGGATCACACCACCAGCAGGGCTGATGTTAAGTACTGCAATTTAATTCAGCTGTCATAAATGAAGGTGCATGAGGGTAAACTCTAATGTGTGTTACATATAAGGTACTGCAGCCTGCCAGCCAGGACAGATTGAAAACAAAATAGTAAAAAATAACGATTGGCAGCTTACTCTACCTAGAATCTGTCAGATATTAGATTGTCACCGGCCCACCTGCCACATTGCACCTTTGCAATGGACTCTACATGTGCCTCCGTGACATCCTGGTCATCATTATCACCATCCCCTTTCCATTCCTCATTATCAGGGGAGACATCTTCCTCCTCAATGTCTCCCTCAGCAAAGACATGCTTCCTTTATTGCATGAAGGTGTGTGGGGCACAGCAGATTACAGTGACCCAGGACACTCTCTGTGAGGAATATTAGAGTACCCCAACTGAGCAATCCAAACATCTAATCCACATGTTTAGGAGGCCTGTTGTCTGTTCAGTGGTCATCCTTGTGCAGCAATGTATCTCTCCTTGGCGGAATGCCGTGGACCATCAATTGGCATTATCAGCCAGGTCTTCTTTTGTTTGCACTGGAATGCTACTTTAGGCTGCATTTAAGTTCTAGTTTTGTGGCTGAGGGAGTTCAGTGAGGAAGGAGTGCGGTGCTCCTTTCATCTTCAACCTTTCCTCTGAAAGGAGAGTGGCGACCTTGCGGCGGAAACCATCGGGCCATCACAGCGACTTTTAGAGGTGACGTCACAGTTCAGAAAGTGACATGGTACCAACAGGAGCAACTAATTGGTGAGTATGTCTTGGTGGGTATTTCCAAACTAGATTAAATTGTAAGGCATTGTTTTAGCAAGGTTGGGGCTTAATTGATTTATTTTATTTTTCTGAAAAAAAGTCTTCTAAAGTTTTAAATTTAAAGGTTTTAATCATGATAGGGGAGTTCAAAGCCACGGTATATTCCCCCTGCTCTATGTGGGCAGCAGAGCACATATTGAGTCCCCAGGACCAGCTTGTGTGCAGGAAGTGTATCCAGCTGCAGGTCCTAGAAGCTTGGGTTTCAGAGCTGGAATGGTGGCTGGGGACATTGTGGAGCATCCGCGAGTCTGAGAACATCATGGATAGCACATTTAGAGAGGTGGTCATACCGCAGCTGAAGGGGCTTGTGGAAGGAAGGGAATGGGTGACTACCAGGCAGGCCAAGAGAAACAGGCAGGTAGCTCAGGAGTCCCTGGGGTGCCACTCACAAATCGGTACTTCATTTTGGAAGTTGATGAGAGCGCTGGTTCTTCCAGGGAATGTGGACAGAGTCAAGCTTCTGACACCACAAGCAGCTTGTCTGTACAGGGGTTGGGGAGGTGGGGGGGGGGGGGGGAGGAAGAGCAATAGTAATAGGGGATTTTATAGTCAGGGGAACAGATAAGTGCCATTGTGGTTGTCTACATGATTCAAGGATAGTGTTTTGCCTCCTTGGTGCCAGGGTCCAGATGCCAACGAACTGCAGCAGGATATCCTGAAGGGGGAGAGTGATAAGACAGAGGTCATGGCACATGTTGGTACCAATGACATAGGTAGAAAGAGGGATGAGGCCTTGCATCAAGAATTTCAGGGAGCTAAGTAGTAGACTGAAAAGCAGGACCTCTTGGATTGTAATCGCTGGATTATGGTCAGTGCCATGTGCTACCAAGCACAGGATAATGAGAATAGCAGAGATGAATACATTGCTTAAGAGTTGGATCGTGAGGGAGGGGGTTTAGATTGCTGGATCACTGGGACCGTTTCTGGAGAAGGTGGGACCTATACAAATTGGAATGTCTACATCTGAACGAGAGTGGGACTAACTCCTTTGCGGGCGGGTTTGCTGGTGCTGTTGGGGAGAGTTTAGTAAGAAGTCTTACAACACCAGGTTAAAGTCCAACAGGTCTATTTGGAATCACTAGCTTTCGGAGCGTAGCTCTTTCATCAGCTGAGTCACCTGGTACTGGATTCTAAACAAACCTGTTGAACATTAACCTGGTGTCATAAGACGTCTTATTGGACCCACCCCAGTTCAATGCCGGCATCTCCACATCATGGGAAGAGTTTAAATTAATGGGGGAGGTGACACAGGCTGTTAGCAGATTAGGAACACACCATAATACAGTAAAGCAATCAAGACAGAGGGACAAGTTTCAAGGGAGTAAGACATAGGAAGGAGGAACAAGCTCAGAGAACCATGGTTTGCCAAAGATATTCAGGGTACGATGAGAAGGAAATGAGAGGCGTTTAGTAAGCACAAGGGGAGCAAATCAGCAGAGCGATTAGTGGAGTATAGAAAGTGCAGGGTGGAACTTAAGTTAGTTATTGGGAGAGCAAAGAGAGGATATGAGAATGCTCTGGCCGGGAAAAGTAATGAAAATCCCAAGATATCCTATAAGTATATCAATGGGAAGAGGAGAACCAGGGAAAGAGTAGGGCCCATTAGGGACCAAGAGGTAAATCTGTGGGTGGAGCCAGGGAACATTGGTAGGATGTTGAATGAATACTTCACATCTATCTTCACCCAAGAGAATGAATGTAGGGATGGAACGCAAGGAGAGAGCCATTAAGGTTCTTTAGCAAATTGACATAGGAAATAAGAAGGTATTGGGAGTGTTGTGAGGTTTACAATAGAACAATTCAGCGCAGTTCAGGCCCATCGGCCCTCGATGTTGTGCCAACCTGTGAAACCAATCAAAAGCCCATCTACACTATTCCATTATCATCCATATGTTTTTTCAATTGACCATTTAAATGCCCTTAATGTTGGTGAGTCCACTACTGTTGCAGGCAGGGCATTCCACGCCCTTACTACTCTCTGAGTAAAGAACCTACCTCGGACATCTGTCCTATATCTATCTCCCCTCAATTTAAAGCTATGTCCCCTCGTGCTAGCCATCACCATCCGAGGAAAAAGGCTCTCACTGTCCACCCTATCTAATCCTCTGACCATCTTGTATGCCTCGATTAAGTCACTTCTTAACTTTCTTCTCTCTAACGAAAACAGCCTCAAGCCCCTCAGCCTTTCCTCATAAGATCTTTCCTCCATACCAGGCAACATCCTGGTAAATCTCCTCTGCATCCTTTCCAATGCTTCCACATCCTTCCTATAATGCGGCGACCAGAATTGCACGCAATACTCCAAATGCGGCCGCACCAGAGTTTTGTACAGCTGCAGCATGACCTCATGGCTCCGAAACTCAATCCCTCTACCAATAAAAGCTTACACACTGTACGTCTTCTTAACAACTCTATCAACCTGGTGGCAACTTTCAGGGATCTATGTACATGGACACCGAGATCCCTACTAAGAATCTTACCATTAGCCCAGTACTCTGTATTCCTGTTACTTCTTCCAAAATGAATCACCTCACTCTTTTCTGCATTAAACTCCATTTGCCACTTCTCAGCCCAGCGCTGCAGCTTATCTATGTCCTCTGCACCCTTTCCAATGCTTCCACATCCTTCCTATAATGCGGCGACCAGAACTGCACGCAATACTCCAAATGCGGCCGCAGCAGAGTTTTGTACAGCTGCAGCATGACCTCATGGCTCCGAAACTCAATCCTTCTACCAATAAAAGCTAAAAAGTGGACAATTATCCAGATCCAGATGAATTGTGACCAAGGGAGGTGAGGGAGGAAGTTGCAAAGGGTCTCACCCAAATGTTTAATTCTTCTCTGGCCACGGGAAAGGTGCAGGAGGACTGGAGAACAGCTAATACGATTACACTATTTAAGAAGGGCAGTAGAGACAAGCCAGGGAACTACAGACTGGTGTGTCTCACATCAGGGAAACAATTGGAGGAAATTTTGATGGAATTTATCTCCACTTGGGGAGGCAATGTTTGATATGGGATCGTCAGCATGGCTTCGTCAGAGGGAGGTCATGCTTAACAAATTTGATTGAATTTTTTGAGGAGGTGACCAAGTGTGTAGATGAGGGCTGTGCAGTTGATGTAGGTTATATGGATTAAAGCAAAGACTTTGGCAAGGCCCCACATGGGAGAATTATAAAGAAGACAAATGCACTGGGGTACAAGGTAACTTGATAAGGCGGATTCAGAATTGGCTTAGTTGTAGGAGACAGAGGGTGATGACAGTAGGCTGCTTTAGTGACTGGATGGCAGTGCCCACTGGCATACCACAAGGATCTGTGTTGGGTCCCCTATTATTCATCATTTTTAGAAACAACATAGATAACTATTTGAAAGGTTCGGATCAGTAAGTTTGTGGATGACACAAAGATTGGCCGGGGGCCAATGAGGTTGAGTGACTTGGGTTTCAGGAAGTTATTGACGGGATCGTCAACTGGGCAGAAAAGTGGCAGATGGAATTGAAGCCTGAAATATGTCAGGTGATGCACTTTGGAAGGTGTAATTTAACAAGGAAGTATTCAATGAATGGCATGACACAGGGAGGTTCTTTGGTGTATTTGATCCTTTGATCTCTGAAGGTGGAAGGGCAGGTTAATAAGAACAAAGAACATTACAGCACAGGAACAGGCTCTTCGGCCCTCCAAGCCTGCGCCGACCATGGTACCTGCCTAAACTAAAACCGTATGCGCTTACGTAGTCCATATCCTTCCATTCCCACCCTATTCATTTATTTGTCTAGATGGCCCTTAAATGCCCCTATCAAACTTGCTCCCACCACCTCCCCAGGCAGCGCGTTCCATATATTTACCACCCTATGTATAAAAACCTTGAAACATTTTCCCACACACTTTAAACCTATGTCCCCTAGAATTTGATTCTTCTACCTGAAGAAAGAGCATCTGACTATCTACTCTGTTCGTGCCACTTGTTGTGTTGGGCGCTCTGGATCTGTGGAACACATACAGGTCACCAACACTTGAAATAGTGCAACACTATTTTATTGAGTCATTAACTGTTTTACATACTCTCACTGTGGGTTAACATGATATTAGCTTTAACTAAAGACCTTTGCCTTGTCCTAACCAGTTGATGCACTCAGCACATGGTGAATGTCTGAGCTGCAGGCTGGGAGCTCTGTCCTACTAGGAAACTGCAGATCGAATGAGCGGGAACTCTGATGCCCCCTGTCTTTATAGTGCGTGTGCTCTAACTGGTGATTGGCTGCGGTGTTGTGTGTGTTGATGGGTCCCACTGTGTGTCCATCAGTGTGTGTGTCTGCACCATGATATACTGGTGTATGTTATGACATCCCCCCTTTTATAAAAGAATGTACATGTGTGGCAATAAATAGTGTATGGTGAGAATGTCCCTAACTACTATGTGCAGAGTCTGCACATCCTCCCCGTGTGTGCGTGGGTTTCCTCCGGGTGCTCCGGTTTCCTCCCACAGTCCAAAGATGTGCGGGTTAGGTGGATTGGCCATGCTAAATTGCCCATAGTGTCCAAAATTGCCCTTAGTGTAGGGTGGAGTTGCTGGGTTATGGGGATGGGGTGGAGGTATGGACCTTGGGTGGGGTGCTCTTTCCAAGAGCCGGTGCAGACTCGATGGGCCGAATGGCCTCCTTCTGCACTGTAAATTCTATGAAAAAAATTCTATGATACGTGTGTGCGAAAGACATATTTACAGGACTACGTACATGAGAACTAAGCTATTTACATGGGAAGGTGCCTGGTGCAGAAAAACAGTATGCAACAAGAATAATGAGATGAACACTATATACAAACCATGTAAACGATCAAACGGAAGAACAAAAGAATTCAGAAAGTCTATAAGTCCACAAAGTTCACAAATTAATTCTCTGAGGTGAGCGACAAATTCTGGTTGACCGCCTCAAGGGTGGGTCGGGAGCCGCCGGCGCAGGAGCGGGCTGGACTGCGTCAGAGTGAGGAGGATGCAGAGTGACAGGGATCTCTTCATAGTCTATGGCAGGGTCAGCAGGAGGGCGAGGCGACAGTGGAGGATCACGTAGCAAGCGTGGAACGAGACGAAGGGTGCGTCGATTGCGGCGCCAAATGGAGCCATCCGGTAGTCGAACCAGGAAATTGTGGGGGGGCCACCTGCCGAAGGACAACAGTGGTTGCAGACCAGCCACCATACGGAAGATGGATGTGGACGTTGTCACCTGGAGCCAGAGAAGGGAGATCAGCTGCACGGGAGTCATGAGCTGCCTTGTGCTGTGCACGAGACAGCTGCATCCGTCGAAGGACCGGAACGTGGTCGAGGTCTGGGACTTGAATGGACGGCACTGTCGTCCTCAGGGTATGACCCATGAGCAATTGGGCTGGTGACAGGCCAGTGGACAGTGGGGCGGAGCGATAGGCCAGCAAGGCGAGGTAGAAATCGGACCCAGCATCGGCAGCCTTGCAGAGGAGCCGTTTGACGATATGTACTCCCTTCTCCGCTTTGCCGTTGGATTGGGGGTACAGGGGACTGGATGTCACATGGGCAAAATTGTACCGCCTGGCAAAGTTGGACCATTCCTGACTTGCGAAGCAGGGGCCATTGTCCGACATAACCGTGAGTGGGATGCCGTGTCGAGCAAAGGTGTCCTTACAGGCATGGATGACTGCAGACGATGTGATATTGTGCAACTGTATCACCTCCGGGTAATTTGAAAAGTAGTCCACGATCAGGACATTGTCTCTACCCAGCGCGTGGAACAGGTCGATGCCCAACTTGGTCCATGGTGCCGTGACCAACTCATGGGGCTGCGTGGTCTCATGTGGTTGGGCCGGCTGGAAGCACTGACAAGTGGGGCAGTTGAGCACTGTGTTGGCTATGTCCTCATTAATGCCGGGCCAGTACACTGCCTCTCGGGCCCGTCGGCGGCACTTTTCCACACCAAGGAGGCCCTCGTGTAGCTGTTCCAGGACGAGCTGGCGCATGCTATGCGGGATGACAATGCAGTCCAGTTTCAGAAGAACCCAGTCTACTACCGCCAGATCATCTCTGACATTAGGGAACTGAGGGCATTGGCCCTTGAGCCACCCGTCTGTTAGGTGGCGCATGACACGCTGCAGCAAGGGGTCAGCCGCCGTCTCGCGACGAATTTGGACGAGGCGTTCATCTGTGGCAGGTAGATTGGAGGCCACGAAGGCCAGATGTGCGTCGAACTGGCAGATGAATCCCGCTGGGTCACATGGAGTGTTGACTGCCCTGGAGAGATCGTCAGCAATGATGAGGTCTTTGCCTGGGGTGTATATCAGCTGGAAGTCATATCGCTGGAGCTTGAGAAGAATACGCTGGAGGCGAGGTGTCATGTCGTTCATGTCTTTCTGTATTATATTGACCAGCGGGCGATAGTCGGTCTCAACGGTGAATTGAGGAAGTCCATACACATAATCGTGAAACCTAACCACACCGGTCAGAAGCCCCAGGCACTCCTTTTCTATCTGGGCGTAGCGCTGCTCCGTGAGGGTCATGGCGCGTGACGCATATGCAATGAGGGCCCATGATGAAGCCTCATCACATTGCAGGAGCACTGCCCCAATGCCGGATTGACTGGCATCGGTCAAAATTTTGGTCTCTTTTGCTGGATCAAAGAAAGCTAAGACCGGGTCCGTGGTGAGTTTGGTTTTGAGTTCTCTCCATTCGCACTCGTGGGCAGGGAGCCATTGGAAGTCTGTCGTCTTCCTGACCAGGTTCCTGAGAGCCGTGGTATGAGAGGCAAGGATAGGGATGAACTTCCCTAAAAAGTTGACCATGCCCAGAAATCGGAGGACCGCCTTCTTGTCCTCTGGCGTTTTCATGGCTGTGATAGCAGCCACCTTGTCCGCATCCGGCCGCACACCCAACTGGGAGATGTGGCCCCCGAGGAACTTGAGTTCCATCTGACCAAAAGAGCATTTGGCCCTGTTGAGGCAGAGGCCCTGCTCACGTATACGTTTGAATACACGCTGGAGGCAACTGACATGCTCCTGCGGGATGGTGGACCAAATGATTATGTCGTCGACATAGACGAGGACACCTTCAATGCCTTCCATCATTTGTTCCATAATCCTATGGAACACTTCTGAAGCAGATATGATTCCAAATGGCATCCTGTTGTAACAGTATCGGCCAAAGAGGGTATTAACTGTACACAGATTCCTGCTGGATTTATTGAGCTGGATTTGCCAGAATCCTTTTGAGGCATCGAGTTTGGTGAAGAGCTCGGCGCGAGCCATCTCGCATGTGATCTCTTCGCGCTTGGGAATTGGATAATGCTCCCTCATGATATTGCGATTTAGCAATCAACGCAAATTCTCAAGCCGGAAGGCTTTTTTGCACATACCACGGAACTGACCCAGTCAGTTGGTTCCGTGACTCTGGAGATCAATCCTTGGTCCTGGAGGTCCTGCAACTGCTGCTTGAGGCGGTCCTTAAGGGGTGCTGGGACCCTGTGAGGTGCATGCACCACAGGCGTGGCATTTTGTTTCAATAAGATCTTGTAGGTCATAGCGTCAGCACGTTCGCTGTGCCAGCGCGCATGCGCGGTGCGGTCGTGCGTGGTGCGCGCCTGCGCATTAAGTTCTTCGACGTCCCCTCGTTTGGAGCGCACAAGCGTGGGAGTCTGCGAAAAGCGCGCAAAATGGCCGCCCTCATCCAGGCTGAGGCCCTTGAGTTGCTCAATTGCTCGGATTCATTCCGCCTCGTGGGGACCTTGCCGCACCGTTTCAGCCACTTGGATGTGGGAATACCGACTCGTGGTGTTTTCGTGTAGGACACAGGTCTCAATGGTGGTCGCTAGGGTTAGCTGCTTTACTTTGAGGAGTTGCTGTCGTAGGGGGTCCGACTGAACACCAAAAACGATCTGGTCGCGTATCATGGAGTCGGAGGTGGGCCTGTAGCTGCAAGACTGCGGAAGGATGCAGAGGTGAATGAGAAAGGATTGGAAAGGTTCATCCTTACCCTGCAAACGCTGTTGGAACACATAGCACTCAAAACTTTCATTCACCTCTACGCTGCAGTGAGTGTCAAACTTGAGGAGGACCATCTTGATCTTTGTTTTATCTTCATAATCCGCAAAGGTGAGAGAATTGAAAATGTGGATGGCATGGTCCCCGGCCGTGGTTAGGAGGAGAGCAATCTTCCTGGTATCCGAGGCGTCCTCCCTGTCTGTGGCCTCAAGGAAGAGCTGGAAGCGCTGTTTGAATATTTTCCAGTTGGCCCCTAGGTTGCCGGCGATGTGGAGCTGCAGCGGCGGGCAGATGTTGTCCATGTTGCAGGATGATGGAATGCTGGCGGAAGGCAGATCACTTGCAGGTACGTCTATGAAGGGCTAATGTCCCTCACCTCCTGTTATCATGTTGTGTTGGGCGCTCTGGATCCGTGGAACACATACAGGTCACCAACACTTGAAATAGTGCAACACTATTTTATTGAGTCATTAACTGTTTTACATACTCTCACTGTGGGTTAACACGATATTAGCTTTAACTAAAGACCTTTGCCTTGTCCTAACCAGTCGATGCACTCAGCACATGGTGAATGTCTGTGCTGCTGGCTGTGAGCTCTGTCCTACCAGGAAGCTGCAGCTCGAATGAGGGGATACTCTGATGCCCCCTGTCTTTATAGTGCATGTGCTCTAACTGGTGATTGGCTGCTGTGTTGTGTGTGTTGATTGGTCCCACTGTGTGTCCATCAGTGTGTGTGTCTGCACCATGATATACTGGTGTGTATACACCACTCATAATCTTGTAGACCTCTATCAGGTTGGCTCTCAACCTCTGTCATTCCAGTGAGAACAGACCAGGTTTATCTAACCTCTCCTCATAGTTAATGCCCTCCATACCAGGCAACATCCTAGTAAACCGCTTCTGTACCCTCTCCAAAGCATCCACATCCATCTGGTAGTGTGGCTATCAGAATTGTACACAATATTCCAAATGAGGCCAAACTAACGTCCTGTACAGTTGCAACATGACTTGCCAATTTTTATATTCAGTGCCCCGACTGATGAAGGCCAGTATGCAATATGCTTTCATGACGACCTTATCCAGATGCTTTGCCCAACACCCTCTGTTTGTCAGTATTCACAAGAGTTCTACCATTTATTGTTTAATTCCTACATGCATTAGACCTTCCAAAGTGCATCACCTCAATAAGGTGGTGAAAAAGGCCTGTGGGACACATGCCTTTATCAATCGAGACATAGATTACAAAAGCAGGGAGGTCATGTTGGAGTTGCTATTGCCCTCCATACCAGGCAACATCCTCGTAAACCCCTTCTGTACCCTCTCCAAAGCATCCACATCCTTCTGGTAGTGTGGCGATCAGAATTAGACACAATATTCCAAATGAGGCCTCACTAAGGCCTAATATTTGAGTTACAGGAAGGATGCGATGCACTGGAGGGGGTGTAGAGGAGCATCACCAGGATATTACGTGGAATGGAACATTTAAGTTATGAAGGGAGTTTGGATAGACTTGGTCGTTTTCATAGGAGCAGAGAAGAGGGGTGACCTGATCAAGGGGTACAAGATTATGGGCATGGACAGGATGGAAAGGGAGCAGCTGTTCCCCTTAGTTGAAGGGTCAGTTATGAGGGGACGCAGTTCAAGGTGAGAGGCAGGAGGTTTAGAGGGATGTGAGGAAAAACCTTTATACCCAGAGGTGATGATAGTCTGGAATGCACTGCATGGGAGGGTGGCAGAGGCAGTTTGCTTCACATCCTCTAAAAAGTACGTAGCACTTGGCACATCATAACATTCAAAGCTATGGGCCAAGTGCTGGGAAATGGGATTGGGTCGGTCAGGTGTTTTTCATGTGTTGGTGCAAACTCGATAGGCCAAAGGGTCTCTTCTAAACTGTGCATTTCTGTGATTCTGTGACTCTGGGGGTATCCCTTGTCCCCATGGAACAGCTTTGCAATCGCTAAAGACCTTTGAAAACCTGTGGCATCTGGGAGTGGATCAGAATGTAGGCATCATGAACAGTTCTGGGAACTGTGCACAAACATGTAGAATTTCTCTTATGTGATCACGTATCAGATGAAAATTCAAAGAGTGGAAACCCTTCCTCTGGATAAATGTGATGTACTGATGCTAGGGAGCTCTTAGCACATTATATGCATGGAGACATTACTCATTGGCCAGAGAAATATGTTGTGAATAGCCCCTTACACTTGTGGGAAACCTGAGATTGCGACAAAATTGGAAGAGCAAGCTGCCTGGTTCTAGGGATCTAAGAAGAATTCAAAGAATTGATGCGCTCCCCTGAAGAGGACATCTGTCACATCCCTGATGCACCTACATGTCAAAGACTGCGAAATGCCATTCAGGTCCCCAGTGGAGCCTGGAAAGGAGCCATTGCAAAAGATTTAGGGTGGCAGAGCCCTTTAATGCCACCGGCATGGGATTTCCCCCAAGTCCTTGCTGATGCAGGTCTTCATGGAGCAACTGACATAAGTGTGCAATCGCACTCCAGTCCATCCTAAGTCACCTCCGTCGTTGTCATTAGCTCAGCCGTAGATAGCTGCACCACTTGTGATACAGCCGAGTTTGGGCCAGTGCCAGCTTTCACATGGGCCTCTGGTCACCAGCATCCTTAACTTCTTGAGGCCCTCTGCACTGCCGCCCTATCTGATCCAGCTCCCTTCTCTGGCTATCACTGTTCCGTCCACCTCCCAGTGCCCTCATCCATTGACTCCATCTACACCTCCCGCTGCCTGGGGATAGCGGGCAGCATAATCAAAGACCCCTCCCACCCGGCTTACTCACTCTTCCAACTTCTTCCATCAGACAGGAGATACAAAAGTCTGAGAACACGCACGAACAGACTCAAAAACAGCTTCTTCCCCGCTGTTACCAGACTCCTAAATGACCCTCTTATGGACTGACCTCATTAACATTACACCCCTGTATGCTTCACCCAATACCGATGTTATGTTGTTACATTGTGTACCATGTGTATTTTCTTTTATTTCCTTTTCTTTTCATGTACTGAATGATCTGTTGAGCTGCTCGCAGAAAAATACTTTTCACTGTACCTCAGTACACGTGGCAATGAACAAAATCCATTCAAAATCCATTCAATCCATATCCAGCCTTCATGCAGGTTGGACTATTGACACCCAATCGCAATCAAGAGGCTGGCACTTATGAAAATGACAAGGTAGCGGCTACCCATGTCAATGTCCAGAAAGAGGTCAACCTCTCCAAGTGCACATCACTTGCATCCAGTCATAAATGTGAATGTTTGAATTTCTCACTGGACGGGCATTTAATTCTGGCAAGCTAGCCTTTTAATGATCATGCATGACATGTAAATGCATGCAAACGGTTTTCCTGACATATTCATCGGGAAGCTCGAATCGCCTTTAAAGTTCTGAAAACTTACTTGCAAAAATACATCCCGCTGTTGGAAAACTGGGGCGTCATTCTCCGACCCCCCAGAGGGTCGGAGAATGGCCGTTGGCCGCCGTAAATACCGCCCCCGCCGGTTGCCGAAGTCTCCGAAGGGAGAAAAGTCGGCGGGGCGTCAATGTCGCCGCTGCCGTCAGAGAATGTCACGGGTCTGCGCAAGGCAGCCGATTTTCGGCCTGCCGATATTCTCCCTTCCGGATGGGCCGATGTCCCGTTCACGTCGACGTAAATTAAACCTCCTTTTCATCGGCGTGACCAGCGTGGAGGTGAGTTACGGCCTGGGGGGTTGGCTCTGGGCAGGCGATGGCGTGGCCGCAGTCTGAATGCGTGAGGAGAGGTGTGTCTCGGGTTGTGTGTGTGTGTGTGCAGCGGGGGGGGGGGGGTGGTTAGAGTAGGCTGGGCTCCGGGGGAGTGCCGGGAGGGGGTCCGTGCCGGGGTGGAGGTTGGGGGGGGTCCGTGCCGGGGAGGGGGATGGGGGGTCCGTGCCGGGGTGGAGGTTGGGGAGGGGGTCCGTGCCGGGGTGGAGGTTGGGGGGGGTCCGTGCCGGGGAGGGGGATGGGGGGTCCGTGCCGGGGTGGAGGTTGGGGGGGGGTCCGTGCCGGGGAGGGGGATGGGGGATCCGTGCCGGCGTGGAGGTTGGGGGAGGGTCCGTGCCGGGGAGGGGGATGGGGGGTCCGTGCCGGGGTGGAGGTTGGGGGGGGTCCGTGCCGGGGAGGGGGATGGAGGGTCTGTGCCGGGGTGGAGGTTGGGGGGGGTCCGTGCCGGGGTGGAGGTTGGGGGGGGGGTCCGTGCCGGGGAGGGGATGGGGTGTCCGTGCCGGGGTGGAGGTTGGGGGGGGTCCATGCCGGGGTGGAGGTTGGGGGGGGTCCGTGCCGGGGTGGAGGTTGGGGGGGGGGGTCCGTGCCGGGGAGGGGGGATGCGAGGGCAAGTGAGTTGGTCCACCTGGCCAGGTGCCAGCCTCCAACAGTTAAACCCATGCGGACCATGCCACCTGGCTGGGGGGAGGAGGTGATATGGGCAATGATGACATGTCGTCGTTCCCCTCCCCCCACCAGGCTGTCATGTTTTCAGATCATCCAGCGATGTTGGCCGCTGTGGCGGCAGCCGCTCATGTCTATGTTGCCCTGGATGAGGAGGAGGAGGAGCGTGCCAGAGAGGCGGCGCAGCCTGCCGCAGAGGGGCAGGCGGCAGCCGCCCAGGCTGGAGGGACACCTGACCGACAGGACGAGGAGGGGGAGGAGGACGCCGCGGCCGACGGCAATGGAGGCACCCGAGGGCGCCCTGTGTGTACCGGCCCCGGCAGTCATACCAGGACCTCACGGACCGGGAATGCAGGAGGAGACTCCGGATGAGCCGGGAAACCGTGGCACACATCTGCCACCTGCTGGCACACCTGTCACGGCGTGGCACTGGCGGGGGACACCCTCTCCCCGTGTCCGTCAAGGTTATGGTGGCCCTGAACTTTGATGCAACGGGGTCATTCCAGGCACCGAGTGGGGACCTGTCCGGCATATCGCAGACATCGGTGCACCGGTGCATCCGGGCAGTGACAGATGCCCTATATGCCATGGTGCACCGCTACATCCGCTTCCCCGTGGACAGGGCCAGCCAAGATGCCCGGGCCGTGGGCTTCTCCTCCGTGGCTGGGTTCCCCATGGTCCAGGGCGCGATCGATGGGATGCACGCCGCCGTGCGGCCACCTGCAGATAACAGGGCCGTGTTCACCAATAGGAAGGGGACCTATTCGATGAACGTACAGGTGGTCTGCGACCACCGCATGATGATCCTGCACGTCTGCGCACGTCACCCAGGCAGTGTACACGACTCATACGTGTTGTCGCGGTCATCCATCCCCGGCATGTACGAGGGATGCCATCCCCGGCTGAAGGGCTGGTTGCTGGGCGACAAGGGCTACCCATTGCGATCGTGGCTGATGACGCCTATACGGAGGCCGCGCAATGAGGCGGAGAACCGCTATAATGATGCCCATGTAGCTTTGGTGTGCTGAAGATGCGTTTCAGGTGCCTGGACCTCTCTGGGGGGGCCCTCCAGTATCGGTCAGATAGGGTCGGCCGCATCATTGTGGTGTGCTGCGTCCTGCACAACATAGCCCAGCAGAGGGGCGATGTGCTGCAGGCAGAGGAGGGCGGAGTGGAGGAGCAGCAGGAAGAGGCGCAGTCCTCCCCAGATGAGGGGGATGGGGGTAATGGTCAGGGCAGACGGGGTAGACACAGGCGGGTGGCTGTCCACCGTTACCGGCTGGCCCAGCGGGCACGGGACAGACTGATAGACGCCCGCTTCACTGACTAGATGGGCGTGGGAATCGGGTTGTATGGCCACAGACCGCACACCATGGCAACAGCCGACCACCCACACCCCCCACCCATCCACCCACCCAGCACCCTCACCCCCCTCCCCAACCCCACCCACCCCACCCGCATGCACACCACCCCCCCCCCCCATTGCCAATCCACCTGCGGCACAACGGGCCGGGCTCACACAGTTGCCGGTGGACGCGTGTCTACTGCAGGCCATGGAGGATGATGACAACCCGCCCTGCGGTGAGCTCCTGGCTCTACATCGTTGGACTATGTCTGACTCATGGCCAAAGTACCACCATCCACCCGGACCATCCCTGCATGCGGCTGTGACACTGCAGCGCACGGTCCCGTCCTCTGCCCGGGGGATGTTGATGGCGGCCCAGGGGGAAGGGGGCAGACTCACCTGGGGCTGAGGTAAGACCACCCCTCACACACACACTTGCGCTCAACGTACATGACACCCCCGCACACTTTGGACAGAGCACAAAGGCAGCTTCTGTAGGTGTAACATTGACTTTAATAACCAAAGGAGTTCATGCACGTGCCCTAGCCCCTAAAACTCATCTGTGCCCTGCAACCGTGCCAACTTACTCAGTGTCTAATTGTTTGGCCTTACGGGCCCTTTGACTACGTCTACGTGGTTCCCCAGACGGTACAGCAGAACTGGAGGTGGACTCCTGTGATTCCTGCCCTATGACACTGGATCCCTTTGGCGGCCGTTTCCTGGGGCGTCCTGGCCTAGATGGGCCAGGCTGCGGCCCGGGCGACTGGGATGGCGAGCTGCCAGCCTGTCCTGCCAGTTGCCCACCCGATGCACCTGGGACGGAAGGGGGGGGGAGTCCGAGGTGTCGCGGTGTACCGGGACCTCCCCTACAGGGGGAGCCGGGACGGACCACACCACCTCCTCCTCCCTCGGTGTGCCCGATGGCCCCCAGGCCTCTAGATGGGTGGGGGATGCGAACGGACTGGCCATCCGACGCCCCCCCGACATCTGGCACTGCCAGTCCTGGAGGCCCGTGCTGGTATCGACAGGGGTCTGCAGGTTTGCAGCCATGGAGCCCAGGGGGTTGGCAAATCCTGTCTGTGACAGTGCGACGCCGGCTCGCACATGGCCACTGGCGCCGATGCCCTCAGCGATGGCCTGCAGAGACTGGGCCATGGCCTGCTGAGACTGGGCCATGGCCTGCTGAGACTGGGCCATGGCCTGCTGAGACTGGGCCATGGCCTGCTGAGACTGGGCTATGGCCTGCAGAGACTGGGCCATGGCCTGCTGAGACTGGGCTATGGCGTTGGGCGCCTCTGTCATCTGGCGCTGGCACTGGCTCATGGCCTCCTGTGAGAGGGCAGCCATTTCCTGGGCCACAGACGCCGCCTGCACGGAAAGCCCCAGGCCTCGCAAACCGTTCCCCATGTCTGACACCATCGCACCCATTGCCTCCACCGCGGACACCACCCGTGCGGTGTCGGCCTGGGTGGCACGCATGACCGGCACCACTCCCAGCTCCTGGACGCGGGTGGACTCCTCCACCTGCGACTGCAGCCGCCGCAAGCCGCCCGTCACCCTCTTCGCTCGTCTCCGGGTCGGTGGTTGCATCGGATCTATGTGTGGGTGTGGTAACTGCAGGAACCCGGGATCCATCTGGGCGGCAGATGTTCACTTGGGCTGGGCTGCCCTCCGACCGGCCGGCCCCTCTGCTGCTCCTACCTCCACCTGCTGTACGAGGATGACTGTGTTGTGCGCACCAGTGAGTGTACCAGACGCCTCATCACTAAAGTGCCCAGCCGTGGTAAGTATTTCTGCGATGGTGGACGGTGTTGGTGACAGCAGTGGCGTTGTGTCGTGCTCTTCGTCCCACTCTGAGTCCATGGCACTTTGGGGTGGGGGTTCGTCTCCACCCATCCACTCTGAGTCACTGTCCGGTATTTCGTCTTCCTGGATAGTGGTGTCCCGGGTAGGGGTGTCCTGGGCAGTGCTGTCCCGGGCAGTGCTGTCCCGGGTAGTGCTGTCCCGGGTAGTGCTGTCCCGGGTAGTGGTGTCCCGGGTAGTGGTGTCCCGGGTAGTGGTGTCCTGGTTAGTGGTGTCCTGGGTAGTGGTGTCCTGGGTAGTGGTGTCCTGGCTCGGATGTGACGGGGGCCTGTGGCTGCCCCCCTCGTCGCTGGGTGGTCGCTCCCGCACGTGACGGGGGTGTTGTCTCCCTGTTGCTCCAGGTCTCTCCGTCTCCCGTGGTGTGCGAGGGGCATCCTGCGGGCATCGCATGCTGGAGGGTGCGGGTCTCTCCGTCTCCCGTGGCCTCCGAGGGGCATCCTGCGGGCGTCGCATGCTGGAGGGTCCGGGTCTCTCTGTCTCCCGTGGCCTCCGAGGGGCATCCTGCGGGCGGTCTGCATCTGCGGGGATGGGTGCCTGGACGTTTGGTCCTGCGATACACAATGAAGCATGCATGGTTAGACATCAGGCAGTGATCAGGTGATATGGGGGAGGGGCATATAAGGGAGGGGGGATATGGGGACGGGCTGTCGGTGGCTCACTTGCTAGTACGCCCCCGACCTCTGCATCAGCAACCTCCCGGTCCTCAGGTCCGCCAGCCAGTTCCAGGGCCCTTTCCTCGTGTTCGGTCAGTGGCCTCTCATCAGCGGGGCCTCCTCCAGTCCTCACATGCTCCCTATTGTTGTGTGCGCGCTTATCCTGTGGGGTGAGGGTGGGGTGGCAGGGGTAAAAGGCAACACTGTTAGGCAGGTATATGAATGCACGCCATCGGTTGCGCGTGCATTGCAGAGGTTAAGGTTAGGGCTGGATTCACTTGGGGATATGGGGGATATGGGGGAGGGGGGATATGGGGGAGGGGGATATGGGGGATATGGGGGAGGGGGGATATGGGGGAGGGGGTATATGTGGGAGGGGGGATATGGGGGATATGGGGAGGGGGGATATGGGGGATATGGGGGAGGGGGATATGGGGGAGGGGGGATATGGGGGAGGGGGGATATGGGGGAGGGAGGGATATGGGGGATATGGGGAGGGGGGATATGGGGGAGGGGGGCATATGGGGGAGGGGGGATAATGGGGAGGGGGGATATGGGGGAGGGGGGATATGGGGGAGGGGGGGATATGGGGAGGGGGATATGGGGGAGGGGGGATATGGGGGAGGGGGGTTATGGGGAGGGGGGATATGGGGGAGGGGGTATGGGGGAGGGGTGGATATGGGGAGGGGGGATATGGGGGATATGGAGGAGGGGGATATGGGGGATATGGGGGAGGGGGGATATGGGGGAGGGGGGGATATGGGGGAAGGGGGGATATGGGGAGGGGGGATATGGGGGAGGGGGGATATGGGGGAGGGGGGGATATGGGGGATATGGGGGAGGGGGGTATGGGGGAGGGGGGTATATAGGGAGGGGGGATATGGGGGAGGGGGGGATATGGGGGAGGGGGGATATGGGGAGGCTCACCCTGCCTGCTCGTTCACCTTCTTGTGGCACTGGGTGCCTGTCCGTGGTGTCAGGACCACAGCAGTGATGGCCTCTGCCACTTCCCTCCACAGACGCCGGCTGTGGCGTGGGGCAACTCTGCGGCCGTGCCCGGGATACAGGGCATCCCTCCTCTGCTCCACCGCGTCCAGGAGCGCCTCCACATCCCGTGACTCATACCTCGGTGCTGAGCGGCGGCCAGCCATCCAGTCGGGTGTTGCGGTCGGGTGTTCCGGCCGGGTGGGGGGGAGCAGCACGGCCTTATGAGCCGTCACGCCTTGCGGCGCGTATGACGCTGCTCGGCGTGAACCACTGCGCAAGCGCGGATCCTGTTACATCGCTGCTAGCCCATTTCGGGCCGGAGACTATCGACCCATTTTTCCGACGTGACGCAAGTCGGATTTGAGCCGTTTTTGGCGGACTTTCCGCCGATAACGGAGAATTTCGCCCCTGATTTTTGACCTCCTGATAAATTAAGTTCCTCCATCTGGCAAGCTTCCCGCTGAAGGCAGACATGGAATATTCCACTCTTTGAACGGAATTGATAGAATTCACCATGTAAACATGGGAGTAAGGCCGAAACTGTGGTGGGGAGTCCACTCTTTTGTAACAACAGTGTTAGGATCCCATACGAGAATACAACTGTTCGCAATTTATAAAACTATGAGGAAATGTTACTGCATAGCAGGAATGATAACACTGATGCCTGGCTGTCTTTTATGTTAAAATAAACTTTAGTTTAAATACAGAATTAACCACATTAACAATTACAAAGTCCTAAAGTCAAAGAGAAACTCTAACTTACTTCCTGAACCTTCCTCTATATTACAATCAAGCAAACTAACGTAGACCAAATACCACTCATGAATAAAGTTAACAACCAGATTTCTGCTTGCTTTTCTCTGTGTTGAATCTTTGGAGAAAGACCCTACCAGGACCAAAAGCGAAATGCTTTTGTTCAGATTAAAAATTAGATTCACACAGACCTGACTCCTCCCCTTAATTACATCATCTGTACCCAAAGCATAAAGTATTCTTCTGTTTCCTCACTTAATGTATCAAAACACCCCAAGGTGCTTCAAAGAGTGATGTCTATTAAAAAAAATGTTGCTAATTATTTGACACTGAGCAATAAAAGAAACATATGACCAAAAGCCGAATCAAAGAGATAGGGTTTTAGGAACAGTTTAAATGGGTTAAAGATGTAGGGTGGCATATGGCGCAGTGGATAGCACTAGGGCTGCGGTGCTGAGGACCCGGGTTCGAATCCCGGCCCTGGGTCACTGTCCGTGTGGAGTTTGCATATTCTCCCCATGTTTGCGTTAGATGTGTTGGTTAGGTGGATTGGCAATGCTAAATTGCCCCTTAAATGGAAAAGAAAAATAATTGGCTACTCTAGATTTATTTTTTTTTAAACGTGAAGGTTCTGGGCAGCTTTAAGCAGGGAATTTTAGAGCTTAGAGCTTTGGCAGCTGGAGCAGGACCATCAATTGTGGAGCACTGGAGACCAGAATTAGAGGAACACAGAGATCCTGAAGGCTGGGAGAGCTGGAGGGAGCGAAGCAGATAAGGAGGGGCAAAGACACAGAGGAAATTGGAAACAAGGATGATGGGCGAGATTCTCCGACCCCCCCCCCCGCTGGGTCGGAGAATTGCCGGGGGCTGGCGTGAATCCCGCACCCGCCGGTTGCCAAATTCGCCGGCACCGGGGTGGCACAGGCGTGCTCCAGGGTCCTGGGGGGGGGGCGCTGGGCGATCTGGCCCTGGGGGGTGCCCCCACGGTGTCCTGGCCCACGATTGGGGCCCACCGATCCGCGGGTGGGCCTGTGCCATGGGGGCACTCTTTTCCTTCCGCCTTCGCCACGGTCTCCACCATGGCGGAGGCGGAAGAGACTCCCTCCACTGCGCATGCGCGGGGATGCCGTGAGCGGTCGCTAACGCTCCCGCGCATGCGCCGCCCGGCAATGTCATTTCCGCGCCAGCTGGCGGGGCACCAAAGGCCTTTCCTGCTGGCTGGCGGGGCGGAAATCAGTCCGACGCCGGCCTAGCCCCTCAAGGTCAGGGCTCGGCCCCCCAAGATGCGGAGGATTCCGCACCTTTGGGGCGGCGCGAAGCCGGACTGATTAGCACCGTTTTTGGCACCGATCGGCGGACATCGCGCCAATACTGGAGAATTTTGCCCGAGAACTTTAAAATGAATGATGGTGAGCGAGCACAGCGGTGATGGGTGAATTGGATTTGGAGTATGTTAAAATACGGATAGCATAGTTGTGGTTGCACAAACGTGCATGTAGGGTGGAAATTGAGCGGCCAGCCAGAGAAATACTGGAATAAGAACATAAGAACATAAGAACTAGGAGCAGGAGTAGGCCATCTGGCCCCTCGAGCCTGCTCCACCATTCAATGAGATCATGGCTGATCTTTTGTGGACTCAGCTCCACTTTCCGGCCCGAACACCATAACCCTTAATCCCTTTATTCTTCAAAAAACTATCTATCTTTATCTTAAAAACATTTAATGAAGGAGCCTCTACTGCTTCACTGGGCAAGGAATTCCATAGATTCACAACCCTTTGGGTGAAGAAGTTCCTCCTAAACTCAGTCCTAAATCTACTTCCCCTTATTTTGAGGCTATGCCCCGTAGTTCTGCTTTCACCCGCCAGTGGAAACAACCTGCCCGCATCTATCCTATCTATTCCCTTCATAATCTTATATGTTTCTATAAGATCCCCCCTCATCCTTCTAAATTCCAACGAGTGCAGTCCCAGTCTACTCAACCTCTCCTCGTAATCCAACCCCTTCAGCTCTGGGATTAACCTAGTGAATCTCCTCTGCACACCCTCCAGTGCCAGTACGTCCTTTCTCAAGTAAGGAGACCAAAACTGAACACAATACTCCAGGTGTGGCCTCACTAACACCTTATACAATTGCAGCAGAACCTCCCTAGTCTTAAACTCCATCCCTCTAGCAATGAAGGACAAAATTCCATTTGCCTTCTTATTCACCTGTTGCACCTGAAAACCAACTTTGTGTGACTCATGCACTAGCACACCCAGGTCTCTCTGCACAGCAGCATGTTTTAATATTTTATCATTTAAATAATAATCCCTTTTGCTGTTATTCCTACCAAAATGGATAACCTCACATTTGTCAACATTGTATTCCATCTGTCAGACCTTAGCCCATTCACTTAGCCTATCCAAATCCCTCTGCAGACTTCCAGTATCCTCTGCATTTTTGCTTTACCACTTATCTGAGTGTCGTCTGCAAACTTGGACACATTGCCCTTGGTCCCCAACTCCAAATCATCTATGTAAATTGTGAACAGTTGTGGGCCCAACACTGATCCCTGAGGGACACCACTAGCTACTGATTGCCAACCAGAGAAACACCCATTAATCCCCACTCTTTGCTTTCTATTAATTAACCAATCCTCTATCCATGCTACTACTTTCCCCTTAATGCCATGCATCTTTATCTTATGCAATAACCTTCTGTGTGGCACCTTGTCAAAGGCTTTCTGGAAATCCAGATATATCACATCCATTGGCTCCCCGTTATCTACCGCACTGTTAATGTCCTCAAAAAATTCCACTAAATTAGTTAGGCACGACCTGCCCTTTATGAACCCATGCTGCGTCTGTCCAATGGGACAATTTCCATCCAGATGCCTAGCTATTTCTTCCTTGATGATAGATTCCAGCATCTTCCCTACTACCGAAGTTAAGCTCACTGGCCTATAATTACCCGCTTTCTGCCTACCTCCTTTTTTAAACAGTGGTGTCACGTTTGCTAATTTCCAATCCGCCGGGACCACCCCAGAGTCTAGTGAATTTTCGTAAATTATCACTAGTGCATTTGCAATTTCCCTCGCCATCTCTTTTAGCACTCTGGGATGCATTCCATCAGGTCCAGGAGACTTGTCTACCTTTAGCCCCATTAGCTTGCCCGTCACTACCTCCTTGGTGATAACAATCCTCTCAAGGTCCTCACCTGTCATAGCCTCATTTCCATCAGTCACTGGCATGTTATTTGTGTCTTCCACTGTGAAGACCGACCCAAAAAACCTGTTCAGTTCCTCAGCTATTTCCTCATCTCCCATTATTAAATCTCCCTTCTCATCCTCTAAAGGACCAATAGCCACACCTTAGCCACTCTTTTTTGTTTTATGTATTTGTAGAAACTTTTACTATCTGTTTTTATATTTTGAGCAAGTTTACTCTCATAATATATCTTACTCTTCTTTATAGCTTTTTTAGTCGCTTTCTGTTGCCCCCGAAAGATTTCCCAGTCCTCTAGTCTCCCACTGATCTTTGCTACTTTGTATGTTTTTTCCTTCAATTTGATACTCTCCCTTATTTCCTTAGATATCCACAGTCGATTTTCCCTCTTTTTACCGTCCTTCCTTTTTGTTGGTATAAACCTTTGCTGAGCACTGTGAAAAATCACTTGGAAGGTTCTCCACTGTTCCTCAACTGTTTCACTATAAAGTCTTTGCTCCCAGTCTACCTTAGCTAGTTCTTCTCTCATCCCATTGTAATCTCCTTTGTTTAAGCACAAAACACGAGTGCTTGATTTTACCTTCTCACCCTCCACCTGTATTTTAAATTCCACCATACTGTGATCGCTCCTTCCGAGAGGATCCCTAACTATGAGATCCTGAATCAATCCTGTCTCATTACACAGGACCAGATCTAGGACCGCTTGTTCCCTCGTAGGTTCCATTACATACTGTTCTAGGAAACTATCGCGGATACATTCTATAAACTCCTCCTCAAGGCTGCCTTGACCGACCTGGTTAAACCAATCAACATGTAGATTAAAATCCCCCATGATAACTGCTGTACCATTTCTACATGCATCTGTTATTTCTTTGTTTATTGCCTGCCCCACCATAATGTTACTATTTGGTGGCCTGTAGATTACTCCTATCAGTGACTTTTTCACCTTACTATTCCTGATTTCCACCCAAATGGATTCAACCTTATCCTCCATAGCACCGATGTCACCCCTTACTGTTGCCCGGATGTCATCCTTAAATAACAGAGCTACACCACCTCCCTTACCTTCCACTCTGTCCTTCCGAAAAGTTTGATACCCTCGGATATTTAACTCCCAGTCGTGACCATCCTTTAACCATGTTTCAGTAATGGCCACTAAATCATAGTCATTCACGATGATTTGCGCCATCAACTCATTTACCTTATTCCGAATACTACGAGCATTCAGGTACAGTACACTTATGTTGGCTTTTTTACCTCTGTTCTGAATCTTAACACCTCGATCAGTAACCTCTCCTAAGTTATAATTAAGTCTCGAGTGTTTCAATGGCATATGAGGAAATATCAGAGGCTTTAATTGTAAAAATTACAGCTATTATCATAAACCACTGAGATGGTAAATGAGGACAATGGTGAACGTTGAACCGAAAAGCATGATGGTAAAGGTATCAATACTCTTGTCTGAGTGAGAAGACTGCCTGTGCAAAATGGATTTTCTGGAATGAGACAGAACGGAGACTAACAGCTAGGCATTTCACAACACTTGTGTTTTGGACCATTGAGATAAGACTCTTTTTCTCTCTTTCTCTCTCTCTCGCTCTCTCTCAAGGTTGAGTTTGAATGACGTCTGCAGCTTGAAGAATTGTTGAACTTAAAATACATGATCACCGAAAGTTCACCAGCGACAACCCCGGATCAACCATCCTATGTACAGACCTGACTTTCAAACCCCATCAGCTCTTCAGAGTTAATCTGGCCAAACTTTCTCTTATGGAAAGTATTCTTGGTTCAACGCCGTGAGTCTTGGAAGTTATGTAACTGTTTAAATAAAGTAAGAAGTCGTACAACACAAGGTTAAAGTCCAACAGGTTTGTTTCGAATCACTAGCTTTCGGAGCACAGCTCCTTCCTCACCTGAGTGAGGTGAGGGAGGAGCAGTGTTCCGAAAGCTAGTGATTCAAAGCAAACCTGTTGGACTTTAACCTGGTGTTATAAGACTTCTTACTGTGCTCACCCCAGTCCAACGCTGGCATCTCCACATCATGTTTAAATAAACATAAAGCTGTAGTCTTGGTGAAGTCTTCGGGAAATCATAAAAAGCTGTATTTAAAGATAAATCAACCTGACGGTGAGTATTCAATTCTGTCTATATTCATCAGTTGTGGCCAGCAGAGGCACAACAACTGTAACAAACAAATACTTCAGAAGTAGCCATACCCACTGTCGGTCACCTTGAGTTCAATATGAAAAAATAAATCTTCATGCTATTCTTTATATCCTAATTCTATCAGCATGCTCGCTTCTGCAGAAATTGAATTCCTAGATTCTAAAAAGAAAAGAAGAGAAATAAATACTTCAATGTTTAGTAGCCCCCCATCACCCACCATCTTACCAGCCCCCCAGAGCAGTGTAAAAACTAACCTTTGTATTAAAAAAAATAATGCTTCAAAAATAACATTCACTTGTTTTAATACTAAACTATATGCTTAACTAATGTTGATTTGTTTTTGATGGTTTTGAGGAGCATCCTGTAGAATGAAGGCTAAGCTTGCAGCATCCTTTCAATCTTTATATCGAAGTTAATACTTTTATATATTCTTTAAGTGGCCACAGCCAGCAAAATAATGCTTACACTTCATAAATGGAAATATTTGACAACATCTTTTACAACTCAGGTGTTAGAAAAGAGAAAACCAATATCGGATGGTGTCTCAGCCTACTCTATCTTACAATGTTTTTTTCCGGATGACAGACGAGGAAAGAATTAAGCCATACAATTCTTCCAAATGGATGATATTTTACTTCATTTATGAGAAATATTCTTGTTTTTTGATATTGTGTTAATTGTATAGAAACAACTGAATGTATTCACCTTTAAATGCATCTAGTTTCACCTCTGCATTTTATATATAGTCCTTTATCCCATATTACTTTGCCTGGCATTTGATGACAAATTGTAGAGTGCCATTTTAAATTTTGAAAACTGCGACAAATTAAGGAGCATTTCTATATCAGAGAGATTCTCTGAATAATTTAAAATATCACTGTTTGCATGCTTAGTTTTCCTGCTGTTTTGGGACATTCCCAATCCATTTTGTTTGTGTTGAATAGGTGAGTATTTGCCTGCGCTGGCTGTGAGCAAGGTTTTTACCGAAGGTTTACCGAAGCGTTGTCTCGACTGAGTGGTCAACATCAAGCTTTTCAAGGGGAAAAAAATGGCAGCTGAATCTCAGCAAAAGACAGTCCAAAAAGGGGAATGATTAATCAAAAACCTTTCAGGACATCAACAGTGAGAAACTTGATATGTATCCATTTCTCACATTCATTCCATAGCATCTAGCTGCGAGACATCCCCTAAAGTTGCCTGACCATTAATAATGGAGTTGCTTATTGTGCAGTCTGTGAGCTTGAGAATACAATTGCAAGGCAATGCATGCTCAAGAAAAGCTGAGAATATTTTTCAATGTTAAATACAGAAACAAAACCTTGACAGTGAACACAATTATTATATAGCAGAAACTCCAAGCATAAAGGTATGTTAAAAATTAACACAATAAATAAGCATTTTTTCCTGAAAAATGACATTCTAATATTTAATTCAAGATATTCATTTGAAGTAATTTAGTTATAATGGCTAATGCTTTGTGTCATATATAATAAGTTATCAGTCTCAGAGGAAAAGGTATCTATTCAGCTATTACATCTTAATGCAAGAAAAGAGTCATCCTACGTACATACATCAACAGTCAAAGACAATTCTGAAACAATTGGGGGAGGGTTAGGTTAGTGTTAGGATTGGGCTTTGGGCAGGCTTAAGTTTAGAGTTGGGATGGTGGTGAGGGTTAAGGTTAGGGTCAGAGTTAGGGGTACGGTTCGGGTGAGTGTTGGACAAGGGTTAGGGTTGGGGGTTAGACTTGGGAGTTAGGCTTGGGGTTAAGATTAAGATTACGGTTAGGTTCAGGGATAGGGTTAGGATTGGGGGTGAGGCTTTGGGACAAAGCTGGGGTGCAAAGCCCATATGTACATGCAGCAGAATAGGCTCAGCACTTTGGCTCACTGTCTGTGTGGAGTCTGCACGCTTGTTGCGGCTTGGACCTCAGTATGGTGAGGCACCATCAGAGAGGTAAGTTTTAAATTAAAATTCAAAGATATAAATTTGGAGGCTACCTCCATGAGCTAGTGGTTTTCCCATACGATGTTGGGGCACGCCACCTCTGTCAAAATTCCACTGGACCCAAAGAAACAGCCCTAATCAAGTGGTTACATATTTAAACTGGCTGCCTGCTTCCATTCAGCAGACCAGTTGTGCCATTGAGGAACTTCCCCTGCATCAGTAATGTGTCAGGGAGCCACCCCTATACTATTTCTCCCATGCACTCACCTCCCAGTCTGCAACCCCAGGGCTGGGATAACCCTGCCCTTTCATCACAGAATCACAAAATACTACAGTGCAGAAGATGCCCTTCAGCCCATCAAGTCTGCACCGACGTATGAAAGACCCTGACCTGCCCACCTAATTCCACTTGCTGGCACTTGGCCCATAGCCTTGAATGTTATGGTGTGGCAAGTATGTAAGGTTCACATTGTGCTGTTTATATTTTAATGTGCTCCTACAACAGGCAGCATCAAGAATGTTATGTGCCTGTTGATTACGTGATATTTGGAAAATGCCATGGGAAAATTTGAAATTTTTCTGAGGAAAGACAATAAGATGAGATAAATTAATGCATGGTTCAAAGACTTGTGGATGAGAAATGGGTTTCGATTCATGGGGCATAGAACATAGAACATAGAACAATACAGCGCAGTACAGGCCCTTCGGCCCACGATGTTGCACCGAAACAAAAGCCATCTAACCTACACTATGCCATTATCATCCATATGTTTATCCAATAAACTTTTAAATGCCCTCAATGTTGGCGAGTTCACTACTGTAGCAGGTAGGGCATTCCACGGCCTCACTACTCTTTGCGTAAAGAACCTACCTCTGACCTCTGTCCTATATCTATTACCCCTCAGTTTAAAGTTATGTCCCCTCGTGCCAGCCATATCCATCCGCGGGAGAAGGCTCTCACTGTCCACCCTATCCAACCCCCTGATCATTTTGTATGCCTCTATTAAGTCTCCTCTTAACCTTCTTCTCTCCAACGAAAACAACCTCAAGTCCATCAGCCTTTCCTCATAAGATTTTCCCTCCATACCAGGCAACATCCTGGTAAATCTCCTCTGCACCCGCTCCAAAGTCTCCACGTCCTTCCTATAATGCGGTGACCAGAACTGTACGCAATACTCCAAATGCGGCCGTACCAGAGTTCTGTACAGCTGCAACATGACCTCCCGACTCCGGAACTCAATCCCTCTACCAATAAAGGCCAACACTCCATAGGCCTTCTTCACAACCCTATCAACCTGGGTGGCAACTTTCAGGGATCTATGTACATGGACACCTAGATCCCTCTGCTCATCCACACTTTCAAGAACTTTACCATTAGCCAAATATTCCGCATTCCTGTTATTCCTTCCAAAGTGAATCACCTCACACTTCTCTACATTAAACTCCATTTGCCACCTCTCAGCCCAGCTCTGCAGCTTATCTATATCCCTCTGTAACCTGCTACATCCTTCCACACTATCGACAACACCACCGACTTTAGTATCGTCTGCAAATTTACTCACCCACCCTTCTGCGCCTTCCTCTAGGTCATTGATAAAAATGACAAACAGCAACGGCCCCAGAACAGATCCTTGTGGTACTCCACTTGTGACTGTACTCCATTCTGAACATTTCCCATCAACCACCACCCTCTGTCTTCTTTCAGCTAGCCAATTTCTGATCCACATCTCTAAATCACCCTCAATCCCCAGCCTCCGTATTTTTTGCAATAGCCTACCGTGGGGAACCTTATCAAACGCTTTGCTGAAATCCATATACACCACATCAACTGCTCTACCCTCGTCTACCTGTTCAGTCACCTTCTCAAAGAACTCAATAAGGTTTGTGAGGCATGACCTACCCTTCACAAAGCCATGCTGACTATCCCTGATCATATTATTCCTATCTAGATGATTATAAATCTTGTCTCTTATAATCCCCTCCAAGACTTTACCCACTACAGATGTGAGGCTCACCGGTCTATAGTTGCCGGGGTTGTCTCTGCTCCCCTTTTTGAACAAAGGGACCACATTTGCTGTCCTCCAGCACTGGCACCAATACTGGCAAAAGTGGGAGCTGTACCATTGGGAAGGGTGTCACCTGTACCATGCTAGGACCAGTGTTCTGTGCCATATAACTAGGGGGATAGAGAGGGCTTTTAACTAAATAGCTGATGGAAGGGATCATGTGAGAGGAGGTAGTAAATTAAAGAGTAACAAAGAGGTACTAGAGCAGGGTAATGACTTTGATAAACATAACAAGAGTGCATCAGGAAGAAACCGAGAGTACAAACATAAAGAGTCCTTCAGCAGATAAGAAGGGAGTTTGCAAAAATGGTTTAAAGTCGAAGTTATGAATGTGTGCAGCATTCACAACAAGATGGATGAGTTATTAGCACAGATAGAAATAAATATGCATTACCTGATAGCCATCACAGAGACATGATTGCAAGAGTAATTAATGTTGGCACTTAAATATTGAAAGGGATTTGACATTTCAAAAAGATAGGAAGCTAGGAAAAGGTGGTAGGGTAACTCTGTTAATTATGGACATCAGTAGTAAAGTGTTGAGCGATGACTGTCACTCAAAACAGCAAGATGTAGAATCAGTTTGGGTAAAGATAAGAAATAGGAAAGTGTTGCAATCTACACGAGGCCCATGGGACCAGGCCGATTAGGCTCCCACGAGTCCTGTGGAGTACGAGCTTCCCCGTTGAGAGGCGAAGCTCCCTCATCAGCTGGGGAGCAAATCAACACATAAAAACCCTGGCCCAAGTGTCAGCTGGGTGTGGGTAGTCCCTTCTGGGACCAGTGTACATAGAGTTTTCATTACATGTCAATCAAAACCTTTTGTTTCCTTACGCTCCTGTTTAGTCGCTTCCTCAAACGCAACAGAAAGGTAAGAGATTACCTATGGGAATAGGTTATAGGCCTCCTAATAGCATCTGTGCTGTAGGCCTGAGTCTGCAGGAAGAAATAAATGGTGTCTGTATGAAAGGTGCTACAATGATTATGATGACTTTAATCTACATGTAGTTTGGAAGAATCAGATTGGCAAATGGAAAATGATTGCATCGCGTGAATGCAGCACATTTACTTGGAGCAGTACATTCTAGAGCCAACCAGGGAGCAGGCTATCTTAGACCTGGTAATGAGCAATGTAACAGGATTAATTAATAACATCATGGTAAAGGAGCCTTTAGATGGCATAATAGCAAGTATAACAAGATAGAATTTCATGTTCAGTTTGAAGAGATGAAGTGTGGGTCTAAGACTAGTGTTTTAAACTTGAATAAAAGTAATTATAAGGGCCATGAAAGCGGAGTTAGTTAAAGTAAACTGGGTTAACAGATAGGACAGTAAAGATGCAGTGTCAAACTTTAAATTGGATATTAATTGTCATGATATGCATTCATGCACATAACGAGATACAGACAGGCAGTGACAGACACCCAGTACAGCCAATCAACACACAGGACAGAACACAACCAATCACCAGGCAGAACACTAGAAGGTGATCTCCCACTATAAAACACACGAGGCATCAACACTCTGCCTCTTTCCACTGGTGACAACTGTAGTGACAGTCAGCGTGTATATATCAGTTAGCATCTTCTACACGTGGCTCAGAGCTAGTCTGGTCTAGTTAGTTATAGTAAGCACGCTTAAATTAGTAGAATGTCAAACCCACAGCGAACTGTGTGCACTGCTTAACAAGTTCAATAAAGCGTATTGAACCAACACCGAAGTTTGGAGTCTACTTTCAAGTACAACTGCATCCAGTTGCAGTCCGTGTTACCCCAGGGTGATTAACACAACATCAATAGCTTTCAGGAAAGATTTATTCCAATAAAAAAGAAGTCCTTTGAGAAGGATGTATCATCCATGACTGAATAAATAAGTTAAGGATTGTACAACATTGAAAAAAACATTGTACAAATCTGCAAAGATTAGTGGTTGGTTAGAATATTGGTCAGATTTTAAGAACCAGCAAAGAATGACTTAAAAAAAAACAGAGAGTGAGAAAGTTAATTATGAGAGAACACTATGTAGTAATATGGAACATAGTAAGCATTTAGATCATAGAATTTACAGTGCAGAAGGAGGCCATTCAGCCCATTAAGTCTGCACCGGCCCTTAGAAAGAGCACCCTACCCAATCCCACACTTCTACCCTTTCCCCACAACCCAGTAACTCCACCCAACCTTTTTGGACACTAAGGGTAGCATGGTCAATCCACCTAATCTGCACATCTTTGGACTGTGGGAGGAAACTGGGTTATTTGAAGAGATATTTTGTGTCTGACTTCACTGTAAAAGATTTCGAAAGCTTTGCAAAGGTACTCAAAAATAAAAAGGTATTTGGGAGGGAGGAACTTTAAACATCAGCTGTACAGGGCATTGGTCGGACCACATGTGGAATGCTGTGTACAATTAATAATAATAATAATCGCTTATTGTCACAAGTAGGCTTCAATGAAGTTACTGTGAAAAGCCACTAGTTATGGACTCCATATTTGAAAAAGGGTAAAAGTTAATGTTGTCATAGTCCCAGATGACCCGAGGCTGCTTTGCCTTTCGAGGGGGAGAGTTGACTGGTGGTGATTTAACCTGAGGATCACCATCCCTCAGGTGAGGGGCAAGGTTGAGAAGTAACCTCATGAGTAACCTCAACTAGTACAGGAATTGAAAATGTGCTGCTGGCCATCTAAGCTAAACGGCCCCCTTGGAAAACAGTATAATGGCGTTAGAAGCAGTACAACAAAGTTTCCCTCAACTTTTCTTGGGATGAAGATCTTATCCAAAGAAGAAAGTTTGAACAGGTTGGCCCTTTACCCATTGGAGTTTGGAAGAATAAGAGGTGAACTTATTGAAACATGTATGGCCCTAAGGGGACTTCACAGGGCAGATGCAGGGAGGATGTTTCCACTTGTGGGGAAGACGAGAACGAGGAGATGCGTGTTTAAGAATGAGAGGTTTCCTTTTAAGACTGAGGTGAGGCAAACTTATTCTCTCGGCGAGTCATCAGTCTGTGGAACTCTCTTCCCCAGAAAGCCGTCAGGGCTGAGTCATTCGATTTATTCAAGGCGGAGTTTGACAGACTTTTGACAGACAAGGGAGTCCAGGGTTATGGGAGGAAGATAGGACAGTAGAACTGAGACCACGACTAGATCAGCCATGATCTGATTGAAAGGAGGAGCAGACTTGAAGGGCTGAATGACTGACTCCAGCTCCAATGTTCAAAACGTTCCTAAGGAAAATAGTAGTCACATTTAGTTACAATGTTGTTATACTGAAGCTTGGATTAGAAAAACACATTTTCAAGGTGCAATAATTGAAAACAACATTTTAATATGAGCCACAATAAAGCCCTCTTACTGTTGTTCAGTTCAAACATTATTGGTTATTATATCATTGGAGTTGCATATTTCTTTAATTACTATTGAAGTGTTTGTTGCGGACGATATTCTCCATGTGGCGTTTGATAATGATACAAAGCCAGGTTGGAAGGTAATTTGGAAGGAGACATAATGAGGTTGCAAGGAGATATGGACATGTTAAATTAGTGGCGACTGGTTGATGGATGGAGTATAATGTGGAGAAGTGTAAGATTATTCACTTTAGTAATAAGAAAGAAAAACAGAAGGCGTGAAACTTCTCAATATTGATATTCAGAGGGTCTTGGGTGAATTTGTGCATAGCGCACAGAAAGTTTGCACAGTGATATAGCAAGCAATTAGGAAGACAAATAGCATGTTGGCCTTTATTGCCAATGGATTGAAATACAAGAATAAGGAACTCTTGCTACATCTGAATAGGGGATTTTGTGAGACCACCCACAGTGTACGTTCCACAGATTCCGTTCCCACCTCTAAGAAGATGGCACAGCGATGGTTCACTCGGCCGGTTCCTCGGATGAGAGGACTTTCCAATGATAAATGGCTAAGTAAATTGGGCTTATGCTCTCGGGAATCTGTAGTACTCAATTGTTCATTGCTTGATATGTCTGTCGTTGACTTTAACTGTTCACTGTGAATGATTAGTTAAGCCTAGGTGTGGTCACTTAGAAAACAGAAACTAAACTGAGGCAAGCTGCTGTAATTAAGCATTGAATGAATCTCCTGTTGGACGCATAGAACCTGGTCTATCATCTCTGTAAATCTCTGAGGCATAATGCTCAACAGAGTCGAGATGTTGTGTACAAACAAAAGGTTGGCTTCAAAATGTCGAAACATTTTAAAAGAAAGAGCTTAGTTGTTTGTACTTCCCAATTACCTTTTTAACCTCAGCTGTTGTTATTTGCACGCTAATCCCAAAGTAAATTTGCATCAGTGAAATGTCAGAGCTAAATATGGGAGAGCTTTGAACCAAAATTTAAAATTCATGAGTCATGTTGAGACAACGATATTGATGGAAAACTTCCTAATTTATTCCCAGTTTAAATCATTTTAAAATTGAGATTGATCCATACCTATTAAAAATGACAGGAAACATTCACAAGAACATAAATATCGTCTGCACATTACAGTCTCCTATTTCCTAACCCTGGGAAGCAATACCTTGTCATTGTAACTGGTCACAGAAAAACAAATGTTGTCTTTGGCTGGCAATGTTTAAACAAAAATAATTTGTAAAATAATTAATTCATTGGTGGCATGGTGGAGAGAGATATCTCAATCCAGTTGATGTCATGAGTGAGCCATTTGACCTTTGGGGGGCTGAATTGGTCTTTTTATTCATCTGTTTCTTTTATTTGTGTGAAAAATTAGTCTTTGTACTCTGTCAATCTTGAAGTGTTCTGGTCAGCATATCTACAATTGGTTCTGATTGCATCCTGTGTTGGGCAAATAATACACCTCCTCTGAAAGTATAATAGAATTACAATCATTTCCTGTGATAAGAGTTTCCTGCAATTGTGGGGTTGTTGCGGGATAAGACGTTCTCTGATATTCTGTACAAATGGCCAAACGGTACAATTCTGTCACCGCCCTTTCTGTGAGAATGATGGAATCCCTAACCCTGTGCTACAAAGGGCCTTTGCCAAGCCTTGCCAAATCAATCAAATAGAAGTAAAGTGTTCCATCTGAGATGAGGTGCCTTGAACCATTCTTCAGGGAAAATTTCAGACTGAAGTACTCCGTTCACCATTGGTGTATTACCATCCTATCCACAATTACTTTGGATGGTTCAAGGTCAGGGACACATTAGCGGCGCTTCAAGTGATGCATGATGCAGAAAAAAAACAATTAAGGTTAAAATAACAATTCTGAGCCTCTCTGTCTTTGTCTTCTTCAATTTGTTAGCAACAGCTCCCAGGGTATGACGTGCTCAAATAACAAGCAACAACAAGCAAGCAGTCAGCCATCAGGTAAACAACCACAAAGGTCAGATTGGTTAAATGCAGAATGAAATGCAAGCTGAAAGTCAAAAAATCATCTCACGTTACATACAGACTGCAATAGGGGAATGGTTACTTGTTTTCTAGGAATGCTCCTATCACTTATCAATATAATTTTTTTCGTTATTCTCTTTCGTTCAGAGTTATGCAATGGTTTACATTCTGCAAAAGTAGTTTTGCTCGCATTAAAAACAGAAATTGCTGGTAAAGCTCAGCAGGTGTACCAGAATCTGTGGATAGAAAAAATTGTAGTTAATGCTTCGAGTCCAATATGACTCTGCTTCGGGACAACCATTGCATTGTATTTTTTCCACTTTTAAAATTGAAAGGGATATGAAGTAAATAAGAACATATGAAATAAGAGCAGCAGTAGGCCATTCGGCGCCTCGAGCATACTTCATGACTGATCTGTTTGCGTTGAGTTCCACATTCCCACCTCCCCCAGTGATCTTTGATTCTCATGCCTGACAAGAATCTATCTGGATACCTCTGCCTGAAAAATGTTCAGTAACCCCACTTCCACCGCCTTCTGAGGCAAAATGTTCCAAAGTCGCACAACCCTCAGAGAGAAATAAATTCTCCTCACTTCTGTCTTAAAAGTCAGACCCCTAATTTTAAAACAGTGCCTATGCTTGAACGTTTGATGCAGCAATTATATACAACAGGGAGAATCGGATATGATTTGGTACTGCATGGAACACAAATTAATTCTGTAGGGTTAACTCTATGTGGGTTGTTATTTATCCTCATTGCTATTTCTTAGCTTTCTACAGAGGTTTTGAAGATAACACATCGAAAGAAACAAATTAAAAGCCGAAAAGTATAAAATATTGCAGCAACAGTTACAATTGTAATGTCTTCATGGAAACCCTACAGTGCAGAGGAGAACATTCAGCCCATTGAGTCTACACTGCTCCGGTTTCCTCCCGCAGTCCAAAAATGTGCAGGATAGGTGGGTTGGTCATGCTAAATTGCCCGTAGTGTCCAAAAGGTTGGGTGGGGTTGGGTTATGGGGTTGCAGGGATATGGGGGAGGGGAGGGTGGGTGCTCATTCAGGGTGAGGAAAGATAGCCCCTCAACGGAAAGATTGTATTCTGTGAGGCTCAAGGTGAGGCTAATTGTTCCGTTCCTGTAGGTCTCATGCGGTTTATAACATCTTCATTGCAACTTCTGGTATCATTTCTTAATTCAACTTCTTGCTCTGTGTTAATGCTGAGAAAAACATAAGCAAATTTTTAACTTCAGTAAAATTGAAAGAGAGCATTTATTCCAATTAAAAACAAATGCATGATTTTTATTCCCACAGCAACCGTTAGAGTAGAAAACCGTTATGTATTACAAGGTTCTCCACAAACAATAACATCATTAAATTAAAAGTGATTTGTACGGTGTCGCTGCAATGATTTTATTAATATTAACTATGAAATTGTATGAAGCTTGAATGGCTTCTTTTTGCTTAAAAGTCTGGGAATGCTACACATCTAAAGGTAATACATTTTGAAAAGATGTTTTATTTACTGACTCTTCAATAAAAGCTGCACTTTACAATAATTTTAGAATGAATATCTATAACAGCATCTGAACTTAATTTTTCAGGAAAACCTCTTTTTAAAAAAAAAGGCTATGGTGGCAGTGGCATAGTGGTCCCTGGACTAGTAAACCAGAGACCCAGAGTAATATTCTGGGGACGCAGCTTCAAATCCCACCACTGCAGATGGTGATATTTGAATTCAATAAAATTCTGGAATTTAAAAAGTCTAATAATGACCATGAAACCATTGTTGGCTGTCATTAAAACCCATCTGATTCACTAATATCCTTTAGGGAAGGAAATCTGTCGTTTTTACCTGGTCTGGCCTACATTGGACTCCAGATCTAAAGAAATGTGGTTAATTCTTAACTGTCCCTCAAGGGCAATTAGGGATGGGCATAAATGTTGGCCCAGCCTGCGACGCCCACACCCCATGATCAAATTAAAAACATACATATTAGTTCTAGTTTCCTTTGTGTTTGAGGAAAAATCTAGGGTGAGATTCTCTAGAAATGGGGCTATGTTCCCACGCCGGCGTGAAAAGCGGCGCCAACGACTCCGGCGTCAATGGCCCCCGAAAGTGCGGAATTCTCACCTTTCTAGGGGGCTAGGTTCCCGCCGGAATCATCCCCGCAGCTCCAGCCGGTGGGGAACGGCCTGCGCCAGTCCGCACATGCGCGGAACGGCCAGCGTTTTTCCGCACATGCGCGGGGGTTCCCTTCACCGCACTGGCCCCGGGCAATATGGCGGAGCCCTACAGGGGTGCGGCATGGAGTAAAGTAGGCCCTCACGGAAACAGACCGCCCGCCGATCGGTAGGCCCCGACCGCGGGCCAGGCCACGGTAGGGCCGCCCCCCCCCGTGGTCGGATCCCCCCCGCCCCCCACCATCCAGGACAGCCCATGCACACTCACCTTTCAGGTCCCGCCATGTGGGAGGTGAGTAATCCACACTGGCGGGACTAGGCCAAACTCGTCGGCCACTCGCCCATCGGGACCCTGAGAATCGCCAGGAGGGCCGTTGTGAACGGCCCACGACCGGCGTAGCGGCGATCCCACTGGCGCCCAAAAAACGGACCCGGAGAATGGGGAGACCGGCATCGGGGCTGCGGGGCATGAGAATTCTCCGACCTGGCGCCAAGTCGGAAAATCCTGGAACTAGTTCTGACTTTATGAGCTTTACTTCCTTTGTGGTAAAATAATACAGCAACATCCCTACAGTTAGATTAGGTACACCCATATGGTTCTCACAGACTTGCCCATGACTTACACAGATGGAGACACAGATTTTTTTATATAAGGCAGAATTGTATGGTCATCTGGAGGTGTGTTGCCAGAACATAAATTTGTGTTAGGCATCTACCTTCCTGCCTCTGACCCCACTGTAATTTTTTGCACAGTGGAGAAAGCATGGGCAGTCCACACACACTTGGGCCAATTGAGGCCCTTAACTGACCAGTTATGACCACCTGGTGTATTCTCATCTGCCACAATTCTTCCTGTGGCCTGCAGACACTGCAGCATGTTTGAAGTCTGCGAGATCCCACTTCTTGGGCTACTGGTGGGAAAATGGGGGTGGTAGAAGGGTGAAATTTTTTAAATGAGAAACATAACGGTAACATAATGATGTTAAGGCTATTCTTATCTCAGTCCTTAAAAACTTTCACCTCTTTTGTCCTTGTCAAATTTGGCTGCAGAGTGGTTTACGGCAGGTTATCAGTGACCAATATAAGGATATCCCAGACAGAATTCTAACTACCAAGGGGAGGTCAGTTTGGGTGCAGGCTGAGGGTCCAAACCCTGAAGAGTGGAATTGGGTCATGAAGCTGGCATGATGCCACGCACTTCTAGGTTTAACCTGGGCAGTGGGGAACCTCTGTGATGCTCTCTGGTAAATAATTAAAATGCTCAAAGAGGTAATTAACTGAGAAATAAATTAACCCGGCATTCTGGTATTTAGCAGCCAGCGCACAGGTTCCCCGAGCTGTGTGAAACTCCTCAAATTCAATAAGACGAGGGCGGATAAGGGAGTGCTTCACCAGTGAAACCGACAAACTGGGAAACCAGTGAAACTGACTACCCCATCTATATATAACCTTAGTTTTGCCAGGAGCAAGGAATTAAAGATCGCTGTCAGCCCAGACCCTCCATTCTCTGGTGGGTTACCTTCACTAAAAACTGATTAACACTCCGTCAACACGGTGCTATTGCTGCAGATAAGATTGATTCAATTGTTTGTATATTGGATTATTGTTTAATACTCACTGGAGTACTCATTATCTGACTAGGGGTAGGTCCATTTTTCATTTCTCCAAACCTCCTTCCTCTTCGGTTGCTTGTGGGAGCTTCCCATTTTCAATTTCATGTTGAGTAGTAACATGGCCATACTCTTTCTCTGTCTCCGCTTACATTCCTCAAAACTGTCTTCTAGTGCAATGGCTTGTGGTGCAGTAGATAATTGCTCTACCTCTGTCTGTGAAGCTCTGTGTTCCAGTCCCATGCCAGAATTTGAGAGCCAAAAGAAGAGTAGTTATTAACATACCCAAACAGGTTGATTATCATCCTGAAAATCCATCTAACACATGTCAATTCCAGCTGTTAAGTGCAAAGGAGATTCCTGGTTAGCCATGTAGCCGGCCATTTACAGCCGGATACAAAATGGCCAAATATGGCTAACTAAAAGATTTTAACTGCAGGAATATGGTCAGCAGAATTAATGACTTTAGGCTATGAGTTTGTGAGTTACACAACCTACAACAGGAAGAAGTGACCTCTGTGATTTACAACAAAGGGTGCCTGGGTGACAGGAAAGACATGCTGTTAGGTGAATTGGACATTCTGAATTCTCCTTCAGTATACATGAACAGGCGCCAGAGTGTGGCGACTAGGGGATTTTCACAGTAACTTCATTACAGTGTTAATGTCAGCCTACTTGTGACATTAATAAAGATTATTATCATTAAATTGCTGAGTACATTTTGTTTTGCTTTATCCCATAATCTGCATTATGATGCACATTCTCAATTTTGTTTCAATTTCATAAAGCAAAGCTACTTAAGACAACATTGATATTGAATCAAATTCCCTTCTGCAACCTGAAAGGAAAAGGTATTCAACTATTAAAATAAAGTCGCTTCTTTTACTAAAACTGAACTGAAAAATAGAAAAGTTAGTCACCATGTTTCAACTAAGTATTTATAAGGAAACAATGGAAAGAGTCAGCAAGACTCAAAAGCCTGGGAAACTGAGTTAGTAGTCAAGTTTGCAGATTGTGAGCAGTGAGCTGGCAGGGTCATGATGCTGATACATCAACTTAGTAGTGTCAGGGCACAAAACTGACAAATCAGCAGATTTTGGAAACTTAGCAGGTTAACCCGGTTTAAACTGGGTGAATGAGTCAGAAGGCTGGAACACTGGGCCAGAGGTCATGCAAAGGTGTGCCAATGAGCTGACAGGGTCAGAAGGTTCGGTGGATAAGTCAACAGAGAGGAGCTTTGGGGCAATGTTGAAGTTAAGGCAATGATTTTGAAGGGCAACTGGCTGAGCCAGTCAGCAGGCTGAGCTAAGTTAAAGTTTTAGAAGTTTTGAAGAAGTGAAGTGCAAAATTGAGAACTTGCTTTCTTTTAAGTCGTAACTCACGAAGAATAAGAATGAAAAGTGGAAGGACTAAAACTGAAAATATAAGGTGATCGGGCCAGGGCACAGAGGAAGAAATCTAACACATCCACAGGATCCTGTTAGCTTAAACTACAGAAGGAAAGAATCCTGAAAATGTAAATTCAGTCTTTTCACAGTATAATAGTTGCTTCTTTCCATTAAATGGTTACATAAGAACATACAAATTAGGCCAAACACATTCCAACAGCTCTAATTCTTCTCTAGTTAAATCACTAGGTGCTCATTTATTTTGGCTGTCAATGTCAGTTTTCTATCATAATTCGGAATGCATTCAAGGTTGGGATGGAGAATTGGGCATCGGGGAAAATCGGGAGAATCCCTACCACAATGTTTTGGCCTCAACTGCTTTCTATTGTAGAGAATTCCACAGGCTCATCACACTATGGGTAAAGAAATTTATCCTCATTTCATTCCTAAAAAGTCTACCTCGTATCCTCAGACTGTGACCCCTGGTCCTGGACTCCATCATCCTCAGGACCATCCTTCCTGCATCTACCCTGTCTAGTCCTGTTAGAATTTCAAAGGTTTCTATGAGATCCACCCTCACTCTTCTAAACTCCAGCGAATATGATCCTAATTGACTCAATCTCTCCTCATACATCAGTCCTGTCATCTCAAGAATCAATCCGCTAAATCTTCCTCAGATAAGGAGACCAAAACTGCACACAATATTCCAGGTGTGGTCGAACCAAGTAATGTGTAATGGCAGTAAGACATCCCTGCTCCTGTCTCGAATCCAATCATTATGAAGGTCAACATACCATTTGCCCTCTTTACCACCTGCTGCACCTGCATGCTGACCTTAAGTGACTGGTGTACAAGGACACCCAGGTCTCGTTGCATGTTCCCCTCTCTCAATCTATATCTATTCAAATAATACTCTGCCTTCCTGTTTTCATTACCAAAATGGATAACCTTACATTTATCCACATTATACTGCATCTTCCATGCATGATCCCACTCACGCAACTTGTCCAAATCACACTGAAGCATCTCTGCATCCTCCTCACAGCCCATCCTCCCACCCGCTTTGTGTAAACAGGAAATTTTGAGATATTACATTTAGTTACCTCACCTAAATCATCAATACACATTGTGAATACCTGGGGTGCTAGTATTGATTCCTGAAGCCGCCCACCAGTTACTGCCTGCCACTTGGAAAAATACTCCTTTACTCCCCAATCTCATGTGTTTTAATTTTACATGGTAATCTCTTATGTGGGAACTTGTCAAAAGCCTTCTGAAAGTCCAAATAAACCTCATACATTCCGCCCCCATTCATCAATCCACTACTTACATACACAAAGAATTCCGGTAGATTTGTCAAGCATGATTTCCCTCTCGTAAAACTGTGCTGACTCTGTCCAATCCTTCCACTGTTTTCCAAGTGTTTGCCATTAAATATTTTTAATGGACTTACCAATTTCCCTACAGCCAACATCAGGCTGACTGGTCCATAATTCCCTGTTTTCTCTGTACCTCCCTTTTTAAATAGTGGGGTTACATTAGCTACCCTCCAATCCACAGGAACTGTTCTGGAGTGGGTAGCATCTGTAGAATAATCTATATAATAATCCTCAACTCCACTTCCCCACCTTATTCTCATAACCCTTGATTCCCTTACTGGGTGGCACGGTAGCACAGTGGTTAGCACAGTTGCTTCACAGCTCCAGGGTCTTAGGTTCGATTCCCGCTTGTGTCACTGTCTGTGCAGAGTCTGCACGTTCTCCCCGTGTCTGCGTGGGTTTCCTCTGGGTGCACCGGTTTCCTCTCACAGTCCAAAGATGTGCCGGTTAGGTGGATTGGCCATGCTAAATTGCCCTTAGTGTCCAAAAAGGTTAGGTGGGGTTACTGGTTTACGGGGATAGGGTGGAGGTGTGGGCTTGGGTGGGGTGCTCTTTCTGGGGGCCGGTGCAGACTCGATGGCCTCCTTCTGCACTGTAAATTCTATGATTTAACAATTTGCCCATCTTAGCCTTAACATACTTTTTTAAAAATACATTTAGTGTACCCAATTCATTTTTTTCAATTAAGGGGCAATTTAGCATGGCCAATTCACCTACCCTTCCCACCTGTGGGTTGTGGGGGCGAAACCCACGCAAAAACGGGGAGAATGTGCAAATTTCACCCAGAGCCAGGATCGAACCTGGGGCCTTGGCGCCATGAGGCAGCAATGCTAACCACTGTGCCACCATGCTGCCCTTAGCCTTAACATGCTTGACGACCCAGCCTATACAGCTCTCTGCAGTAAAGTATTCCACAGATTCACCAACTTCCGAGAGAAGAAATTCCTCCAAATCTCTACCTGGTCCCGGACTCTCCCAAAAGGGAAAACCAACCTCCCACCATCTACCCTGTCAAGCCCACAGGGAACCCTATATGTTTCAATCAGGTCACCTCTCATTCTTCTAAATTCCAATGAGTACAGATCGAACCTACTCAACCTCTCCTCATAAGACAATCCAGCATACCCGGGACCAACCTAGTAAACCTTCTCTGAACTGCCTCCAATGCCAGTATACCTTTCCTTAGATAAAGGGACCAAACTGTTCACATTATTCCAGGTGTTGTCTAACAAGTGCCTTGTATAGTTTTTGTGACTTCTCTATTTTAATAAATAAGCCAGCAAAGGTATGTGGGCATTGCTTAGCAACTGGGGCCTTATAAGGTAGAGAAGCATTTAAGTTTTAATTTTGCTAATTTTATTGCAGTTGGAGACAGGATCTTGGGAGTGAATATCTCTCACCTCTGCCAGAAGAAACACTGGACAGAATAGGAGCTACAAAGAGGCAAGATTCTTAAAGTACACGTTACAGTCCAGATAACTAGGGAATTTGGACAGAAAGAATGTTTAAGATAACGAGTCAAGTGAACAGAGATCATGATATTGTTCAGAAGAATTCAAAGAGAATAAACAAAGCATTCTGAGTTAAAGAGGTAAACCATGGGCGGGATTCTCCAATAATGAGGCTAGAGTAAGTCCAGAGTGATTCTGCGATTTGCAGGGGGCTTGCAGGGCCCTAGAGTAGTCCTCCCAGCTCCGATTTCTAATTTGGGGTCCGCGCAAGCGCACAGCAGTGGCGGCCTGTCGGCTGCCCCGCGCGACATGGCCGACCCACAGCGCGGAGCGACAGCAAGAAGATAGGCACCCCCCCCCCGATTGCATGTGCCCGTGGATCGGTGGCCCCTGATCAATAGCCTGGCAGTCCTGGAGGCCCCACCCCCCAATGAATGGTCTCCCCGCCCCCCCCCCCCAACCAGGGCAGCCACGGACTGAGTTCGCAGCCGCCACGCCGAGTGCCCGCCGGGTGGAACCATGAGAGAACCATTCCGGCGGGATCTCGGCCTGCTGCACTGGGAGAATTGCCGCGAGGGCCTTTTTCAATGGCCCCCGACCGGCGCCGACTCGACCGCGTGTGCCTGACTGGCACCGATTCTCCGGGGATGGGAGAATCGTGGGAGCGGAGTCGGACCTAAGGCGGGATTCTACGGTATTGGAAGGCGTGTCATACCGGCGCCAAAGAGTGGCGTGAACCACTCCAGCGTCGGGCCGCCCGGAAGCTGCGGAATCCTCCGCACCTTCTGGGGCTAGGAAGGCGCTGGAGTGATTGGCGCCGTGCAAACCGGCGCCGAAGGGCCTCCGCTGGCCGGCGGGAGTTGCCGCATGTGCAGGAGCGCCAGCATGTTCCCAGAACCGTTGGCGTGATTCCGGCACATGCGCAGGGTGTTGCTTCTCCGCACCGGCCATGGTGGGGCTTTAGAGCGGCCGGCGCGGAGGGAAAAAGTGCCCCCACAGCACAGGCCAGCCCGCAGATCGGCAGGCCCCGATCACCGGCCAGGCCACTGTGGGGGCCCCCGCCCGGGGCCAGATCCCCCCCGCGGCCCCCGAGGACTCCGCAGGCCGCCCGCCCGCAGTGCCAGGTCCCGCCGGTACTAACCTTGTGTAATTTATGGTGGCGGTATAGGCTGAAAACAGGCGGCCGCTCGGCCCATCGCGGAGTGGTGAATCGCCGGGGGGGCTGCTGCCAACGGCCCCCGACCAGCGCAGTGCGATTCCCGCCCCCGCCAGAAAACCGACACTGGTGGATTCAGCAGCCAGCATCGGGGCGGCGGGGCTTGATTCACGCCGCCCCCCCGGCGATTCTCTGTCCTCGCAGGGGGTCGGAGAATCCGCCCCCGATCTCCGGTCTGACGCCCATTCTCCACCCCCACGCTGAGCGCGATTTTGGCGCGGAGGTTCGGAGAATCCGGCCCCATATTTAAAGTGGGACAGCATACTTCAAAGGTAAATCAAACATATGATGCCATTTTAAAAAGTCTGTGAATCAAAAGCTAAAGCAATTGTGAGCAGTTTGCACAGCAGTTAATCAAGATAAATAAATCCTAAAGATATTGGTGTAAATTCCCAAATGGATTTGATGTTAAAAATGGAGCGGAAACGTTGGTTAAAAGTGTCATTTGGGAAACCGGGGGCGGGATTCTCCGAGCCTCCGGACCGAAATTGTGATCGGCGCGGGGACGGAGAATGGGCATTGACGGCGAAAACCGGAGAATCGCCGTGAATTGCACACAAGCGGCCAATGCGGAGCGGCGTGGAAGCCATTGACGTTGCCCCCCTCCCCCGCAAATTAACTGACTAAAACTGGCCGAGCTTCCGACGGCGTGGTTCTAACCACGTTGTGCCTGTCGGGAACGGCCGCCCTGGTGGGGGGCAGTGGGATCCTTCACCGGGGGTGGCCTCAGGGGTGGCCAGGCTAGCGATCGGGGGCCACCGATCTGCGGGCATGCGTGATCTCATGGGGGGCTATATTTTCTCCGTGGGCTGCCGCTGTGCGCATGCACAGACTCCCGTCCGGAAGTGCAAGGCCTTCGTATCGGCAGGCAGAGCTGCATGGAGTACTCCGAGGGATTCTGACGAGACATCCACAAACATTCACTTGGGGTTCAGAGTGGAGTTTACTTGCCCACTGTCATCTTCTATGCTTAAAAGTGACTTTGGGTTAATGAGACCACTGTAGATTAAGATCTACCTCGTAATCCGTGTTAGTCCTAAAACCTGTGTCTAATTGTTAAGGTAAGGGATGAGAAAAGGCAAATTGTATCATATTCCAATTTGTTCATGTTTAACAATTTTTTTTTCTTGTTAAAACTATTTAGCAGTCCTGTGACTGTTCCTCTATGATTTATGAAAAAAATAAAAGTTATGGAGCGAGATTCTCTGGCCTGACAGCTGCGTTTTCCTGGGCAGCGCGCCCTCCACGGCAGCAGGATTCTCCGTTCCCACCAATTGCCAATGGGATTTCCCATCCCACACCACGCCGCCGGGAAACGCGCAGGCATGGATTTGTTGCCGTCGCAATGGAGAATCTCACCGGCAGAGAATTCCGCTGCCAGTCTTTTGAGCCAAAGTTCCATTCTGTGATATTCCTGTCCAATTAGAACATCAATTGGGATTGTGAATGAAGAACATACACTAAGCCACTAACGGTACTTATAATATATGCACTGATCAGGCAAGAGGCTTTGCACCCCAACACTCATACTTTTTGGCCCCAGAAAATGGATGTAATGAGGGTCAATCTATACCCAAGACTATGGTTTGTTACTGAGATAATGGGCGGGTTTCTCCATCCATCTGGTGCGGCTCGCTGTCGGGATTGTCCATTTCGCTGGCTGGTCAATGGGTTTTCCATTGTGAGGAAGCCCCACGCCGTTGGGAAACACCCGCCTGCAGCAAAACGGAGAATCCCAATGGCAGAGAATTCAGGCCAATGAGTTTGGGTCTATATTTGCTTTCCGAGATAGTTTTGGAAGAAAAGGACGATTTAACAGTGGAAAGAGTGACATGCTAATGATGAAGGCTAGATTTGAGCTGCAAATCACTGTCGTAATACATGCAGGTGCTTCTATACATAGCAAATGAGTTTTGATCCCAGAATGTTTTAATGAGGTCAGGCATAGGTGACTGTATTGGATAAGCCTTGAGACAAACATTGGGTCAATTCAAAGATCAGGGGTGAGATTCTCCGACCCCCTGCCGGGTCGGAGAATCGGCGGGGGCTGGCGTGAATCCTGCCCCCGCCGGTTGCCGAAGTCTCCAGCACCGGATATTCGGTGGGGGTGGGAATCGCGCCGCTCCGGTTGGCGGGAATCGCGCCGCACCGGTTGGCGGGGCCCCCCGCTCGATTTTCCGGCCTGGATGGGCCGAAGTCCTGCCGCTAAAATGCCTGTCCCGCCGGCGTAAATTAAACCACCTACCTTACCGGCGGGACAAGGCGGCACGGGCGGGCTCCGGGGTCCTGGGGGGGGGCGCGGGGCGATCTGGCCCTGGGGGGTGCCCCCACGGTGGCCTGGCCCGCGATCGGGGCCCACCGATCCGCAGGCAGGCCTGTGCCGTGGGGGCACTCTTTCCCTTCTGCCTCCGCCACGGTCTCCACCATGGCGGAGGCAGAAGAGACTCCTTCCACTGCGCATGCGCGGGAATGCCGTCAGCGGCCGCTGACGCTCCCGCGCTGCCCGGAGATGTCATTTCCGCGCCAGCTGGCGGGGCACCAAATGCCTTTTCCGCCAGCTGGCAGGGCGGAAATTCGTCCGGCGCGTGCCTAGCCCCTCAAGGTTGGGGCTCGGCCCCCAAAGATGCAGAGCATTCCGCACCTTTGGGGTGGCGCGATGCCCGTCTGATTTGCGCCGTTTTGGGCGCCAGTCGGTGGACATCGCGCCGTTTCCGGAGAATTTCGCCCCAGAAAAGATAATCAGCAATTAGAAGTTCATCACTCCAAAATCCACTCCATGACTAATCAATCTCCATCGTTCATTAAAATAACATTACCATCCAAGTAATAGAAACCATGAAAAAATCTACCAGGATTTTCCCAGATATTGTCCAAGAGACAAAACAAAATTCTACGATGGAAATTGCCATATCCAAAGGACATTATTGTGACAAATATTCAACGGGGACAATAATAAGGTTAATGTCATAAATATGATTAGATTTATACTGAGTGTTTGGTGTTCGTATCATGGAAGTAAGTTACCAATACAATAGTTTTATAGATCTGTGTTTCTCAAATCTTTCTTGTCTCAAGAACTCCATTGCAAATGGATTAGATAACATGGACCCCATCTAAATTAGCTTGTAACCCATACTTATAATTTGAAAGTGTTGCATATAAAGGGTTAATAATGCTTCTAAGAAAATAGGTGTTTACTTACAGGAATCAGTGAAATAGGTGGGCCTGCTTCTCCCAGCAGAGTCAGTCTATCCTTGCCAGGAACGCAGAGAGAGCAGAGCTTAAAGAAAGCACCATGGGAGCAGGGAGAGAGCAGGATTTTGGGGAGAGTTGAGGACATAGAAAGCGGGTGCCTGGGAAGAGCAGAGGAACACAGAGAAATCAGATCATGATGAAATCACTCGCAAAGGAGGGGGAGGAAAGAACGAAGGCACAACTTTCAGACTACCACTCACTCACTTACTGTCAACCACGGCATTCTGGGCAGTTACCAATGCATAGAGATTGCTCTTTGTTGCACTCCCTCTAGAAACTATCTGTAGATCCGCAATGGTCCCCAGAGTCTAGCATGAAGACCAGTGATATAGATTTGTATAATTAATTGAGATAATATAGCTGACCAGGACTCAGAAAGTGTAAGTTGACTGCAAGTAGAAAATGCACCCATGGAATGGTACAGCATATTAGGAGACCTTTTGGGCAATTGTGCTGGTTGTTTTCTTGTCCTTACATGGAATGGTGAGCATTGCTGGCTAGACTAACCTTTGTTGTCCACCCGCAACTACCCTGAAGAAGGTGATGGTGAGTCGCCTTCTTGAACCAGCCCATGGGGTATTGTTGGACACCCACAGTGCTGTTGGAAAGGAAGTTGCAGAATCTTGAACCAACAACAGCGAAGGAAGGGTGATATATATCTTTGCTAGAATCATTCAATTAATCTCAATCCTCTGCTCTTTTCCCACAGCGCTGTATTTTCCTTTCCTTGCAATATTTATCTCTTTCATTTTTAAACATTACTACTGAAACTGCTTCCATCACCTGTTCAGCCAATGCATCCCGTACCACTGCTTTATATATATAAATGTTTCCTCCTGTCACCTCTGGTGCTGGTTCTAATCACATTTAATCTGTGTTTGAAGATTATAACAACCTCTCACTTCGAACAACTATTTGTGATTTTGAACACCTCTATCAAGTCTCTTCTGAACTTCCTCATAGCTGAGCGGGGTGGCACAGTGATTATACTGCTGCCTCACAGCTCCAGGAACACGGGTTCAATTCTGGCCTCGGGTGACTGTCTGTGTGGAGCATGAACTTTCTCCCCGTGTGTGCGTGGGTTTCCTCCGGGTGCTTCGGTTTCCTCCCACAGTCCAAAGATGTGCAGGTTAGGTGGATTAGCAATGCTAAATTGGCCCTTAGTATTCAAAAGTTTAAGTGGGGTTACTGGGTTATGCGGATAGGGTGGAGGCGTAGGCTTAAGTAGGGTGCTCTTTCCAAGAGCCGGTGCAGACTCGATTGGGCGAAAGGCCTCCTTCTGCACTGTAAATTCTATGATTCTATGAAATCCCTCATCCCTAATGCCATTCTAATAAATCTTATCTACATCTCTTAAACCTTGACATCCTTGCTAAAGTGCGGTGCACAAACTTGAGCACAATACTGTAGCTGAGCCCGTAACAATTTTTAAGGGTTCTGTATAATTTTCTTACTTTTTGTCGATTTCTATTCCTCTATTCATAAAACCCAAGATCCCATATGTTCTTTCAGCAGTCTTGTCAGCTTTGCCATCTTGAAATACTTTTGTACATCCACACCCAAATCCCTCCAACCCTACACCCCTCCAATATAATCTATTTTAGTTTATATTGCCTCTCTCCATCCTTCATACCAAAATGTCCCACTTCACACTCTTCTGCATTAACCGCCATCTGCTGTGTGTCTGCCTATTTCACCAGTGTGATAATGTGAGGCAGGGGCAAGTTTGTTGCAAAGAAACTTTGGGAACACACATCAAGATGCTTACAGGCTCGTCACCATCTTACTACCTAGTGCATAGTAAGAAGTCTTACAACACCAGGTTAAAGTCCAACAGGAGCTAAGTCCAATGAAGGAGCTGTGCTCTGAAAGCTAATGATTCAAAACAAACCTGTTGGACTTTAACCTGGTGTTGTAAGACTTCTTACTGTGCCCACCCCAGTCTAATGCCGGCATCTCCACATCATGGCTACGTAGAGCAGAGCACTGGCGCTGCTCCAGTTGATTGGCAGTAGGGAGGGACAACTGATCCCATTAATACAGCCCATCTATGCCCTCCTGATGTGTTACCATCCTACACTGTTTACAAATCTCTGAGTGTTATAACATCTGCATACTTTTAAATTATGCCCCACAACCCCAAGTCTAAGCGATTAGTATCAATCAAAATGAGCAATGCTCTTAATACTGACCCTTGGGCAGTACCACTCTATACTTACCCCCAACACACCCCCCACTCTGGGAACAATCACGAGTCTCTTGTTTTCTATCTGTTAGCCAGTTTTGTAAAAATGCTGCCACTATCTATTTCATCACTTTTGCTTTGATTTTACAGACTAACTCATGTTGTACTTTGTCAAACACCTTTTGAAATTTCAAATATGTATCAATCACAGAACCTCAAAGATAGTCAAACACAATTCACCTTTCACAAATCAAAGCTGAGTTTCATCTATTAACTAATACTTTTGCAAAGGCCAATTACATATTCCCACTTTAAGCTGGCGGGCTTGGAACTGTTGGGTTAATCACTGTCTGCTTTTTAAAAAAACGCAAGTGTGACATTGGCAATCCTCGGGCACCACCCTCACATGGTTCAAAGAAATTCCCAAATGCAGAGCTAAAAATATTAAGGGAATGTGAGGAAGTGAAAGCTATTTACAAACTCCGGAAAACAGAGTGACATCAATAACAAATAGTTATGGATTATTTTGCAGCATTGAAGGAGGCCAGTGGGATCCATTGAGTCTTTGCCATTTCTTTGTTGAGCAATCCACAGTCAATCCCATTCCCCCACTCCATCCCTGAATTTGCAAGTTTCTTTTCCCTCAGGTTCCCATTCAATTTCCTTTTGAAATCATTGACCGTCTCGGCTTCCATCACCCTCACAGGCAGCATGTTCCAGGCCATTACCACTTTTCAACCAGAGTAAGTGATTTTGTCTCTCCTCTTAACTGGTATTTGCCTGATTAAACTATGATGTGATTCCTCCTATGTTTCATGGTCCACAGAGACTGCATGGTAGGCTCCTCAGCAACAAGGGCTACTCATTGAGGAGGCAGCTGATGATGCCTGTGAGGAGGCCACAGAATGCAGCGCGAGTTGAGCTACAATGAGGCTCATGCTGCAACGCGCACTTTGGTGGAGCAAACCACAGGGATGCTGAAACTGAGATTCCGGTGCCTGGACTGGTCTGGTGGAGCCCTGCAATACAATCCACAGAGGGTGTCACGCACCATGGTCATCTGCTGTGCCCTGCACAACCTGACGCTGCAATGGGGGAACTGCTTGATGACGAGGTGGAGGAGGGGCACATTTCCCTTGATGAGGAGGACGTCAAAAGGGACGAAGCTGAAGAGGTCCTCGAGGGAGAGGATGCCAGCTATGAAGCAATGGAAATATAACGATGAGGCAGACGAGCTCGGGACGCCATTAGGCTCATGGAGGATGGTGAGGACATCCAGTGAGGATGCCCCATTATCTTCATATGGCTTCTGTGAGCATTGCTCTTCCATCTGACTGATGTGGCGGTGCGCACCCTCTGCAATAAGTCATGGGGATGGGGATGCAGAGAATGCTCAAAATCCCTACATTTCAGAAGGATGATGGTGACTTGGGGTGGAACAGCCCATAGATCCTCACTGAGCTTCTGTGAATATCATAGAATTTACAGTGCAGAAGGCCATTCGGCTCATCGGGTCTGCACCGGCTCTTTGAAAGAACACCCTACCCAAGACCACACCTCCACCCTATCCCCACAACCCAGTAACCCCACCCAACACTAAGGGCAATTTTGGACACTAAGGGCAAGTTAGCATGGCCAATCCACCTAACCTGCACATCTTTGGATTGTGGGAGGAAACCGGAGCACCCGGAGGAAACCCACGCACACATGGGGAGAACGTGCAGACTCCGTACAGATGAAGACCCAAGCCTGGAATCGAACCTGGGACCCTGGTGCTGTGAAGCAATTGTGCTAACCACCATGCTACCGTGCTGCCCACAACCACTACTGTCTGGCTGATGGTAGCTCACTGTCTCTCAATGGCTAGGGTCATAGCATGGCGATGCAGCGGGGAATCTTTCACCTCTCCTGACCTTACGGCATCGTTGGTCAGTATACCTGAGGTTCAGTGCCACTGAAGGCTGAGGCATTTGGGATGGGGGGGCAACCACACTTCAAACGGGACAGAGAGCACACATCGAAAATTACTGGAATGAATTAAGCTAGCCCTGTTTATTGTGGGAGACATCCTCATTACTTCTGAGATACAGGCTTGACTGGTGTGTTATGCCACTGTGAAGGGACGCCACCAGTGTGCTGAGAACCTTACATAAGGCACAGGGAGGAAGCCATGGACTAAGGCACCCTGCTCACAAGGCAGCCTGGAGTCTGCCATGCCCTGTAATGTATGATGACCTTGGCGGGTGTCCTCTGGAGGGCTGAGACCTGGAGAGCCCCGGCCTGCTTTTGGGGTCCTGCGATACGGCAGTGCCACCCTTTTACAATTGTGGAGTTGGAACTACAGCGGTCACAGGAAGAGGGGATTCGGATGGGTGGGATTCTCCCAGAGCCATCTAAGTAATTGGCCCTGGGGCAGCACGGCTGCATAGTGGTTAGCACAGTTGCTTCACAGCTCCAGGGTCCCAGGTTCGATTACTGCTTGGGTCACTGCCTATGCAGAGTCTGCACGTTCTCCCCATGTCTGCGTGGGTTTCCTCCGGGTGCTCCGGTTTCCTCCCACAGTCCAAAGATGCCCAGGTTAGGTGGATTGGTCATGATAAATTACCCTGAGTATCCATTAGGTGGGGTTACGGAGATGGGGTGGAGGTCTGGGCCTAAGTGGGGTGCTCTTTCCAAGGGCTGCTGCAGACTCGATGGGCCAAATGGCCTTCTTCTGCACTGTAAAGTCTATGATGCTACGATCCTCCTCCTAGGGCTTCCTTGTTGGGTTGGAGGGGCAGCTTGAGAAGCCTTGCTATTGTCTTCCATTGGTACTCATGGACCCCACCATGTGCCTGCATGGTTAGAGGAGCAGCAGTGCAGGACAAAGATGTGTTGACCTTGTTGTGTTGGAATGTTAACACAGTCACCTCAGCCATAAGGTGGAGGACTCCTCAATGCAGCCCTTCAAACCGAGATTGTACCAGACATCCTTTCTTGATTTTCCCGAGTCTGCATTTGGAGCTCAGTTGCATTTGCAACTGAGGCATGGTCATCTGATTGGGACTCAGTGGATTCCTGGCCTCCAGCAATCTACCGAGCACCCTGGGATGTCCCTTCCTCTGCCTGCTGCGGCTCTGAGAGATTGTGATCCCAAGGCTCCTCTAAGACTAGGTCCCACTTAGGTGTGTGTCCCTGCGCTGGTGGAGGGTGTGGGTGAGCACTGTGATGAGTTTTCTTTATCAGGTCTGTGAACCACTCCCCTGCACTGCTCTCAAGGCTGGAGTCGAGGACGTGGCTGTGGGACTCCCTGGGCTGCATCCCAGATGTGCCTGTTACAGAAAGGAGAGGTCATTAGTGCATGGCAGAGGCCTGAGAAACAGGAGACATGACTCTCAGCATTGTTGTCTGATGCAGTGTTCTTCAAACTTTTTTTTCGGGGACCCATTTTTCCGAACCGGCCAACCTTCGGGACCCAACTCGGCCAACCTTCACGACCCACGCCGGCCGATCTTCACGACCCACGCTGGGCTACCTGAGCAACCCACCATTTTCTCTTACCTTGTTTGCTGCTGACAAAAATGGAGGAAATGGTTTTGGGTCCCTTTGGCCCTCGTACACGTTCCTCCAATGGAACCTATTGGATGAAGGTGAAGCCTTCCGGTGTCGGAAAGTATGGAGTCTCAATCTGTCCAAAGTTCTTCATTTTTTTCCTGTAAGACTTTATCAAATAAACCCTGCCCCCGAACTTGTAAAAAAAAAGAATTAAAAAAATGAAAGAAATAAAAATTAAATGAATAAAATAAATGAATAAAATGAATAAACCCCCGCGAACTTGTAAAACAAAAGCTGCGACCGTTTAAAACAAAAGCGGCCGCACTGTGCATGCGTGCCCGATCATCGGCGTGCATGCATATAGTTTTGCGCATGCGCAACGATGATAGGGCACGCATGCGCAGTGCGGCCGCAATTTTTTACATGATCGTGGCCATTTTGAAGGCCGCTTGGAGCAGGCATTATTAACAGCTGGCTGCTGCGGCTGTTGTGCGCAGAATTGCGCGATCGGAAGCGCCGCGAAGAGATAGGTGTTTAATAATCAACGCAGACATGAATGGGCTCTGTGATGTGAAGCTCTATAACTCTATGACCTTGAGTCACCACTCTGTGATGTGAAGCTCTATAACTCTATGACCTTGAGTTCTGGCATCCTTCCACCAGAATGGGATCTCTCCCTCTTATTGTGTGCCAGCTTCTCCTGGAGAGAACATATGCAGGACACATGCCAAGGCAGATGATAAGGATGCCTGGCATGTGTGAATGGTGAGTAGGATCAGTGAGGTGATTAGGACATGACCCACAGGGGAGATGAAGATGTGGATGATGGTGTCCCTTGAGCTGGCAGTGAGTTGAGATCCCTGCTGATTGTGATGGGTGTGTGAGTTAAGACTCATGAGAAGAGTGACTTACCCTAGGAGAATGGAGAAAATAATTCCTCGCCTTGTGGCACTGGATGGCTGCTCTCTTCTGCAGGATGTTGGTACTCACCACCAATGTCACCGCCTCCAGTGCTGGGTTGCTGACCTTGCTGGCAGGATTTTGTCCTGTGTGTGGGCACATCACATCACGTTGGGCCTCTACAGTATTGAGCAGTCTCACCGCAGCTGCGTCCAAAAACGTGGGGATAGATTTCTTGGCAGCCATCGCTTCCTGGCGACCTGCGAAGTGTGACTGCTATGTGCACTGGAGCATCCCAGCAAACTTTGCAGTACTGATGTGCAGACGGGGGAGCGATTCAAAGGCCGCACTGCCAGCAATATGGTGTGGAACCTGTGATGTAAACTGTTGGCACTAAGTGCCTCACTATATGGCGGCAATAGATGGCATTGCTGTCGGCGGGCTCTACGCCATTTTTACCGCCCTCCATCGGCCTTTGCCGATTTCTGTGAAAATTCTCGGCCCATGTTTTTGTAATATGACACGGTTGGTGGGGGGGTTGGGGGGGGGGTGGAATCGGTAAATCTGATTAAAAATATCAACATTGATGTGCTTAGATGTTGGAACAGTTGTAGAATTGAATCATTGGAGCCAAGCAGAGGACAATTTTGATCATGTGAATAGATGCAGAACAGCATTAAAGAGATTTATTATTATTGTCATCCCTTCATGTACATAAATTCTATTGGCAGCTGTACTCCGTTGCCATTGTGGGAAGAATTGTGTAAATCTCGTTAGTTTTATCTTGATGGCAATGGAAAATATATCAAAGTGCAAATACAGTATTCCATTGAGGGCTGCTGTCAGCATTCATATGGAGAGCTTTGTGCTTTCACAATGCAACATGCAGACTACAAGTAAGTCTGAAATTGCACTTCTTTCTATCACTATCTGACTGCTTTCAACAGCTTTTTATTTGGTGAAAAATAAATTATGTCAAACTCCATGCACCCATCCTCACTCTGCCACTAAACTATTTTTAGCCACATTAAAAGCTCCCTTCTAATGTTCCTTTGATGTTTTTAATAAGCACACAATTATCAGGAAATGGTAAGTTCTTTGCAAGAACCAGTGACGCTTATTATTCCTTTCGTCCTGTAAATGGAACTCCTTGCACAACTGACATGTTGATTTTAATTTATAACTCACAGATGAAAGCATTTTATAATTCATGATATTGAGAGGCAGGCTGTGCAAAGTTGAAAAGGTCACTGACTGCCTCTCGCTTTCATTACATGTATTATCACAACTTGTGTGCCAATCATTCCTCCCAGTGACTCTCACTGACCAGCAGCTTTGTTATTTTATGTTTGATTTTAGATCAGGCATTACTGATTAACATTTTCATTTTGTTTCTTCTTGGAATGGATGTATTGTGTGCAAGTAAATACCCCTGGAGTCATGTTTCTTGTTGCTTGAATCATTGCACAAGAAGACAGCTGAAGTGAAATTTCCCTAAGGAATGATGTATAATGTAAAATAATGTATAATATCTATAACTAGATCCTGTTTCCGAACAGCTGCCTAAAGAGATTTGCGGCAGCCAGTGCATTTACAAATGGAAAGCATAAACATCCCAAAGCAAATATATAGACAGACAGACATGCACACATACGGGCAACACAGGCATGATTGTCCATCAATCTTCTTCCTTGCTGGACTGTTTCTTCTCCTTTCTAAGCTGTATTCACAACTAATATTGTGTCGATGTTTCCATTTTCTTCCTCACTCACGTTTTGGGACAAAGTTCTTAGAGCTGTGGAAATTCCTCACCTACCCTGCAGTAAAGCATTTCCATTTCCATCAAACACAACTGATGTGTTAAGTAAGTTGGTTCAACGTTGACTGCAACTGGATGCAGTGAAATTAGAAACAGGGGCGATATTCTCCCGAAAAGGCGCGATGTCCGCCGACTGGCGCCCAAAACGGTGTCAATCAGATGGGCATCGCGCCGCCCCAAAGGTGCGGAATGCTCCGCATCTTTGGGGGCCGAGCCCCAACATTGAGGGGCTAGGCCGGCGCCGGAGGGATTTTCGCCCCGCCAGCTGGCAGAAACTGCCTTTGTTGCCCCGCCAGCTGGCGCAGAAAAGACATCCCCGGGCGGCGCATGCGCGGGAGTGTCAGCGGCCGCTGACAGTTTCCCGCGCATGCGCAGTGGGGAGAGTCTCTTCCGCCTCCGCCATGGTGGAGACCGTTGCGGAGGCGGAAGGGAAAGAGTGCCCCCACGGCACAGGCCCGCCCACGGATCGGTGGGCCCTGATCGCGGGCTAGGCCACCGTGGGGGCACCCCCCGGGGTCAGATCGCCCCGCGCCCCCCCCAGGACCCCGGAGCCCGCCCACTCCGCCTTGTCCCGCCGGTAAATACCTACTTTAATTTACGCCGGCGGGACAGGCAATTTCTCGTCGGGACTTCGGCCCATCCGGGCCGGAGAATCGAGCAGGGGGGCCCGCCAACCGGCGCGGCCCGATTCCCGCCCCCGCCCAATCTCCGGTACCGGAGACTTCGGCAACCGGCGGGGGCGGGATTCACGGCAGCCAACGGCCATTCTCCGACCCGCTGGATGGTCGGAGAATGACGCCCCAGGCTTCTGACACAGGAGATGGTCCAACACTGTTTTATTGAACTTCCTGATTGCTGTACATATTCTGCTGTGAGTTGACACTCTATTAATCTAACTGATAACCTCCTACTGGCTTGACCAGGCTAACTCTCTACCTCATGGTGATAGTGCTCACTGGCTTGTACACTCTTACTATCTCAGTAGCTGTGTCCTGTAGAGAGAGGGAGAGTCTTAATGCCCTGTGTGCTTTATAGTGGTGGTGTCCTGTCTGATGATTGGTTGTTATGTGTCGTGTGTGTTCATTGGTTATCCTGTGTGTCAATCACTGTCTGTCTGCATCTCATTATATACATGAGTGGATATTATGACAACAACCAAGATAAAAATGAGCTAACCCAGGTTTGTCTCAGTTTGTACAGTGGAAATGCTCAGAGAGTTTTTCTTGTTGTGAGGGTGTGGCATCCATGATTCCCTCTACCTTTCATCCTATAGACCCTGTTGCCCTGTAGCAGCAACACTGTACCTCAAGCAGCCTGTACTTCCCATGTAGATGAAATAACGATTTCCAGCATGCACCATACCAATTCGACAGAAGACCATGTTCTTGAGACATGCTATCATTCCTTCGAGGAACAGAATCACCCAGCCATTTCACGAGAGAAAAGCCAATCTTCCTCTGTCACAAATCGACATTTCTTCTATCTCAGCTCCAGCAGCCAGGTTTTCTCACAGCGTCAATGCATTGGGGGTCTTTGTCAGGAGTGTGTCGTTCGAGGAGCAGTTCTGGAACCTCCGTATTCAGCTACAATTAGCATCACAGGAACGCAGCTATTGCTAGATGAAAGAGGAACGATAGGCTTGCTACCATCCTGGTAATTTCAAATGAAAATGAAATGAAATGAAATTCACTAAAGTCTCAGAGGCCCAAAGGATACTCTGCCCCTTGAGTGGGCGAGCTAACTAGTGGTGATTTAACCTGAGAGTCACCACACCACAGGCGAGGGACAAGGTCGAGAAGGTGGGGACTTCATGGATAAGCTCAGCTGGTACAGGAATTGAACCCGTACTGTTGTCATAATCACAAATTAGCTGTCTAGCCAACTGAGCCACATCATGTCATGAACTGTATTTGAATATCATGAATACTTAAGGCAGCTCTCCAGAATCATGGGTGAGATTCTCCGACCCCCAGCCGGGTCGGAGAATCGCCGGGGGCTGGCGTGAATCCCGCCCCCGCCGGTTGCCGAAGTCTCCGGCACCTGAGATTCGGCAGGGGCGGGAATCACGCCGCGCCGGTTGGCGGGCCCTCCCGCTCGATTCTCCGGCCCGGATGGGCCGAAGTCCCGCCGCTAAAATGCCTGTCCTGCCGGCGTAAATTAAACCACCTACCTTACCGGTGGGACAAGGCGGCGCGGGCGGGCTCCGGGGTCCTGGGGGGGGGCGCGGGGTGATCTGGCCCCGGGGGGGGGCCCCCACGTTGGCCTGGCCCGCGATCGGGGCCCACCGATCCGCGGGCGGGCCTGTGCCGTGGGGGCACTCTTTCCCTTCCGCCTTCACCACGGTCTCCACCATGGCGGAGGCGGAAGAGACTCCCTTCACTGCGCATGCGTGGGAAGCTGTCAGCGGCTGCACACGCTCCTGCGCATGCGCCGCCCAGAGATGTCATTTCCGCGCCAGCTGGCGGGGCACCAAAGGCCTTTTCCGCCAGCTGCCGGGGCGGAAATTCGTCTGGCGCCGACCTAGCCCCTCAAGGTTGGGGCTCGGCCCCCAAAGATGCAGAGCATTCCGCACCTTTGGGGCGGCGCGATGCCCGTCTGATTTGCACCGTTTTGGGAGCCAGTCGGCGGACATCGCGCTGTTTCCGGAGAATTTCACCCCATGTCCCCATTCTAGATCAGATCAAATAGCACACCGGCAGCTAATTAGACTGGAGTGATTCACAACCGGATAGAAGTGACGTGTGCTTGATGATCATCACTGCACTTCTGGCCATGAGGTATGTTTTTCTACCTTTCATTGCATGGATGGCATGGTAGCACAGTGGTTAGCATTGTTGCTTCACAGCGGCAGGGTCCCAGGTTCGATTCCCGCTTGGGTCATTGTCTGTGCCGAGTCTGCACTCTCTCCCCGTGTCTGAGTGGGTTTCCTCCGGATGCTCCGGTTTAATTCGTCGTCTTGTCGATCTTCTGAGTTGACGAAGTGGAGGTGGTGAAGATTTAACTGGTTTGTGCATATTATGATTACTTTTGGTGCCATGAAAAATTGATTCAGTCAAAGTTGAATCAAGAAAAATTTACTTTTGTAATCGAATGTTTTGTAGTGCATGTCGATTTCTGCGTAGAATTGTGCCTTCCGCTGTTTTCACAATGTAGGAGCGTGGAGCTGCTTGCCTTATGATTGTTGCAGGAGCAGACCAAACTCCATCCGGAATTTTTATTCTTACTGTGTCGTCTGGAGTTAGTGGTTCCAATTGGCAAGTGATCTGGATTCTGCAGTTGAATGGATGGTAAAGTAGTTCTGAGATCCCGATTCATCAATATTTGAGCCGGTGAAAGTTCAGTCGATAGTGGTGTAGCTCTATAGCATAACAGTGCAAGATGGATATCCGACGCCGAATCCATCGCTTTGCTGATTAACTGCTTGACAATGTGAACACCCTTCTCTGCCTCAGCGTTGGACTGAGGGTAGTGAGGACTGGATGTGACATGCATGAAATTGTATTGCTTTGAGAACTCGGCCCATTCACTGCAGTCAAAATATGGCCCATAGTCCGACATGATGGTGTCAGGTATTCCATGCCTTGAAAATATTTCCTTGCATGCTTTAATAACTGATTTTGAAGTTAAATCTGGAAGTTTCATTACCTCTGGATAATTAGAGGAGTAATCTATAATTAAAATATAGTCATGACCAGTTGAGTGAAATAGGTCAATTCCTACTTTGGCCCAAGGAGATGTAACTAAGTTGTGTTGTCACAGTCTCCTTGCATTGCGCAGGTTGGTGTTTTTGACAAGTTTCACAGGTGATAACCATGTCAGTTATGTTTCTATTTATTCCCAGCTAATAGACTGCCTGTCTTGCCCGTCTTTTACACTCTCGATCCCGAGGTTTCCCTCATGAATCTGATCAAGTATCATAGAACTAAGACATTGTGGAATTACTATTTGGTCGCGTCTCAAGAGTAGTCCAACTATGGTCGTCAGATCTGCCTGAACATTTCTGTACTGAAGGCATCGCCCTTTCAGCCCATGTTGAAGGTGATAAATGAGCCTTTGTAGTGCAGCGCCCTTCTTAGTTTCAGTTCTGATTATGTTTAACTTCTGATATGATGCAGGTAGGTTCTCTGCACAGAGTTAGCACATGTATGAATTCAAATGGTTGACTGACAGACGTAATGGAGCGTGATAGTGCATCCGCTATAATTAAATATTTCCCTGGCATGTAGATTAGGTTAAAATCATACCGTCGTAATTTCATCATGATCCTTTGCAGTATTGGCGTCATGTCATTGAGATCCTTGTCGATAATGTGGACCAACGGCCTGTGATCATCTCAACCATAAATGTGGGAAGCCCATAGAAATAATCATAGAATTTGAGTATTCCTGTCAATAGACCCAGACATTCCTTCTCAATTTGGGCGAATCTGCATTCCGTCACTGTCATTGCTCTTGAAGCAAATGCTGCAGAAACCCAATATGAATTGTTGTCTCTTTGTAAGAGTACTTCGCCTATCCCATCCTGACTTGCAGCAGTGGATATTTTGGTTTCTCTTTTTGGATCAAAGAAATTGAGTATTGGTGCAATCATGAGTTGAACTTTCAAATCTTGCCACTCTTTCTAATGGTCCTCTGTCCATTCAAAAGGTGTAGACTTCTTTATTAAGTGCCTTAAAGCTGTTTTTCTTGTGGACAAGTTGGAGATGAACTGGCCTAAAAAGTTGACAAAGCCTAAAAATCTGAGTACAGCCTTTTTGTCTTCAGGCACATTCGTGTTTTAAATAGCTGAAGTTTTGTCATCATCAGGTTGTACACCATGTTGAGACATCGTAGCCGGGATTCTCCGCTATCTGGCGGGGTGGGCCGTACCGGCGCCGAGGAGTGGCGTGAACCACTCCAGCGTCATGCTGCCCAGGAGGTGCGGAATCCTAGATCGGCGCCGGTGGGGTTGGCGCCGCGACAGCCGGCGGCGAAGGGCTTGGCACCGCACCAACTGGCGCTGAAGGGCCTCCGCCGGCCGGCGCGAGTTGGCGCAAGTTGGCGCATGCACGGGAGCGCCAGCGTGTGCTGGCGTCATCCCAGTGCATGCGCAGGGGGGTTCTCCCGGGGCCAGATCCCCCCCGAGGACTCTGCAGACCGCCCATAGAGGCTGGTCCCGCCGGTACAGACCTGGTTTGATTTACGCCAGCGGGACCGGCCGAAAACGGGCGGCCGCTCAGTCGCTACTAGCGGCCGCCGACCGGCGCGATTCCCACCCCCGCCAAAACCCCGGCACCGGAGATTTCGGCAGCTGGCGTCGGGGCGGCAGGGCGGGATTCACGCCGCCCCCCCCCCCCCCCCCGCCGAATCTCCGACCTGGCGGGGGCTCGGAGAATCCCACCCCGTAACTCCTAAAAATTTGAGTGTTGACGTTCCAAAAGTGCATTTAGATTGGTTGAGTTTGAGGCCATATTTGTTGATGCACTGAAACCCTTGCTTTAGTCGCTCAATATGCTATTCTTTTGTCGTAGACCTGATTATGATGTCATCAACGATATCCTCACACCTTCTATTCCTTCCGTCCTTTGTTCCATAATCCAGTGGAATATCTCAGATGCCGATATGATACCGAAAGGGATACGATTGAAACAAAATCTTCCAAAGGCTATATTAAATGTGCAGCGTTGTCTGCTTGAGTCGTCAAGTTGCATTTGCCAAAATCCCTGTGACGCGTCTAACTTCGTAAAGATGCGTGCATTCGCCATCTCACTGGTGATCTTGCGTTTTAGTGTCGGATAGTGTTCCCTCCTTATGTTCTCATTGAGATCCTTGGGATCAATGCAGATGCGTAGATCGGACATTTTTTTTACGCAAACCAATGAACTGACCCGGTCAGTCGGTTTAGTGACTCATGAGATTATCCCTTGGTTCTGAAGTCGGTCTAATTCTTGCTTCAACCTTTCACATAAAGGAGCAGGAATCCTCCTAGGCGGAGGTAACACTGGCTTGGCATCCTTCCTTAGTAGGATTTTATATTGAAACGATAGTGTACCCATGCCTCTGAAAACATCAGGATATTGATTCAAAATGCTCTGGATATCATCATCCAATATTGGTGTATGAGCAGTCACTGTATAGATACGCTGCACGAAATGCAATTTTTATAATGCTTGTGCACCTGGAAGTGAAGATTTGTCATTCCTGACAATCTCAAATCTTAAAATGTTTTCAATTTGTTTGTTTGAGACTTTTAAATGGCATGACCCTATTGAAGAAATCAAGTTGCTGTTATAGTCCTTCAGTCTGCAGGCTGCTGGCAGTATCTCAGGAGCGTTTAGAAGCTTGTTGAGAACAGGTCTGAGAACAGGTCAGCTGAAGCGCCAGTGTCCAATTTAAACAGAATTGGGCAGTTATTTACTTTTACAACTGTGTTCCATTCATTATCAGAATTAACTGAATTAACTTGTTGTGGATTGTTTGTAACTTCATTGGATTCTTCACATTTCTCTATTATGCCAACAAAGAACGTGTTTTCCAGTGAGTAGTTATCAGTATCGGATGAAAAATTCTCTTCTTCTTTTTCTTTTGAATGCGCGTGCACAAGATGGCTGCCGTCCGAAACGAACATCTTCTTCGATGGCGACACCGTTTTTAAACACTCAACCTCTTGGTGGATATTCGCGCCTTTTTCATGGATATAATACTGTAGCCATCTGAGATGGCCATCTGCAAAGAATGATGGGAATTATGGCCAGGTTTGGGACACAGACAAGCTGCAGCTTGTATCTTTGCAAATGGCAGCCCAGAAGTATGCAGGAATTCACACCTGCAAAAGAGCCATTCAAGGCGATTAAAATACCAATGGGACCATCTGGTCCATCGCATCATCTTCCAGACTAGGTGGCACCGGGTCCTGCTCGGAACCCTCCCAGGATTGGCCACTGATGCCCACCCCACAAGTGATGTGGCAGCCCCTGATTGGATGTGACCAATCAGAGGGTGGCGCCCTGAGGAATTGATTGACAGTGACCCAGAAACTGCCCACAAAAGGAGCGGGGAAAACTCAAGCCAGTTAAGAGACAATGCAGCCATGATTTCTGTCTCTCTTGGATCCGGCCTATGCCAACCCAAGTGCAGCATAATGACCAGACAGACATGTTCAAGACCAGCGATCGCTACCAAATGGATGAGCCCAGCAGAAACAGAGCCACTTGTTCCACCCAGTCACGCAAGATCCAGACAAAGGCCTTGTCCATCTGCATAGAGCCGGTTGCCCTGAAGTTAAGTATAGGTTATTGTAGTTGTTAGGTATAGTTTAACTTGTAGTGTTACATGTTGCATGTCGAAGTAATCCTTGTGTGTAAATAAACTATCTTTGAACTTGAACTGACTAACTGGTTGTTTGGTCTTTCATCGATATCCGGTAAAGCCTTATGGTGGTATCATTTGATACCTGGCGACTCTGAAAAGCAATATTGTCATTAATAACTGCCATATCTGGTTAATTTGGCATTATTGGTGCCGATTGGCAATATTATTGGTGACGCTGGTGGGATAGTATTCCACTCATTAAAAAGAGCAACAATACTCTTGGTGCTGATTCTTACTTTGCTGATGTGCTTGGCATTTTTTGATCGCTATTTTTTTTTTTTTAAATTTAGAGTATCCGATTCATTTTTTCCAATTGAGGGGCAATTTAGCGTGGCCAATCCACCTATCCTGCACGTCTTTTGGGTTGTGGGGGAAAAACCCACGCAAACACGGGGAGAATGTGCAAACGCCACATGGACAGTGACCCAGAGCCAGGATCGAACCTGGGACCTCGGCGCCATGAGGCAACCGTGCTAACCACTTTCACAACCATGCTGCCCCTTCGATTGCTATTTCTAACGTTAAATCCTTTTGTCTCAAAAGTCTTTCTCTGAGGTGTTCAGCAATTATTCCAAAAACAATTTGGTCACAAACTGAAGAATCATGCAGTGCTGAAAAGTTACAGGATTGTGCTAGAAGTTTTAAGTCTCTCACAAAGCTAGTTTTTTGCAATCTCTTATGGAAAATGAAGCGTTCAAATGTCTCATTGGTTTGGATCTTACAGTGGTCGTCAAATTTACATTAAATAACATAATATTGAAAAGAGTTGTATATTTCGATTGCATGCTGTCCTGCCATTGTTAAGAGCAATGCAATTTTGCGAACATCAGTGGCGTTAGTTAAATCTGTTGCTTCCAGGTATATTTGAAATTGCTGTTTAAACAGCTTCCAATTTGCATTCAAATTACCGGCTATCCTTAAGTGACGTGGAGCTTGTCCGTGGTCCATCCAGGTGTTTGTCTTCGCTGCGGTGCTTCCCCAGTCGAATAGCTGCTAAGGTTTTCTTCTTTTTCTGATCTAACTAAAGCTCTGATCTAGCTAATTTACTGAAGCCAAAGCCTGGTACCATGTTATATTACGTAATCGTAATATGTCGTTATTCTTTGCATTACTTCCAGAATGGTCTGATGGTTAGATTTCTATGAAACTATGAATCTTCAATTCAAAGCAAAATAGATTTAATGAATAACAAATTAAATACTAATGAATTTGTTCACTCTTACAGAACTCTAACTGATGATAAAGTAAATCAGAAGAAGTATCAATTATATTTAACTACACGTGCTAACTATATGATATCTCTCCAATACTCTGCTGGCTGGTCAGTCGTGGTTCGAAGAGACCCATGATCCTCTGAATTCAGTTTATATACATAAATCTAGTGCTGCCGTCTAGTGGTTGTCTAACTATGATGCAGTTGTTAACCCTTTACATACCAGCTGATATACAGATCACTACAGAATGGGTAGCTGCGACCCTGAAAGAGATGGCAACACGGTGCACAGCCTGGTGTGGGGTGAGTTGGGGGGGGAAGGGTGGAGGAAGTGGAGCGGGTGGGGGGGGAAAGGTGGACATCACTGTCCAGTTGACCAGCCCTGTCAGAACCCCCAGTGACATAGAACATAGAACATACAGTGCAGAAGGAGGCCATTCGGCCTATCGAGTATGCACCGACCCACTTAAGCCCTCACTTCCACGCTTTCCCCATAACCCAATAACCCCTCCTAACCATTTTGGACACTAAGGGCAATTTAGCATGGCCAATCCGCCTAACCTTGCACATCTTATAGAGAATAGAATCACTACAGTGCAAAAGGAGGCCATTCGGCCCATAAGTCTGCACCAACCCTCTCTGAGACCATCCTACCGAGGTGCACAACCCACTATAACACCTAGCACTAAGGGGTAATTTAGCATGATCAATCCACCTAGCCTGCACATCTTTAGAGTGGGGGGACAACCGGAGAGGAGACCAGAAGTGACTCTGGCAGGGCAAGGGCATTGACTGGGGCCAAATGAGATGGAAGGACATCTGAGATGTGGGTGAGCGGCAGCCGCAGGATAAGGTGTAAGACTGACTGCTTCCAGGACTTGGAGTGCTTGTTACAGCACTGGAGGAGCAAACTCCAGCAGCACTGAATGGTGGCAACTAGTGATCATCCAGCACCAGGAGACCGAGGCTGAAGGGTGGGAGATAACAGCAGCCGAACAGGGAGCTTGGTGTTAAAGAAGGAGACCAAGAGTATACAGGACCCGTGTGTCCTTCACGGAGATTTCGGACAGCATTTGTCGCAGGAGACACTCCACCTCATCAGCGAGACTGTGCAATACTTGTGTCACCTGGGAGATCGGGTGCTCGGAACCTGCGAGGTGGTGGCATGTGGGTTCAACGTGACATTCTGGGGGCAAGCGGGAGGAAGGAGGGTGATGGAAGGGTGAAGTGCCAAGAGGTGTCTGGAAGCACTTACCCTTGCTGATCATTTTAGGTCATTCATGTTTTTCCTACATTGCACACCCATCTTCTTGGTCAGGCTGATGGCATTGATCAGTACTGCCACTGTCTGCCAGGCATGATTTGTGACCTTGTTGGTGGGCCTCCTGCCAGCCCAAGGGTATAGTGTGACCTGCCTCTCCTCCACAAAATCCAAGATGTGGCTTGGGGCCCTCTCCGCAAATCGAGGAGTTGGTTTCCTCACTGCCATCCTCCTGGCTTGAATCAGATAAAGTCCTGTGGATCCGTTAAAATGCCCCCTTCATTGAATCGCACAGATGACTCCCAAAGGGGACGAATCAGGCACTTTGCTCCATAGGTACAACACTTTTCATGTGGGGAAAAACATTTTTTCAAAGTTCCTAATGATTGCGATCTGGATCGCTCCACAACTGACAGGGAGCGCACCGATTTTCACGCCGTCACTTTGTCATTTTTTTTGGACAGTCCTGCCCATAATATATTAAAAATCAGCATAAAATGCTGTAAGTTTCATTATCTTGCAAACTGCTTAACCTTTTGTTGCTCTGGAAATAAATCAGTGGAATAATTATTCTTAGTTGATGACAGCTATAGCTAGCTTTAAACAGGGCCCATGGTCACACAAGTCTAGTTGGAGAGCAACTGGCACATACTTAAACAAATAACCATACCACAAAATTGTGTTGGACTTTTAATTTAATCTTGCCCAATTAAGATGTTTGCTGAAATATGTGTTAATTAGTCTGTGGAAGTAGAATAGATGTTACTTCAGTGGATGACTTCATGGTTCAGTTGTCTGATAAGGAATCAGAATAAATACATTTAATAGCCATTATGAACAATTCATTGGCAACCAAAGGTAGGGTAGTCTAAAACTAGAGGGCATAGGTTTAAGGTGAGAGGGGAGAGATACAAAAGGGTCCAGAGAGGCAATTTTTCCACACAGAGAGTGGTGAGTGTCTGGAGCAAGCTGGCAGAGGCAGTCGTAGAGGCAGATATAATTGTGTCTTTTAAAAAGCATTTAGACAAGTGTATGGGAAAGATGTGTATAGAGGGATGTGGGCCAAATGTGGGCAATTGGGACTAGCTTAGTGATGAAAACTGGGCGGCACAGGCAAGTTGGGCCAAAGGGCCTGTTTTCATGCTGTAAACCTCTATGACTCTAAATAAATGTGAGCAAAGAAATCTGAGGATAGTGTTTAAGGGAGGTCTGGGACTGGCTCTGTGGAACAGTCCAGAGTGATAGTCATAGAGGGGACAGTAGTAGAATAGACACAATTCTCTGTAGCCAAGAGTGAAAGTCCAGAGGGTTGTGTTGCCTGCCCGGTTACAGGGTTCAGGACATCTGCCATGGAGAGGAAGTTGCAGCAGGAGGAGGAGGATCCGGTTGCCATGGTGAACATGGGTAAAAATGATATAGATAGGGCTTGGTTGGAAAGGGGTTCCGCTTGGGGTTTATTTTGTGCTGGGGTCGAAATTAAAAAGCAGAACCTCAAAGGTAGTAATCTTGGGATTATTATTGGAATCATTAGCAAATTAATGGATGGTAACTGAAGTATTTTATTGGAATTGCAAGCAAATTAATGGAGGGTAAATAAGGTTTATATGGCTCAAAGATTGGTGTGGGAGAAATGTGTTTTGATCCATGGGACATTGGCACCAGCACTAAGAAAAGTGGGAGATGTAATGTTGGACATGTTTCACCCGAACCATGCTGGGACCAGTATACTGGCGAGTTGTATAACTAGGATGCTGGAGACAGCTTTAAACAAAATAGTTGGAGGTGGGGGGGGGAAGGTTCATGTGAGGGGAGGTGTGGTAAATTAAAGGGAAACAACAAAGTAATAGAGAATGTTGGTGATAACCAGTGTGTGGCAGGAATGGGCACAGCATACAAACCGAAGAGTGCACCAGCAGATAAGATCAGAGATTGCAAACATGGTAAAAAGAGTTAATGGCTCTATAACTGAATGGGCATAAGATTCATAACAAAATGGATGAATTATTAGGACATATAGAAATAAATATGTACCACCCGACAGCCATTATATAGACATTGTTGCAAGGTGACCAAGGTTGGGACCTGAGTATTGAATCATGTTTAAAATTCGGAAAGACAGGAAGTAAGGAAGAGGTGGTGGGGTAGCTCTGTTACTTAAGGATGACATTAGTAAGGAGTGAAAGATTACTTTACCTCAAAAAAACAGGGTGTATATCAGTTTGGCAAGAGTTCAGAAATGTAAAGGGTAAAATGTAATTTGCACGATTAGTTTATAGGCCCCCTAACTTGTAAAACAGATTATGCGGGAAGAAATTAAGATGGTGATTGTTTGAAGTTCCTTTTCCACTTCACTGCTTGATCTTCAAGTGTTTTTGGGAAGTTCATTTAGGCGAGAAATTTACTGCAACAATCATAGGCAACTTTAATCTATATATAGATTGGGCAAATCAGATTGGGAAAGGTAACCGGGAAAATCAGTTTACAGAGTACATTTGAGACATAGTTTGAGAGCAGTATGTTCCAGTGCCATCCAGAGAGCAGGCTATTTTAGACCTAGTGACATACAATGAGACAAGATTAATTAATAACGTCATAGTAAATACGTTCCCAGACGACAGCCATCATAATATGGTAGATATTCACATTCAGTTTGAAGTTGAGAAGTATGGTCTAAGACAAGTTTGTAAACCTGAATAAAGGTAATTATTAGAAAATGAGGCAGCGTTGGCTAAAGTGAACAGGGAAATTAGGTTAAAGCTTAAGATAGCAGAGATACAGTACAGGCTTTCAAAGTGGCATTTAATAATTCGCACCATAGAGTTACCCCTGTAAGAAAGAAAGACTCTTTCAGAAGTATGTATCATCCATGGATAACTGAGGAAGTTAAGGCTAGTATCAAATTGAAAGAAACACTGTACAATTCTGCAAAGATTAGTGTCAGGTCAGAAGATTAGACAGATTTTAAGAAACAGCAAAGGATTACGAAAAAATAATAATGGGGGAAAATGCTCTCCAGAAATATAAGAACAGGCAATAATAGTTTCTACAAGTATTAAAGAAAGAAGGGAATAATTAAAGCGAGTGTTTGTCCTCTAGAGAGTGAAAATAGGAATTAATAATCAATTTAACAATATAGCAGAAATGTTAAACAGATATTTGTGTCTGCCTTCACGGTTTACTACTTAAGTCCAGACTCTCCCGGGTCCCCACAACCCCGACCCGCCGTCCCCCCTCGGTGGATTTTCCAGTGGGGAACTCACCGCGGGGGTCACCTTTAGCATGACCAGAAGTTCCAGCTGGCAGGAAAGGCCTCAAAATCCCACCCTAAATAAATGTCCCCAAAACGCTTGAAGATCAAGGGATGAAGGGGAAGAGGAACTTCAAACAATCACCATCATCAGAGTAATGGTGCTGGGAACACTACTGGATCTAAGGGCTGACAGGTTCCTAGGACCAGATTGCATGCATCCTAAGGTCTTAAAGGAAGTGGCTATAGAGATCGTAAAGGTATTGTTTACAATTTTCTAAATTCTTTAGATGCTGGAACAGTTGGAACGGCTGGTTTAGCGCAGTGTGCTAAACAGCTGGCTGGTAATGCAGAACAATGCCAGTAGTGTGGGTTCAATTCCCATACCGGCCTTCCCGAACAGGCGCCGGAATATGGCGACTAGGGGCTTTTCACAGTAACTTCATTGAAGCCTACTTGTATTATAGAATATAGCAAATGTAACACCTTTGTTCAAGAAAAGAGGGAGACAGAAAGCAGGAAATGATAGACCAGTTAGTTTAACATCTATCAAATTGAAATTGTTAGAATCTATTATTAAGGAACGCATAGCAGGACACTTAGAAAATCATTATGGAATCAGGCAATGTCAACATGCTTTTGTGAATGGAAATCATTTTTAACTAAGTTATTAGAGTTCTTTGAGGAAGTAACAAGTAAGGTGGATAAAGGGAAACCTGTAAACCTTATCTTCTTGGATTTCCAAAAGGCATTTTATAGGGCAGCACATTAAATGTTACTCCACAAAATAAGAGTTCATGATGTAAGGGGTAACATATTAGAAAGGATAGAGGATTGGTTAGCTAACAGGAAGCTGAGAGTAGAAATAAATGGGTCATTTTTGGTTTGGAAAGCTGTGACTAGTGGTGTGCCACAGGGATCAGTGCTTTGGCCTCAACTATTTACACTCTAAATTAATGACTTGGATTGAACCGAATGTTTGGTAGCTAACTTTATTCACACCACCAAGACCACCAGAAAGCAGTGGATAACAAAGGGAGCCAAGGGTGATGTTCGGCAGACTGGAAAGTGGAGTCGAAACCATAATCGATCCAGTCGTGAATGTACCAAATGGCAGATCAGGCTCACCCCATATGTCCCATATGCCATTTTCATGACATACCCCTCCCCTAGCTCCTCTGTTTCCAGACCTAGACCTAGGCCTGATTGATCAAGAACAGACGGTGCAGGTGAATGAGAGTTTCTATTGAAGTTCAGCCAAATAACTCAATAGGATATTTATAAGATATTTCAGAATATAGTCAATCTTTTTAGGGCCATTTGACCTGTCCATAATCCATTCAGGTGTTCACCACTTAAAAATGAATAAAGTAAGAGACAGGGTTTCAGTAATGTAGAGAAACTCCTAAGGATTAGATGCTCATGCATGACAGCCATTCTGCCTGATGTGGACCAGCAGTCACTACAAATGTGTTATATAACTGTCTTATAACTCTCATTGAGTTTAACATAGCCAGCATATCGGTTGCAGTAGATCCTGATTGATTGAATAGTGATAACAACTACTTCTTTTAAAGATTAAGATACTTCATTATGGATGAGATCGAAAGGCCTTGTCACGCCCGACTCGGGTTGCAACAAGGCCGTTAAATTTCGAGATTTGCAACGCTCAGGATGCCTTACGAGATCTCACAAGATCTCGTGCAACGTCACAATCTGGATCTCACCCTCTCTGGGCGGGATCCTATTTTCATATAATAGGATAATCTTTATGACTGTCACAAGTAGGCTTATTTCAAACTGCAATGACGTTACTGCAGGAATCCGCTACATGCCACATTCCGGCGCCTCTTCGGGTACACTGAGAGAGAATTCAGAATGTCCAATTCACCTAACAAGCACGTCTTTTTGGGACTTGTGGGAGGAAACCGGAGTGCCCGTAGGAAACCCAACGCAGACACAGGGAGAACGTGCCGACTCCGCACAGACAGTGACCCAAGCCGGGAAAATTGGCAAATTGGCCTCACTTAAGTATGCCTGCTCCGGCGTCTTCCAAGGCCCCGGACCAATCCTGAGTGGCAGGTTGCCCATGCCAGGGATTGGGCCCAGGAGTGCTCTGCCCTTATGAGGTGGAGTGAGCGGAGTTCGAGGGCACCCAACAAATAGGTTGGGGCATAGCGGGGGTACTTGCTGGTAAAGAAAGGTGCATTTATATTGTGGATAAATAGGTTGAGTATCAACTTGTAAATCCTTCCAACATATGCCAATGGCAAGTGCTAGGAGCAGGAAAGAATCCTGGACAGCTACGTGATGGAAATAAATTGGAGCCCCTTCCATCACTATCCATAGATCCAGGCTACAACATGCATGTAAACTTGTATTTTTCCAAAGCAGCCCAAGCCCCCTTGGGAGCTGGCTGGCTCTGTTGGCTGGATGGTTGGGGTAGATTTGAGACTTCCTCATTGCTCTACCTGTGGTGGTGATCTTGGTGCTATGGGTTAGACCTGCCTTCGGGCAGAGAACTGAAGAAGAATAAGTCAATGTGTTGCCCACAGATGTATGTAATAGGTGAATGATGCATCGGAAAACATGGTCAAGGCTTAAAACTTCTTCAATTATTTTAATTTGATCTAAAAGTAAACAATATTGCTGCATTAGACATGGTGTGATCTATTAATGCAATGCATTCAATAATAATATGGAAGTATCAAATACATCAATATTATTGCTATAAGTCATCGATTCCTACTAGTGATGATACATCACTCAATAATAAATATAAAACAATAATACCCTTTATAGGAAGAATCAGACATTATCAATCTTACCTCTATGCATGTTTCACAACATACCTGCAAATACAAACTGAGGTTTATATTTTTAAAAAGCTGCTTCTTAATGCATCAATCCTAGCCTATTACATGGATATTACTGTGACAATTACTGCAAGTAAATAACATTTTTGGCACACTCTATGTTTGTGCAGCTTTAAATGCTGTGACTCTTTGCATGCCTTCTATTTATGAATAGTCAAGCTGAACAAATTCCCTGACAGCATTACAATAATAACTGGGGTTATAATAATGTTTAACATTACAAATGTAGCAAGTGAGATCTTGTGCACAAAAGCATTTGGTTCGACAATCTCCTTAAACAGAAATAAGTTCCTTTCCTTTGTGGCAAAACCTGTTTTTTTATTGTTTGGTATCAATAAGAGTATTTAGGAAACAGTTGATATAATTTTCTGGTTGAAATCACCAAGAAGTAGAAACAGAAGTTTATCATTTAGACTTTTTCACCTTACGTACCATAGATCTATCAGTGGTAGCAATAATCAGCTATGACCTTAAGTTCGCCAGTATGCTCCAATGTTATCCTTTGGGGAAAGTGGACCGAGGGCTGCTTTAGCTCAGTTGGCTGGATGGCTGGTTTGTGGTGCTCAGTGAGGCCAACAGCGCAGATTCACTTCCCGTACCCGCTGAGGCTATTCATGAAGGTCTATCTTCTCAACCGTGCCTGAGGTGTGGTGATCCTCAGGGTAAATCACCTCCAGGTTGAGGTTGAATGTCTTGGGTTACAGGAAGATATAGACGGGATGCTCAAATAGGCAGGAAAGTGGCAGATGGAATTTAACCCTGAAAAGTGTGGGTGATACACTTTGGAAGGAGTAATGTGACAAAGAAGTATTCAATGAATGGCTTGGCACTGGGAAGTTCCGAGGAACTAAGGGACCTTGGCGTATTTGTCCACAGATCTCTGAAGGCTAATAAGGTGATGAAAATGGCATATGGGACACTTGCCTTTATCAATCAAAGCATAGATTATAAAAGCAAGGAAGTCATGTTGGAGTTGTATAGAACTTTGGTAAGGCCACAGCTGAAGTACTGTATACAATTCTGGTCGCCACATTATAGGAACAATGTGATTGTACTGGAGGGGGTGCAGAGGTGATTCACCAAGACGTTGCCTAGGACAGAACATTTAAATTGTGAAGAAAGGTTGGATAGGCTTGGGTTGTTTTCGCTGGAGTAGAGAAGACTGAGGGATGACTTGATCGAGGTGTACAAGATTATGAGGGGCATGGACAGGATGGATAGGGAGCAGCTGTTCCCTTTTGTTGAAGGTGTGGCCATCTAAAATGGCCACCCGCAATGGATAGTGGTCAGGCTGGGACACAGAAAAGACACAGCTCGTGTGTATTTGCAAAAGCAAACCAGACCTATACAGAAACTTGCACCTGCTTGAGGTCAATCACAGATCTCCGCAGGACAATGGGACTCAGATTGAAACATGACAGTAGTAACAAACTCGGGGGCACCTATTTGGGAGTGCATACGTGCCTTGGACAATAACATCTAGGACCCGCCCAGCTATCTGGCCCCTAATTGGCCAGAATCGATTAGGGTGTTCAAAATCCTAATGATTCATTGGATCCCGAGTTGGGACCGCCCAAAAGAAATGAAATGAAAATTGTTTATTGTCACAAGTAGGCTTCAAATGAAGTTATTGTGAAAAGCGCAAAAGATCAGAGGATAAGGGGAACTGCGCGACCAACGCTCTGTCTCTTTTGGGACCGGCCCCTGCCTCACCAACTGCAGCATATCGACCAGCCAAGTTCAAGGACGAACCTCAGCCCAGACATACCTGACAACTTCCAGCCGCCACACGTGGGGAACCAGATCAAGGCCTTATCTAACCTGCACAGAGCCGGTCACTTGAAAGTTAAGTAAAGGTCACTTAAGCTGTTAGATATAGTCTAATGTGTAGTAGCGTGTAAGTTATTAAGTATAGGACCAATTCTATGTTTGATAATAAACTATAATTGAACTAATATACTGGTTGTGTGGTAATTTGTCCAATACATGGAATGTACTCGCATCTTGTGGTTATTAATAAAGATAGAAGTCAACAAAGGGTCAGTTACGAGGGGACACAAGTGCCGGTGCAGACTTGATGGGCTGAAGGGCCTCTTCTGCACTGTATAATTCTATGATTCTGAGTTAACTCCCCCCTCAAAGGGGAAAGCAGCCGATGATCATATTTACTAGGAAGCCACCTTTCTTGTTGTCATTTCCTGCAGCAGCATCTCTTTGTCACCAGCTATCAAATATTGGACTTTATTATCATGGAATAACAGAATACTATAGTGCAGAGAAGGCCCTTCGGCCTATCGAGTCTGTACTGACACATGAAAGGCCCTGGCCTGCCCACCTAATCCCATAGTCTTGACTGTTATGGCATGCCAAGTACTCATCCATATACTTTTTAAAGGATGTGAGGCATCCCGCCTCTACCAACCTCCCAGGCAGCACATGCCAAACCATCACCAGTTTCTGGGTAAAAAAGGTTTTCCTCAAATCCTGCTCCATTCCTTGGCTAAATAGCTGTTTCCACATTCCACATTTCTTAAGAGAATTGTTAGGATGTGCCAGCCATTTTTACCACTTTTTACACAGCTGCAGCCTATTGCAAACCATTTCAAAACATTTTGGTTTGAATATGTGGTCACTTAACTTTCAATGTTGCACATTACACCATCAGGATTTCCCACCTTCTTATCTGTAACAAGCCACAAACATCAAGTCACAAAATCAAATGGGGCTAGCAAGTTGAGCTGGTATGAATAATGCGACACTGAATAATGTTTGAGATGCAATTGTGCTCTTTTCACAAAATATGTTTGGTGCTAATTATATTGCATTAGAGAAAAGGAAGTCAAGAATGTAAGTTGTAGCAAACTCATCAAAGGACCAAAATAAACTGGGCATGTTGGAATCAAGACAAACAGGCCGTGAGTCATGAAACAGCCCAATCTTATTCAGAGACCAGGGGCAGTTGAAATACAAATCACTTGCGGCCCCGGCCAGAAAGACTCAAAATACCTTAATGGGGTAACAATTAAAGTTATCTCCAGCGACCATTGTCAAGAGACCAGGAGCAGTTGAAATGCAAATCACTTTTGTCCTGGCCAGACGGAAGCACAATACCTTAATGAGATAACGATTAAAGTTGTCTAAAGCAACCATTGTCAAGAGACCAGCAGAAACCAGAGACTTTTTGTCAGGGCACTGATTAAAATCAAATTATATTATGACACCTTGTGATTGGGGAACTGGATCACTTCCATTCTGTCAAGAATCAGAAAGGCTTCCTTTGTCCTGGAACTCACCTGTGGGAGGGTCAGTTTTTGACCCATTTGATGTGTTGGGTGCTCTGGATCCGTGGAACACATACAGGCCTCCAACACTTGAAATAGTACAACACTATTTTATTAAGTTAGAAACTGTTGAACATACTTTCACTGTGGGTTAACACAATGTTAGATTAAACTAAAGATCTATGCCTGTCCTAACCAGTCTATGCACTCAGCACATGGTGAAGATCTGTGCTGTAAGCTCTGTCCTTCTGAGAGGCTGCATCCCGAATGAGCGTGAACTCTGATGCCCTCTGTCTATATAGTGAGTGTGCTCTAACTGGTGATTGGCTGCGGTGTTGTGTGTGTTGATTGGTCTTGCTGTGTGTCCATCAGTGTGTGTGTCTGCACCATGATATACTGGTGTATATTATGACACTATTCAGGGTTTTTCCCCTTAAAAAAGGCAAGTCTGAGGAACTCTGGTGCCCTGCAAGAACTCTACTGCCCTGCAAGAACGCTACTGCCCTGCAAGAACTCTACTGCCCTGCAGGAACTCTTTTGGTGCCCTGCAAGAACTCTCCTTGTGCCCTGCAAGAACTTTACTGCCCTGCAAGAACTCTTCTGGTGCCCTGCAAGAACTCTACTCTCCTGAAAGAAACTCTACTCTCTTGCCTGACACACGCTTCACCTGGCTGAAAAGAGAACTCGAGAACTGAAGGAGGAACAGCAGCAAGGACCAGCCGGTTTGGAAGAAGATCTAAAGAAATCTGTGTCAACGTTTTTTTAACTATCCTGTCCCTGGAGCGGTGAGTATATTCCTCCAGCTCACAGAAAACTCCCAATTAGTATAGCTTGTTGAGGTTTGGGGTGGGTGAGTGAATGTATCTGTGTTTGCATCGCTAAAGTAAATCTGTGTAAACTGTAAGAGTTTTCGGTGTGTCGTTTAGTCTCTTGTTTTACACATAGTATGTCATAATCGGTGTTTATGTGTGTGGGTTAATTTGAGTTGCAGAGGACTTAATTTCTCTTGAATAATTCAATTATTTTAAAACTACCATTCTTGTGGTTCTCACCTTCCTTTCACTGTCCGCTCTGGTCAAGTCATAATAATTCCCAGGACATAATCCCGTAGTCAAGGACCGGAAAAGGGAATCTGAGCGCTTCGAACATGCTCACTCAAGAGAGGCTACTGGTCAGGAATAAACAGTGGTCCCTCTTTCTCTCTCTCTTGTGAAGTTGCACTGGTGGGCGCTTCCGGGTGACATTTCACCATCACAGGAGAGAGGCTCACACAGGCGTAGGTGGCAGTCAAGGTAACTGGTGTGGCATAAGGACAACCTCACTGGTTAGGTATAAACAGTGAGACTTGCCCCCTCTGTCTTGCGAAGCTGGCCCAGTGCGACACTTCCGGGTCGTGGTTTTTAACACCTGCAGGAGAGAGACACCTACAGTTATCTGTGACACCCAATACCAGCCTGTTGTGGAGTAAAGGAAACCCTTTTCGTTACAAGAATATAAACCTGGAACTAACAATTAATACAATGTATAAAATCTAAATAAACAGCAGCCCCCACCCTAATGAATTGTTCTGGATACCACTGGCCTTTGCTAAGAACCATGGGTGATATGTCTGATATTACCGATGCTGATGAAAATTGTGTGTAACAGTACTTGTTCCCCAACAAAATCAGCAATAACTTTGCTACTTAGCTGGGTTATTAACAGTACAAGTTTTGACCAGAGGAGTATGCCTGACTAAGCTAACAAAAATTGATAGCTGACAATTTCGGTGATTACTGGGTTTTTGGGAAGAATGATTACTTTTTAAACCTGAATAAACCAGTGTCACCACTAGTCCAAGTGAGAAAAGCTATAGAATAACCAAAGGGTTAAAATCACACTGTGGCATAACACTTCTTGGCCAATAGTTTAACAAAGCTGTAATCTTCTTCATTTTAGTGCCTTCATTAAATTAGTGCATAAAGGAAATTCATGCAAGTGCAAAAACATTTGATACTAATATCACAGACTGTCATTTCAATCCATTGGAATTCAAATTATTGGAGAAAATGGGAAAGTATTTAAATTATCATGCAATAGATTGATTAATGAAGTACCCTGCTTAAGAGATTTCGGAACCTCATTAATGCTTCTTTTAAAAAGGCATCATATGTTTGTAATGATATCAACATAAATTCTTGCAGTCAAAGAATATTACAGAGCCAGTTGTTGCAAAAATGAGAACAGTGCAGATAGAGACTGTTGTGCAGATAAAATTCCACGAGATGTAGATATGGACAAAACCTGGACAAGACCTATCATGGATACCCCAGAGGAATAAACAATTAGGACCAGCATTCGTATTTCCCTATTTTGTTTTTAAAATTTAGAGTACCCAATTCATTTTTTCCCAATTAAGGGACAATTTAGCGTGGCCAATCCACCGACCTTGCACATCTTTGGGTTGTGGGGGCGAAACCCACGCAGACACGGGGAGAATGTGCAAACTCCACACAGACAGTGACCCAGAGCTGGGATCGAACCTGGACCTAAGCACTGTGCCATCGTGCGGCCCTTATTTCCCTACTTTGCTGTTTTTTCCTTCTGGTAGGTAATAGAAAATTGACCGTATGCTTTATCCTCAAATGAATGAATTGTTAAACAGACTGCTAATTTGCAATGCTTTTCTTGCATTACTGCCTAAGTCGACTTTCACCTCATTATGTTTACACACGACATAGAATCATAGAATCTACTGTGCAGAAGAAGGTTATTCGGCCCATCGAGTCTGCACCGGCTCTTGGAAAGAGCACCCCACGAAAACCCACACCTCCACCCTATCCCTGTAACCCCACCTAACCTTAGGATAATTTAGCACAGCTAATCCACCTCACCTGTACATCTTTGGACTGTGGGAGGAGACCGGAGCACCTGAAGGAAACTCATGCAGACATGGGAGAACCTGCAGACTCCGCACAGACAGTGACCCAGGCCGGGAATCGAATCTGAGACCCTGGAGCTGTGAAACAACTGTGCTAACCACTGTGCTAACATGCCGCCTGTTCCGTGCAGCAGGAGTGCCTCTTTTGGCTGAGTCTTGTGAAATGATAATACTTTCTATATAATTAGGAACTGATTCAGTTACACATTGCATAAAGAGGAAATCCCCCACCTATACCTGTTACAAGTCAAATTTTCAAACATCTGGCCCGGGATTCTTCCTTCTGGGGAGTAAGTCCCCACGCCGGCGGAGAAATCGGCGCCAATGACTCCGGCGTCAACAGCGCCCTAAGGTGAGGAATTCTCACCTTTCTCGGGGGCCAGGTGGACGCCGGAGGGGTTGGCGCCGCTCCAGCCTGTGCCAAAGGTCCAGCGCGAGTTTGCGCATGTGCGGAACGGCTGCCGTGATTCCGCGCATGCGCAGACCAGCCGGCGTATTTTCGCGCATGCGTGGCGGGTATTCTTCTCTGCGCCGGCCCCCGGGCAATATGGCGGAGCCCGACAGGGGCCTGGAGCGGAAGAAAGAAGTGCCCCCACGGAACAAGCCCGCCCACAGATCGGTGGGCCCTGATTGCAGGCCAGACCATCGGATCCCCCTGCGCCCCCCCAAGGACCGCCCCCGCATACTCACCTGCCAGGTCCCGCCGTGCGTGAGGTGAGTAATTACGCAAGCGAGACTGGCCAAAAATGGACGGCTGCTCGGCCCTTTGGGGCCCAGAGAATCGCCGGGGGGGGTGGGGGCGCTGTCAATGGCCCCCGAGTGGCGTGGCAGGAATCCCGCCGCCGCCTGAAAAACGGCGCCGGAGAATACAGCAGCCGGCGTTGGGACGGCTGGGCGGGATTCACGCCTCCCGCAGCGGGGGGTCGGAGAATCCCGGCCCTGAGGTTTACAACTTTGTCACCTAAGATATGACTTGTGATGTAATGACATTATGGTCTGAGCAATAATGCCTTGCAACCAACTCTTTTCCCTCTGATTGATCATTCTCAGCACCGGGTATCTTTTGCCGTGGAGATACACAATAATATCTTCAAATTATCTTTTGTAGACAATGCTGTGCATTCATAATTCAAAGTATGCATAAGTGCCAAATATGTACAATACTAATTCTCCAAAGAATTTTAATTTCCTTCCCTCCCCATCCAACTCAGATCTTCAGTCTAGATCAAAGCTACATTTCCACTAGAACTGCCGCATTAGCAGAAAGTAAAACCACTTTTGCAGGGATGCTGCAGGTGTAATGTGAGCGAAATCTCAGTGACATATTTGGATTCCTTTCAAAGCTTGTCTAATTATTTAAATTTTCATCTCCCACTACTTGCCATATAAGTGCCCTACATGGTGTTTAATTTATTCATTGTTATCGTTCAGGAAAACATAAAATATTCCAGTAAAATGCTTTATTTCAAATAAAGCATAACATTTTTATTTCTAGCACAGAGATCAAGTGACTCCATGGTAGCAATCTGAGACAAAGGTCGTGGATTGAAGCCCCATCTCGGAGACCTGAGCACAATACCTGGATTGATAATTCAATTCAGTGCTAAGGCAGTGCTAAACTGTCAAAGGTGGCATCTTTTGAATGGAACATTCAAACGATGCCTCGTCTGCTGTCCCAAATGGATATTGTTATAACCCCCACGAGACCCACGGGACAACCCGATTAATCTCTTGGTAATCCTCATGGAGTATGAGCTTCCCCACTGAGGGGTTGAGGCCCGTCAGTGGGATAGTTAACTCTGGAAATTAAAAACCTGTCGGGGACTGGGATTGTTACTTGTAAATATTGTTCTTTGGTAATAAGCCATTTGTTTTAACTCTCCTTTCCAGACTCCTCTGTGACTACTAAATTGGCGATGAAGGTAAAGTGGAACTACAGTCGGCTAACCATTGGAGCACAGCTACTTTTTTTTGCAAAGGAATAATGTTTGCACTATTTTGAAAATGCTGCTCTTTGGCAGACTCAATGTTTTCGATGTGGGTGTGGGGGACTGGACGCGGTACACGGAGCGTATATACAACTTTTTTTTAAGGCAAACGCTATTGTCAGGGATGATCGCTAGACAGTAATTCTTCTGACCGGATGTGTCATAAAGAGCCTGATGCACCCTGATGTGTTGGGTACTCTGGATCTGTGGAGACTGCGTTTACCTTAGCAGTACCATAGACAGGCTACCAACACTTGTAATAGTACAACTCTATTTTATTTAACTAAGAGCTGTTAAACATACTTGCACTGTGGGTCGCCACTATGTTAGATTGACTGAAGACCTATGCCTAACCTGACCAGCCTATACTGCTAGCACATGGTGGATGTTTGTGCTACTGACTGCGGGCTTTGTCTGTCTCAGAGGCTGCATCCCGAATGAGCGGGAAAACTAGTGCCCTCTGTCTTTATAGTGACCATGCCCTAACTGGTGATTGGCTGCTGTGTTGTGTGTGTTGATTTGTCTTGCAGTGTGTCAGTCAGTGTGTGTCTCTGCACGATCATATACTGATGTGTATATTGTGACATCCCCCCTTTTCTAAAAAAAAAAATGTGTGTTCGTGGCAATAAATAATGTAGTATGCGAATGTTCCTAACTATGTGTGGCACATGCAAGCATATTGATAGGACTATGTACAGAAACTCTAAGATATTTACATTGGAAGGTGTCTAGTGCAGATGAACAGCATGTAACACAAATTATAACTAGAACGACAGTATGTACAAACCAGTGAGTTAATCAAACAGGGTAATGAAACAATCAGTTCATGAGTTCAAAGAGTCCATGAATTCAGGCAGTTCATAAATTCAGTCTCTGAGGTGGGCAACAAATTCTGGTTGACCGCCTCAAGGGTGGGTCAGGGGCCGCCTCTTCTGGAATGGGTGGGACTGTGTCAGATTCAGAGGGTGGCAGAGCGAAAGGGAGATCTGCAAAGTCCGTGACGGGTTCGTCGTGACGGCTAGGCAGGACATGATGATCTGGTGACGAGCGAGGAAGGAGTCATAGTGCCCGCCTATTTCGGCGAAGAAGAGAGCCGTCTTGTAGACAAAGCAAAAATGACCTGGGGGCCACTTGTCTAAGCAGCACAGCGGTGGCGGACCAACCACCATCGGGAAGTTGGACATGGACCTCGTCATCAGGGGCCAGAGCAGGGAGATCCGTGGCGCGGGCGTCGTACGCCGATTTGTGTTGGGCCCGAGACAACTGCATTCGCCGAAGGACAAGTCTGGGACATAAATGGCCGGCATCGTCGTCCGCAGCGTGTGATTCATCAACAATTGAGCCAATGACAGGCCGATGGACAATGGAGCTGGTCTGTAAGCAAGCAGGGTGAGGTAAAAACCGGATCCTGCATCGGCCGCCTTGCACAGGAGTCGTTTGACAATGTGCACCCCCTTTTCAGCTTTGCCATTGGATTGGGTGTAATGGGGACTGGACGTGACAAGTGTGAAGTTGTATCATTTGGCAAAATTGGACCACTCCTGACTGGCAAAACACGGGCCATTGTCGGACTTGACCGTGAGCGGGATGCCATGGTGAGCGAAGGTTTCCTTGCATGCACGGATGACCGCAGTTGAGGTGAGGTCGTGTAGCCTAACTACCTCCGGATAGTTTGATAAATAGTCCACTATGAGGATGTAGTCCCGTCCAAGTGCATGGAACAGGTCGATGCCCACTTTGGTCCAGGAGGACGTGACCAACTCATGGGGTTGCAAGGTCTCCCTTGGCTGAGCAGAGGGGAAACGCTGGCATGTTGGGCAGTTAAGAACGGCGTTGGCAATGTCCTCGTTGATTCCAGGCCAGTACACTGCCTCACGGGCCTGTCGGCGGCATTTCTCCACTCCCAGGTGGCCCTCATGGAGCTGCTCAAGGACGAGGTTCTGCATACTGTGCGGAATGACGATCCTGTCCAGCTTTAGTAGAATTCCATCTACCACCGCCAGGTCATCTTTAATGTTATAGAATTGAAGTCATTGGCCCTTGAGCTACCCGTCTGTCAGGTGGCGCATGACACATTGGAGCAGGGGATCGTTGGCCGTCTCACGACGAATTTGGATGAGTCATTCGTCCGTGGTGGACAGATTGGATGCAGCGAATGCCACCTGAGCATCAATCTGGCACACGAAGCCCGCTGGGTCGCAGGGTGTGGTGACAGATCGGAAGAGTGCATCGGCGACGATGAGCTCCTTACCCGGGGTGTAGACGAGTTTGAAGTCATACCGCCTGAGTTTAAGGAGAATGCGCTGCAGGCGCGGCGTCATGTCGTTAAGGTCTTTTTGAATGATAGTCACAGTGTCTCGACTGTGAACTTTGGGAGTCCATAGACATAGTCATGGAATTTGACGACTCCGGTAAGAAGGCCCAGGCACTCTTTTTCAATTTGCGCATAGCGCTGTTCGGTAGGCGTCATTGCACGTGACACGTATGCGACAGGAGCCCATGAGGAGGCATCGTCACGTTGAAGGAGCACTGCTCCAATGCTGGACTGACTGGCGTCCGTGAAGATCTTTGTTTCTTTGGCCGGGTCGAAAAATACCAACACATGCCAGCGTTTCCCCTCTGCTCAGCCAAGGGAGACCTTGCAACCCCATGCCTTGGTCAGCTTCGCCCTGAGCTCCTGCCATTCTTGTTCGTGGGCGGGGAGCCATTGGAACTCGGTCGTCTTCTTAACCAGGTTCCTGAGAGCCGTGGTGTGGGAGGCGAGGTTAGGGATGAATTTCCCCAGGAAATTGACCATGCCCAGGAAGCGGAGGACCGCCTTCTTGTCCTCCGTTGTCTTCATGGCCTTAATGGCAGATACCTTGTCAGCATCCGGCTGCACGCCAAACTGTGAAATGTGGTCTCCGAGGAATTTAAGTTCTGTTTGACCAAAGGAGCATTTGGCCCTGTTGTGGCGGAGGCCATGCTCATGGATTTGTCGGAAGACGCGTTGGAGGCGATCAATGTGCTCCTGCGGGGTGGTAGACCAGACGATGATGTCGTCCACATATAAGCGAACCCCTTCGATACTTCCATCATCTGCTCCATTATTCAGTGGAACACATCCGATGCAGAGATGATGCCAAACAGCATGCGGTTGTAGCAATACCGGCCAAATGGGGTGTTATAGGGGCAGAGCTTCCGACTGGATGCGTCGATTTGGATCTGCCAGAACCCCTTAGATGCGTCTAGCTTGGTGAAAAATTTAGCGCGAGCCATCTCGCAGGTGAATTCTTCGCGCTTTGGAATGGGATAGTGTTCTCTCATAATATTGCGGTTGAGGTCCTTGGGATCAATACATATGCGTAATTCGGCGGATGGTTTTTTCACGCACACCATGGAGCTGACCCAGTCAGTCGGTTCTGTAACTTTCAAAATTACGCCCTGGTCCTGGAGGTCCTGCAGCTGCTGATTGAGACGGTCCTTGAGGGGTGCTGGTACCCTGCGAGGTCCGTGCACCACAGGCGTGGCATTTGGTTTTAACAAGATTTTATAAGTGTATGGGAGTGTGCCCATGCCCTCGAATACACCGTGGTATCGGGTGATGATGGCGTTCAGCTATGTCCGAAAGCCAGTGTCCTGCGATGCGGAAGCATCAGCGGGTGACAGGGAGTGAACCCTTTGGACAAGGTTTAGAAGTTTGCTCGCTTGAGCACCAAGCAGGGAGGCTTTAGTGGATCCCACTATTTCGAATGACAGGATAGCCTTTAATGACCGGTGCGACACTTCAAGCTGGCAAGAGCCACTGGCAGCAATGGCATTACCATTATAGTCCAGAAGCTGGCAGGTGGATGGCAGGATGTAGGCTTGACATGGAGGCTTTCAGGGTCAGACCGCTTAGTGAAGTTGGCTGAAGCGCCGGTGTCCAGGCGGAATCGGATGCAGGATCGGTTGACCGTGAGGGTGGCACACCACTCATCATCCGGATCAATGCTGAATATTGGGAGAGTCTTGGCTTTTGTCTTCTGGAGCATCTTGTGTTTTGTGATGATGCCCACCCGAAATGGTGCTTTAGGGTCCTCGGTGTCAAAGTCCGGAATCAAGTCGGAGTCGGAATCGGTGACCGGTGGCTGGATGGTTTGGACATCCCTGCGTGGCTGGTTGGAGCGACGAGAGGTAGTAGGTTGAGCAGACCTGCATAGGGCTGCATAGTGGCCAAGCTTGCCACATTGGAGGCAGCGTCGGGAATTTGCAGGACATTGCCGCTTTAAGTGGGCGGAGCCACAGTTGCCGCATGTGGTGACGTCAAACATTCGGTACGCCACCGCACATGTGCAGTGCGGTCGTACGTAGTGCGTGCCGGCGCAGTGCGATCTTCGGCCTCGCCGTCCCCTCGGTCAGTGCACGCATGCGCGGGAGCCCACGAAAAGTGCGCGAAATGGCCGCCCTCATCCAGGCTTAGGCCTGAAGTTGTTTAATGGCTTGCACCCGCTCTGCCTCGTGGGGACCTTGCCGTGCCTTTTCAGCCACTTGAATATGTGAGTATCGGTTAGTGGCGTGTTCATGCAGAACGCAGGTGTCGATGGCTATCGCAAGGGTGAGCTGTTTAACCTTGAGGAGCTGCTGGCGTAGGGGGTCCGATTGCACACCGAAAACGATCTGGTCACGGATCATCGAGTCGGAGGTGGGCCCGTAATTACAGGACTTCGTGAGGATGCAAAGTTGGGTGAGGAAAGATTGAAAAGGTTCATCCTTACCCTGCAGATGCTGTTGAAAGACATAGCGCTCAAAACTTTAATTTACCTCGATATCACAGTGACTGTCGAATTTGAGCGGACTGTCTTGAACTTGGACTTGTCTTCACCTTCAGCGAAAGTGAGAGAGTTGAAGATATGGATGGCGTGGTCCCTGGCCATGGAAAGGAAGAGAGCAATCTTCCTGACGTCTGAAGCAGCTTACAAGTCTGTAGCTTCGAGGTATAGCTGGAATCGTTGTTTAAAGATTTTCCAGTTCGCACCGAGGTTGCCGGAGATGCAGAGCGGCGGGGGAGGGCGGACGCTGTCCATACTACCGGATGGCTGATTGCTGGTCGAAGGCAGATCACTTGAAGGTCGGTCTATTAAACTCCAACATCACATACTGGTACCATGATGTGTTGGGTACTCTGGATCTGTGGAGACTGCATTTACCTTAGCATAACATAGACAGGCTACCAACGCTTTGGTACAACTCTATTTTATTTAACTAAGAGCTGTTAAACATACTTGCACTGTGGGTCGACACTATGTTAGATTGACTGAAGACCTCTGCCTAACCTGACCAGCCTATACTGCTAGCACATGGTGGATGTTTGTGCTACTGACTACGGGCTCTGTCTGTCTCAGAGGCTGCATCCCGAATGAGCGGAAAAACTAGTGCCCTCTGTCTTTATAGTGACCGTGCCCTAACTGGTGATTGGCTGCTCTGTTGGTTTTGCAGTGTGTCAGTCAGTGTGTGTCTCTGCACCATCATATACTGATGTGTATATTATGAAACACCCTGTGGCCTCAGAGTCCAAAATGTTCGAAGAGCTAGTGGCACTCATAGCAAACCACGACAACCCAAGCCATCTGTTATTGTACAGAGGTATCGATTTAATATGGCCAAGAGGACCTCAGGGGAGTTCGTTACCAAGTTTTTGGTGCGTTTGTGAAAATTGGCAGAGTTTTGAGACTGTGACCCATCCCTACCTGAGATGCTGCAGGACTGCCTTTCATGCGGAGTAAACAACATGATGACCCAGTTGTTGCTGGACCACAAGACCCACGTGGACGACCCGATTTATCTGCCTATGAGCCATGTGGAGTCCGAGCTCCTCCGCTGAGCGGCGGAGGCCCTTCAGCGGGATAGTTAACTTTGGACATTGAAAGCTGGCCCAGGTAGGAGCCGAGCTGCAGGATAGTCTGGGCTGGGACTGGGACTAAACCACTAAACCATTTGTTTTAGCTCACCTTTCTGGACTCCTTTGGCATTATTTTGAAGAAGAGCGAGGGAGTTCTCCCCAGTATACTGGTCAACGTTAATTCAAAATCATAAAAATATGTTATCCAATTATTATTACATTGCTATTTGTATGCAAATTGACTGCTGTGTATTCTGCAACAATGTCGACAGAAGAAAGGTACTTCAAAGTTCTTCAGGATGCTCTAAGACCATGACAGGCTTCGCATAAGTAAAAGTGTTTTTTTTCTTAATTAAAAGGATTTGAGTTAAGCAAAGGTGATGGTCCTGCTGGAACTAAAGAGCTACCAGCAATCAGATTGGATCCCTTAAATCATTGCTTGGTGACCCAGTCTAGACGTGCATGCTCCTGACCTTTAAGCTGGGGTCACTAGCTCCACCTCATATTCCTCTATGTACTTGACCCGACGTTCCCTCAGAAGCAGCCTCGCAAGTCATTCATTTGGACAGGGCTACAAGGGTTGGGCAATAAATATGGCATTGCTGGTGTCACCGACCTTCCAACAGCCAATTACAAATTATGCTCAAGTGCGTATTTTACAAATTAATTTTAGCTGCTTCAACATATCTATATCATTGATTATTATTACATGTTTCCTGATCATCTTTGTTGATGGAGTTCCATTAAACAAGACAACCCATCACACAATTATGCACCTGCCATTTTGTCGCCAGGGTGTAAAAATTAATGAAATGGCCACATAATTCCTTTTTGGAGGAGAGGAGAATGCAATGGGTTGATTTTCCATGCAACTGAGAACGTTATAATAAAATATCAACAGATATGGATAGTGACAGGCACACATCCTGCCAAGATGCCCGACATTACAGCCACCTCACCTGCCATCCCTCCCCTGAAGGGACCATGAAATTCTACCCCTAATGGGGGTTTAGATTCATAGGTGGGCCAGACTGGGTGGTGTAGCAAGTCCTTCTCCAGAAGGAGTTCATTGTGGCAGTTGGGATTTTACAACAATCTAATAGCTATCAAAGCCATTGACTGAGAGGCAGCAAGAGTACAGGTGAGCCCAATCATAGGCAAAGAACCAACTTATGCCAAATAAATGGAGGCCCTGCAACTATTAATGATGGCCTCTTTTAAATAAATCACCACAGACTCCTCCCTGACAGCTGGCCAAATTATCTGTGTGGCCAGTGATTGGAAAGAAGCTGGAGTTCGCATCAAGGTGCGATAACTGGGAATGGTCCTCAGATGTCAATGGCGGTGGTGGCGTTGATGGTGGGGGGAGAAGAGGTTGGTGGTCTGGGCCCCACTGGGGAGGAGTGGAGATCTTGACAGATCAGGGTTACAACTGGGACCTGAGAAGCCGAAGGTTTCATTGTAGTGCGCTCGGCAGTGTTTCTGCTCCGAGGTCATTCTTTCTGCTGCCGAATAACAAGTGACCAGGTTTATTCAATTCAATTCTCACAATTTCACATTCGCTCAGATCATAAAGTGCATCCTTGACCCCTTTCTCATTCCCCTCCTCAACACCAACTGTTGTTTTCGTGATAAGAGGATTTGATAGTGGAAAGAAGGGAAATTGGTGTTAATATATCAGTGTAGCATGATCCGTCAAATGTACCTGGGTTCAATGTTTCCTGATACTGTTGTTACATTGCTGCACTTTCCTGTCTTCAATGATGTTGATTAAAACATCCCCATGCTCCTCACAACGGCAAAGAAAACCAACACTACAATCTTATAATAATGTTGAGAATATTTCAGTGGATAAATTCCTTCCTATTTCCTATGTGATTGCCTATCTGTGCTCATCACATAATTTAGCTATATTCACTGAAAGCAGTTGCGTCACAGACCATGTGTCAAGTGTATGCTTTTATGGATTATGTTTGTTTTCCATTAACCTGAAATGGTCAACGACAGATATCAATTGGGCATTGGGAGAAAGCTTTATTTTTCGTAGCCTTTGCACATAATTAGTGTAATAAATGATTTCATTTCCCATGCCACGTTCTACGGATGATCACAGGTTGCACCACCCATCTGTCCTTTCAGTGTGATAAACATGCAGGATGATAATGAATTGTTATGATGGTAAATGCTGACAATATTGTCTTTCAACCTTGACCATGTTTTGCCATCTGCACAACAGGGTCATGTTTTTCAACTAATGTATGTGTAATGGTGCAAAGCTTGCTCCCTCCTCAATCCCAGTGCATTGCGTTTGTGAAGTTAACTTTCCAGGCATATAATGCAACTTTCTTGACGAAGGATTTTTTTCAGTTGAGAAACAGTTTTCATTTTCCAGCCTGTTGTTAATGCGCACCCTAATAAGCGCCAGCACTATGCAGGACAAGCAGTTCAAGGCACCCACAATGCTGACTTGGTGCCAGGGCTGCCATTTATGAGCAGATGAACATGAAATAAAATGGAATGAAGCCCCCCTCCACCCTCCCACCCCCCACCAGTGCTATTTAAGGGGAGCATGAGCAACTTACAGGTTAGCTCATGGATTATTTATTCTTACTGTTGCTGCAGCCCTGCATGTTTTGGGAGTTATTCCGTACATGTCTAAAACTTCAATGGTCTCAAGTGCATCAACTGTTAAAGTAGTTTTCTTTGGTTATTTAAAGACTTGAGCTGAATCCACCTGCTTTGAAATATGTGTGACCAAGCTGGACTTCCTCTTGAACATGAAAATGATTTGAAGAATGCTTGATGAATCTTTTTTCATTCCTTTGTTACCTCCGGATTTTGAACATTCCAACACTCCTCTGACCAGCCTCCCATTTGCTACTCGACATAACCGTGTGCTCATTCAAAACTCTGTTGCTATTTTTTAACTGGTTCTGAATCACAGTTCTCTGTATTCAATCTCTACAAAAAAATCTCTACAAAGGAATGAAACCGGACAGACCACATGGCATTGATATAGTCACCTAAAACAACAATGGCAAACGCAGCCCTGTTGACCCTCAAAGTCCAAAGGGTCTCCTTACTAACATCTGGGGGCCTGTGCCAGAACTGGAGGAGCTGTCTCAGAGACTAGTCAAGCAGCGGTCTTTCATAGTCATGCCTTTCACAGATTCATACCTTACAGACAATGTCCCAACCATGACTATCACAATCCCTGGGTATGCTCTGCCTCACCAGCACAAGAGAATTGTCCTGGGAATCATCAACATTAACTCTGGACCCCATAAAGTCTCATGGCATCAGATCCAACATAGGCAAGAAAATCTGTTGATTACTACATACTCTCCACAGTCAGCTGATGAATGAGTACTCATCCATGTTGGATATAACTTGGAGGAAGCGCTGAGGGTGGCAAGAGAACAGAATATCCTCTGGGAGGGAGACTTCAATGTCCATCACCAAGAGTGGGTCAGTAGAACCACCACAGACTAAGCTGGCAGGTTCCTAAAGGTCATAGGTGCCAGACTTGGACTGGGGCAGGAGGTGAGGGAACAAACAAGATGGAAAAACATACTTGGCCTCATCCTCACCAATCTGCCTTCTGCAGATGTATCTGTCCATGACAGTATCGGTAGAAGTGACCACTGCACAGTTTTCATAGAAACAAAGTCTCATCTTCACATTGAGGATGCTCTCCATCGTGTTGTATGACATTACCACTGTGCTAAATGGAATAGACTTTCAGCAGATCAAGCAACTCAACATAGGAACAGGAATAGGCCAGTCAACCCCTCGAGCCTGCTCATCTATTCAATGAGATCACGGCTGATCTGTAACTAAACATATAACTGCCTTTGGCCCATATCCCTTAATACATTCACTTCACAAAATTCTATCTCAGATTTAAAACAAACAACTGATCTAGCATCAATTGCCATTTGTTAAAGAGAGTTCAAAACCCCTGTACACACACCTGTCAGCATCAACGGGGCAGAGGTGGAGATGGTTAGCAGTTTCAAATTCCTAGGGGTGCACATCTCTAATAATCTGTCCTGGTCCACCCACGTCGACGCTACCACCAAGAAAGCACAACAGCGCCTATACTTCCTGAGGAAACTAAGGAAATTCGGCATGTCCACATTAACCCTTACCAACTTTTACAGATGCACCATAGAAAGCATCCTATCGGGCTGCATCACAGCCTGGTATGGCAACTGCTCGGCTCAGAACCGCAAGAAACTTCAGAGAGTCGTGAACACCGCCCAGTCCATCACACGAACCTGCCTCCCATCCATTGGCTCCATATACACCCCGCTGCCTGGGGAAAGCAGGCTGCATAATCAAAGACCCCTCCCACCCGCCTTACTCACTCTTCCAACTTCTTCCATCGGGCAGGGTTTACAGAAGTGTGAGAACACGCACGGACAGACTCAAAAACAACTTCTTCCCCGCTGTTACCAGACTCCTAAATGACCCTCTTATGGACTGACCTCATTAACACTACACCCTGTATGCTTCATCCGATGCCGGTTCTTACGTAGTTACATTGTATATCTTGTGTTGCCCTATTATGTCTGTTCTTTTATTCCCTTTTCTCCCCATGTACTTAATGATCTGTTGAGCTGCTCGCAGAAAAATACTTTTCACTGTACCTCAGTACACGTGGCAATAAACAAATCCAGTCCAATCCAACCTCTAACCAACCGCCCTTTCTGTGTAGAAGTGCTTCCTAGCATCTTTCCTGAATGGTCTGGCCCTAATGTTTAGACTATGCCCCTAGTTCCAGAATCTCCAGTTTATCTTTATCTCCCCTCTCTTTGCCTGTTAATAGCTTGACAACTTTGATCAGATCACTCCTGAAATTCTAAATTCTAGCAAAAACATTCTAATTTGTACAATCTCTCCTCATAGCATGATCCCTGAAGTGAACGTATCATCTTGTCAACCTACGTTGCACTCCCCCTAAGGCCAAAATATCCTTCCGAAGATGTGCTGCCCAGATGTGCACTCAGAACTCCAAGTAGGGTCTAACAAGGGTTTTGTAAAGCCGCAATATAACTCCTGCATTCTTGTACTCCAGTCCTCTAGATAAAAAGTCCAGCATTCCATTAGGCTTCTTGATTACTTTCTGCACTTGTTCATGGCATTTTAAAGATTTATGCACCTGAAACTCCAGGTCTCTTTGGACATCCGCTGAATTTAGCTTTATGCCATCTAGAAAGTACTCTGACCTATCCATTTTTGGTCCAAAATGGATAGCCTCACACTGGCTTGCACTGAAATCCATCCGCAGATTTAGACATATGACTTTCAATTCTATTATCCAAATTGATAAAGAACATTGTGAGCAATTAAGCCCTGAGGGACACCACTGAACACATACTGCCAATTTTAATACCTACCCATTACCCCTACTTTCTGCCGCCTGCCATTCAACCAATTTCCCAGCCATATCGGTAATTTACCCTCAATTCCATGGGCTTCTACCTCAGTTAGCAGTTTCATATGTGGGACTTTATCAGGTGCCTTCTGGAAGTGGTTAGTACTATGGCTTCACAGCGCCAGGGTCCCTAGTTCGATTCCCGGCTTGGGTCACTGTCTGTGCAGAGTCTGCATGTTCTCTCCGTGTCTGCATGGGTGTCCTCCGGGTGCTAAGGTTTCCTCCCACAAGTCCTGAAAGATATGCTATTAGGTCATTTGGACATTCTGAATTCTCCCTCTGTGTACCCGAACAGGCGCCGGCGACGAGGAGCTTTTCACAGTAACTTCATTGCAGTGTTGATGTAGGCCTACTTGCGACAATAAAGATTATTATCAAGTCCATATAAACAACATTCATCGACATTCTCTTGTCCACTACCTTAATTACTTCAAAAAAATTCAATCAGATTTGTCAGGCGTGACCAACCTGCCATGAATCCATTCTGGCTCTACCTAATTAACTGAAAATTTTCAAGGCGTTCAGTTACCATATCCTTGATTATAGACTGCAGCAATTTCCCCTCACAGATGTTAGGCTAATTGGTCTGTAATTCCCTGGTTTTCCTCTTTTACCCTTCTTAAAAAGCGGCGTGACATCAGCAATTATAAATCCAGAAGAACGACCTTTGAATCAAGGGAAGACTATAGTTAGGGCATCTACAATGTGCTCCCCTACTGCCTTTAATACCCTCGGATGGAAACCATCAAGTCCTGGGGATTTATTACTCTTAAGCTCCATTGATTTCTTCATTATCAATGTTTTACTTACGTTAATTTTATTTCGTCCTTCAAGACTGAGAATCCCTGAGGTACTGTGTGCCATCAGCAGCAGCAGAATTGTACTCAGCCACAATCTGTAACTTCATGGCCCAGCATATCCCCCAATCTACCATTACCACCAAATCAGGGGATTAACCCTGGTTCAATGGGGAGTTCAGGAAGGTATGTCAAGAGCAACATCAGCCAGAGCTAAAAATTAGGTGTCAAGCTGGTGATACTACAACACTGGACTACTTGCATGCCAAACAGCAATAAGTAGCAAATAATAGACAAGTCTACGTAATTCCATAACTAATTGATTAGAGCTAAGCTCTGCAGTCCTGCCACATCAGTTGTGAATGGTGGTCGACAATTAAACAACTCAGTAGATTAGGAGGTTCCACAAATATCCCTATCCTCAATGATGGAGGAGCCCAACATATCTATGCAAAAGATAAGGCTGAAGCATTTGCACCAATCTTCAGTCAGAAGTGCCAAGTGGGTGATCTGTCCGAGCATCACAGTTGTCAGTTTTTAGCCATTCTATTCACCCCACATGATATCAAGAAACAACTGAAGGCACTGGATACTGCAAAGGCTATGGGCCCTGACAATATTTTGGCAATAGTTCTGAGGAATTGTGCTCCAGAACTTGCCATGTCACTAGCCAAGCTGTTCCATTACAACTATAACTTTGGCATCTACCTGGCAATGTGGAAAATTGATCAGGTATATCCAGTACACAAGAAACAGGACAAATTCAACCCAGCCAATGACTGCCCCATCAGACTTCTCTCAGTCATCAGCAAAGTGATGGAAGGCGTCGTCAACAGTGCTATCAATCTGCACTTGTTCAACAATAGCCAATTACGGAGGCTCAGTTTGGGTTCCACCAGGGTCACTCAGTTCCTGAGCTCATTACTGCCTTTGTTCAAACAGGAACAAAATAGTTGAATGCCAGGGGTGAGGTGAGAATGGCTGCCCTTGACATCAAGACAGCATTTTATCGAGCAAAACTGGAGTCAGGAGGAAAGTTCTCCACTTGTTGGAGTCATACATGGCACAAAGGAAGATGGTTTCGGAGACATGGATAGAGCAGGGACAGGAATGGTTGTTGCAGGTGCCAGGGTTTAGATATTTCAGTAAGCTCAGGGAAGGTGATAAAAGAGGGGGAGGGATGGCATTGTTCATCAAGGACAGTATTACGGTGGCAGAAATGACGTTTGATGAGGACTCGTCTACTGAGGTAGTATGGGCTGAGGTTAGAAACAGGAAAGGAGAGGTCACCCTGTTGGGGGTTTTCTATAGGCCTCCGAAAAGTTCCAGAGATGTAGAGGAAAGGATTGCAAAGATGCTTCTGGATAGGAGCGAAAGCAACAGGATAGTTGTTATGGGGGACTTTAACTTTCCAAATATTGACTGGAAACGCTATAGGTCGAGTACTTTAGATGGGTCTGTTTTTGTCCAATGTGTGCAGGAGGGTTTCCTGACACAGTATGTAGATAGGCCAACGAGAGGCGAGGCCATTTTGGATTTGGTACTGAGTAATGAACCAGGACAGGTGTTAGATTTGGAGGTAGGTGAGCACTTTGGTGATAGTGACCACAATTCAATTACGTTTACTTTAGTGATGGAAAGGGATAGGTATATACTGCAGGGCAAGAGTTATATCTGGGGGAAAGGCAATTATGACGCGATGAGGCAAGACTTAGGGTGCATCGGATGGAGAGGAAAACTGCAGGGGATGGGCACAATGGAAATGTGGAGCTTGTTCAAGGAACAGCTACTGCGTGTCCTTGATAAGTATGTACCTGTCAGGCAGGGAGGAAGTGGTCGCGCAAGGGAACCGTGGTTTACTAAAGCAGTCAAAACACTTGTCAAGAGGAAGAAGGAGGCTTATGTAAAGATGAGACATGAAGGTTCAGTTAGGGCGCTCGAGAGTTACAAGTTAGCTAGGAAGGACCTAAAGAGAGAGCTAAAAAGAGCCAGGAGGGGACATGAGAAGTATTTGGCAGGTAGGATCAAGGATAACCCTGAAGCTTTCTATAGATGTGTCAGGAATAAAAGAATGACTAGGGTAAGAGTAGGGCCAGTCAAGGACAGGAGCGGGAAGTTGTGCGTGGAGTCCGAGGAGATAGGAGGGGTGCTAAATGAATATTTTTCGTCAGTGTTCACACAGGGAAAGATAATGTTGTCGAGGAGAATACTGAGATTCAGGCTACTAGACTAGAAGGGCTTGAGGTTCATAAGGAGGAGGTGTTAGCAATTCTGGAAAGTGTGAAAATAGATAAGTCCCCTGGGCCGGATGGGATTTATCCTAGGATTCTCTGGGAAGCTAGGGAGGCGATTGCTGAGCCTTTGGCTTTTATCTTTATGTCATCTTTGTCTACAGGAATAGTGCCAGAAGACTGGAGGATAGCAAATGTTGTCCCCTTGTTCAAGAAGGGAAGTAGAGACAACCCAGCTAACTATAGACCAGTGAGCCTTACTTCTGTTGTGGGCAAAATCTTGGAAAGGTTTATAAGAGATAGGATGAATAATCATCTGGAAAGGAATAATTTGATTAGAGATAGTCAACATGGTTTTGTGAAGGGTAGGTCGTGCCTCACAAACCTTATTGAGTTCTTTGACAAGGTGACCAAACAGGTGGATGAGGGTAAAGCAGTTGACGTGGTGTATATGGATTTCAGTAAAGCGTTTGATAAGGTTCCCCATGGTAGGCTACTGCAGAAAATACGGAGGCATGGGATTCAGGGTGATTTAGCAGTTTGGATCAGAAATTGGCTAGCTGGAATAAGACTGTGGTGGTTGATGGGAAATGTTCAGACTGGAGTCCGGTTACTAGTGGTGTACCACAAGGATCTGTTTTGGGGCCACTGCTGTTTGTCATTTTTATAAATGACCTGGAGGAGGGCGTAGAAGGATGGGTGAGTAAATTTGCAGATGACACCAAAGTCGGTGGAGTTGTGGACAGTGCGGAAGGATGTTACAAGTTACAGAGGGACATAGGTAAGCTGCAGCGCTGGGCTGAGATGTGGCAAATGGAGTTTAATGCAGAAAAGTGTGAGGTGATTCATTTTGTAAGGAATAACAGGAAGACAGAGTACTGGGCTAATGGTAAGATTCTTGGCAGTGTGGATGAGCAGAGAGATCTCGGTGTCCATGTACATAGATCCTTGAAAGTTGCCACCCAGTTTGAGAGGGTTGTTAAGAAGGCGTATGGTGTGTTACCTTTTATTGTTAGAGGGATTGAGTTTCAGAGCCATGAGGTCATTTTGCAGCTGTACAAAACTCTGGTGCGGCCGCATTTGGAGTATTGCGTGCAATTCTGGTCGCCGCATTATAGGAAGGATGTGGAAGCATTGGAAAGGGTGCAGAGGAGATTTACCAGAATGTTGCCTGGTATGGAGGGAAGATCTTATGAGGAAAGGCTGTTTTCGTTAGAGAGAAGAAGGTTAAGAGGTGACTTAATTGAGGCATACAAGATCATCAGAGGATTGGATAGGGTGGACAGTGAGAGCCTTTTTCCTCGGATGGTGATGTCTAGCACGAGGGAACATAGCTTTAAATTGAGGGGAGATAGATATAGGACAGATGTCGGAGGTAGGTTCTTTAACTCAGAGAATAGTAAGGGCATGGAATGCCCTGCCTGCAACAGTAGTGGACTCGCCAACACTAAGGGCATTCAAATGGTCATTGGATAGACATATGGATGATAAGGGAATAGTGTAGATGGGCTTTAGAGTGGTTTCACAGGTTGACGCAACATCGAGGGCCGAAGGGCCTGTACTGCGCTGTAATGTTCTATGTTCTATGGTTGTGGTAGTTGAACATCAATCATCTCAGCTCCAAGACATCACTGCCCCTGGAGATCCTCAGGCCCAACCATCTTCAGCTGCTTCATCAATGACCTCTCTTCTATCATAAAGTCAGAAGTGGGGATGTTCACAGATGACTGCATAGTGTTCAGCACCATTCACAGCTCCTCAGATACTGAAACAGTTCATATTCAAATGCAACAAGTTTTGGGTAATATCCAGACTTGGGCTGACAAGTGGCAAGTAACATTCCCACCACATCAGTGTCAGGCAATGGCCATCTCTAACAAGAGACGATCTAACCTTTGCCCCTTGACATTCAATAGCATTACTATCGCTGAATCCCCTACTATCAACATCCTGGGGGTTACCATTGTCCAGAAACTGAGCTGGACTAGTCATATATATATACTGTGGCTACCAGAGGAGGTCAAAGACTAGGCCTCCTGAGACGAGTAAATCCCCAAAGCTGCCCACCAGCTACAAGGTACAAGGCACAAATCAGGAGTGCAATAAAATATCTCCAATTGTCTCGATGAATGCGGTTCCAACAACACAAAAGGCACTCAACGCCATCCAGGACAAAGTAGCCTGCATGAAAATTCAATCACTCCACTATCAACGAAAAGTGGCAGCCATGTATACAATCTACAAGATGTGCAGGAACTCACCAAGGTTCCTCAGGCAGCACCTTCCAAACCCACGACGACTGACATCTGGGAGGACAATGGCAGCAGACACCTGGGAACACCATCACCTGGAGGTTCCTCTCCAAGTCACTCACCACCCTGACTTGGACGTATATCATTGTTTTTTTCACCATCATTGGGTCAAAATCTTGAATTCAATCCCTAACAGCATGGGATACCTTAGGGACTGCAGTTGTTCAAGAAAGCAGCTCATAAAGCGTAACTAACGATGAGCAATAAATGTTGCCCTTGCCAGCCACGCCCACATCCCACAATGTTAATTCAAAATATGTAATGATGATTTGAATTAACTTAAGGCTAGACTTTAAATTGTTCTTAATGGTGACATGCATTACAATCCCAGTTGACGTTATAACTGGACAGGAAAATCCCAGAATGGAACCCTGGCTCAAAAGACCTCAACATTTATTTTTCTTTATAAAACATGGAGGAACAGAGACACAGGGTCGCTAATTAGTTTGAACAACAAGAAAAATATTTATTAAATATGGAAAAATTGGATTATAATATAATACTCCTTTACTCAACCCTTAGCTTAACAAATACACATAGATTTTACAATTAACATGGATTACAAAGTACATCTTAAGCTACAATGGTCTCATTCACACAATGTCCCTCCAAACACGCAAATTGGCTGTGGTCAAATACATGCACTCTGCCCTGAAGCCAAGTAAATGTCTGTGGATTTCTCCTCAGAATCCCCCGAATGATTGCCACATGTGTTTCCAAGCTCCACTCCCAAAAACATGCTTTAAAATCTTATCTCATAATCATGATTTCCCCTAGCGGTTTGCATTTCAAAATCTAGACTAGATTTTCCAAATTACACTTTTAAACAAAGCTTCTGCTCCACTTTTAACAGAATATCCAGGCCAGGATTTCACACCAACCTCTTTTAGGATTTCTTTGTCTTGACTGCTGTACTAAACTGTTCACAATTGCTTTAATCTCGATTCCCAGACTCATATTAAAATGGTGTCAAATGTTTGAGTTATCTTTGAAGTCTGTTATCCCACTTTAAATCTGGTTATTGCAGTGGTCTCTTTAACCCACGCTCCTTTGTTTACTCTTCCTTGAATTCTTCTGGATAATACCTTAGTCTCTATTTTCTTAACCACTCATTTCAAGGAAGTCTTTCTATCCCAATTCCCTGGTTATCTGAACAGTAACTTGTACTCTAGGAAACCTGCCTTTTTGCAGCTCCCACCCTGTACGGTATTTCTCTTTGCAGAGTTAAGAGATGTTCACTTCACAATGACTTGTCTCCAACTGCAATATATCCAGTTTAGACTAAAAATTAAAAACTTTTATACTTTTCAAGTGCCCCCAGTTGCTTAAGCCTCTGCTGCCTATTCATTCTTCACGATGTAGCCCTCTCTAAGCTCAATAGAAACACAGTTGGAACCTAACCAACCTCACACATACAAATACCTTTGTCCAGGATGAATCTAACTATAGGTTTTACCTTGCCAGGCACTGACACATTAAATTAAATGCACTGCAAACTATACCTTATTACTAATGTTTACCAATACAAATCTAAATCCCTTAAAACCACGTTTGCTTTCCTAATACATGAGAATTATTAATTTTCCTCAGTAACCTGACAAATAGACCAGAGAACAGTTTTATTTCACCTCTCTGCAACTCAAACCCAAGCGCTGAAGTAAAAGCACATAATCTACATGAATATATTTTGAAAGTAAGAAATCCATTGAAATAAACACACATAAAGGATCGCACAATAACAGTCGAGCCCTTTTTGTTCCACTTTTAGATTATTTGTTTAGCACATGTTTTCCCCAGATATAGATGCAGTTCTGGGAATTAGTTTATTAATTACAAATAGACAGCATAACAAAGTGAACCTCTGAGCTGGGCAGCTTCTGAAAAGGGGAAATGTTAAATCCACAATTAAATGTCAGAAGTAAACACAGCTACTTTATTTATTTACAGTGCACTGGCTGTTTCCCTTCTGTATACTTCATACCACCATAAGTCAATAGCAGAATCCTGGAAGCCAGGTCCCACAATAACTCAATAGAAACACAGGAATGTCAACCTTTATCTTTAAGTATGCATTGGTGCTCAGACTCCCTGCACAGCTGCCTTCTCACATCCAATATAGACATATTGGTGGTAACGCATGAGGACAGCTGCAAAAACACATTGCAATACATACACTGTAGATGATCAGACCAGTCCATCCCTGAACATTCCATCCTGCAACCCATGTTTCCTGTTCATTTGGGTCCCCCCTAAATTGGTTACCAACAACACAAAAAGGAATCCAACATTGTATCTTCAAAAATTTATCCTATTGTTTTTTTAAACTGGATTCCATGTAAGAGCTGCTCAGTGTTATCAATAAACCTTTATTGTTTTTAGTCCCAGGTTGCCAGTTATTGCAGCCTAGTACTTTCTACATGTTGTCAGGATAGAATGACACAGGGACTTGGCATACGCATGGGACTTTGAGCATATTGTGAGTAGTCCCCTACACCCACAGCCCAATGGGAAATGTGCCTGGGACACACAGATTTTGATGCTGCGCTCCTCGGCCTGTGGAATATGCCAAGACAGGGCCTGCCCTCGTCAACACAGCAAATGCTCTCCAGGTGCACCAGGACCACAATCCCCATTCCCAAGGCCCTCTTGCAACAGAAAGTCGAAACCACCATGAGTGGTGCCCTCATGAAGTGTCCATTAAGGGGAAAGTAGTATTTTGATCGAAATGCTCTCAGATTCCGCCCTTTCGCACCTGGTCGAACAACCAGGATCCAGACCACAGGCTGTGACAAACTGGCAGTGGCACAGCTATTCCCCACAGCCAAATAACTATGTGGTTGCCTTGGATGGTGCTTATTATATACAAAACTGGCGTCACCTACCGCAGTGTGAAGCAGCACCATCAACCACCATTGTACCTCAGGCATCTGGCCTGCAGTCTATACTGCCTATGCCAATGGAAATGGAGGCTCCTTTAGAGGTCAATACAGCAAGCCTTGCATCAAAAGGACACCTGATCCCATCCACACCAACCCGAGGATATCTCAATCACAACCAATGAGCCCAATCACACACTCAGGGCACTTGAGTAAATGAAATACCATATTCAAGGACTATGTGATGAACTGGTCTACAAATGGACTTGGTTTCATAAAAGGGGGGAGGACACGTGATGGGCTATGCATCAGCTGCAACAGCCTAATCAGTATACAATGTAAACAGTTACATGTTGTTAACATGTTCAACATGGTCAACATTGTATGTTGTAAATAGTTTCCACCCTGTGATTGTTCTCCAACATTGTTACACCTCAATACTACCATTGTCCCAACTGAAATGGGAAGATGTAGATCGGGTGTCACGTGGATGCTGGGATGGTGTGAGTATAAACGGGGTCACGTGTTCGGAGCACAATGTTTCTTCCTGGCGTGTCATCAGACACATAGCATGTCAGAGTTGTCATGTGACAGTACCTTTAAGAAATGGATGTTTAAGCAATGTATCTTTAAGAAATGGAGCTGATCATATTACTGAAGTGATGTCAGAGGGTGGGGGAGCTGAGCTCACTTCTGCTTTTTGAGTTTCAGTGTGAGAATGCAGCTGGGAGTGTCTGTGTGGTTTGCTGTGAGCTGCAGGAAGAAACACAGAGCTGGTCTGTTGATTTCTGCAATCCAAAGACTATAAATATATTGAATGTAACCTAATGTGCTCCTATTTTTGAAAGTTTGAAGTATTTTGGATGTTTAAAGGAACAGTTTGAAGGATTATTGAGTGTTGTAGTCTTTTGGGGTTACCTTTGAAGTAATGGGTATTAAGATATTCAATGTTTGTTTTAAAAAGGTTAACTTGAGTTCATAGAATAAACATTGTTTTGTTTTAAAAACCACTTGTCCATTTCTGCTGTATCACACCTGGAGAGTACGCCGTGTGCTTCCCACACCACAATCTATTAAAAGTTGTGGGTCGGTTGGACTCCATGAAACACTTTGGGGTTCTGTAAACCCGGACCCATAACAGAGCTGCTCAGTGTTATTAATAAACCTACCTTGGTTTTAGTCTCTGGTTACAGTTATTTCAACCTAGTACTTTCTACAGACACTAATAACCAATTTGTCTCTCTCCGAAGGAGGATGAATCCTGGCCAGGAGCACAGAAAATAATTGCCAAGTTGCAATGAACCATTAGTAGGTCATATCACATGACCCAAGCCTCTGGCCTTTTGGACAGTTTGAACATTGCAGCTCTAGGCCTCACAGAGAGACTGTTGTTTTAATGTCAAACTGATGAGCCAAGAAGTAGTCACCTACAGACTCAAGAACAACTTGCCCATCTAGTCTGGCTCTGGTGGCAGATTACGCACCATGGCCAACAAATCTGACTCAATCTCTATGTACCTACCTCACCTTGTAGGACCAGCACCAACTGAAAAGTGAATACTACAACTCCCCAGCTGAACTTGAACACCTAAGTGAAATAATTCTTTATTGGAATCTGACGTTGGACTCTGGAACTAAGGTGAAGTAATATTTCTCTGTACATTCAAAACCCAGAAAACGGAATGTTACCAACATCCTAGTCCACATCTGCTCAAGCATCAACATACACACGTACACCACTGTAAAGGGGGGGAGTGGATAGAAGTCGGAGTTTTACGTATGAGGATCACAGGAAAATGAATAAAAACACTGGGAACCCTTTATTTGACCACCAGGTTAACTGAACACAGGCCTCATAATCCCAAGCATTAATGCAGGCCTGTCAAGACCATAAGGTTAACTCTCACCTCATAGTCAAGCACACGTCACATGAGCTGCATGCTAATGCCCCTGGTACAATTATCACAGACCTAGATGATTGTTACATGATGCTCTTCATTGCTCGGTAACCAGAACTCAGTTGGTTTGCAATTACTAATTGTGATGACATTCTAAGTGTTCCCATTTGATATTTGGTTTCCATGGAGATATGTAGACTAGCGGAGACGCTTACTGAAGAAGGAATTGGTGAGATTTGAACTGTTTAATTAAGAGAGCAGCCTTTCCGTTTGATTTAAACAAAATGTGAAGTCAATAACCAGTTTTTTTAAAACACACACTGTTAGTATGCTATTTGAATTATAATTTTCATTTTCATTGACAGCATTTTCAAAATACATTAACAGTTTAAATTAACATCCTTTTTTTGCTCATTGTGAATACTTATTGATGTATATAGGATCAATGATCGATTGGTCACGTCAACATTCCCCAGAAATGTTTTGTTTAATTCTTTCTTGGTAAGTGGTAATCACTGGCGAGGCTTACATTTGTGGCACACCCCTAACTGCTCTTGAGAAGATGATGGTTAACCATGTCTTGAACCGCTGCAGTCCATCTGGTGCAGGTACATCCACAGTGCTGTTCATAAGGGAGTTCCAGGATTTCGATCACAAGACAGTGAAGGGATGGTGATATAATTCTACCTGGCTGGTCTGTGGCTTTGAGAGAAACTTGCAGGCGGTGGTGTTCCATTTTGTGTCTGGTGTCCTTGTCCACCTAGCTGGAAGATGTTGCGGATTTGAAACGTGCAATTGAAGGAGCCTTGGTGAGTTGCTGCAGTGCACCTTATAGAAGGTACACACTGCTGCCACTGTATACCAATGGTGGAGGAACTGAATGTTAAAGGGGTGGGTGGGATGCAAGTCAAGCAGACTGCTTTTTTCTGGATGGTGCTAAGATTCTTAAGTGTTGTTGGAGCTGCACTCATCCAGGCAAGTAGAAAGTATTTTTTTCAAATTCCTGACTTCTGCCTTGTAAATGATGGGTAGGCTTTGAGGATTCAGGAGGCGTGTTACTCACATCAGAACTCCAAGACTGACCTACTATTGTGATCACACTATCAATATGACTGTTCTAATTCAGTTTCTGGATAATGGTAATCCCGAGGGTGTTGATAATGAGGGATTCAGCAATGGTAATGACATTGAATGTCAAGGGAAGATGGATAGATTCTCACTGGTCACAGATGGTTATTGGCTGACACATGCCTGTCATGAAAATTATTTGTCACTTGTCAGGCATAATCTGAATATTGTTCAGGTCTAGCTGCATATCGGCATAGACTGCTGCATCTAAGGAGTTGTGAATCGGAACAAGCATTGTGTAGTTATCGGCAAAGATCCTCACTTCTGACTTCATGACAGAGGAAGGGTCATCTATGAAGCAGCTGAAATGATTGGGCCCAGGACATTCCCCTGAGGAACCCCTGCAGTGATAACCTGGGACTGAGATGAAGGGCCATCAAACAATTACAACCATCATCCTTTATGACTCTACCAGCAGAAAGTTTTCCCTGATTCCCATTGATTTCTTGATGTCACACTTGGTCAAACGCTACTGTAATGTTAAGGGCAGCCATTCTTACTTTTTAATCTTGTCTTCAGCTCTTTTGTCCATGATTAAACCAAGGCCTGGAGCTAATTGTCCCTGGCACAATCCAACTGGGAATCGGTAAGCAGGTTATTGCTGTGAAAGCACTGGCTTGAACCAAGAATATGTGGTTCCCATATCTTCCACTCCTAACAGAACTTCTGCTGTTTGACTCTGGCTCCTGTACGGGTCAGAGACTTTGAGTGTCTTGCAAGCAGGCTTAGGCAAAAGTTGATGCAGCAATCCAAGGGTATCATTGTTTCAGGTGCTGCATTTGCTGATGTGACTATATCATCCATAGTCAGGTTCAAAGGTGAACACCAACTTCTACAAGTGTGGGTCAATTGCCAAAAAGAGATTTATTGTTGGTCAGCATATTGGTAAACTTAGCCAATCACTTGACACCTCCGGGACACTCCATGCCTCTCTGTCAAAAAGCTGGATACATCATCCACCTCAACATCCTCCCAATTTACCTTGCAACTGTTGCAGCTAACCTCAGCTCTCATCAAGAAGAACAGTAATTTTTCCTGGACAAGATCTGAGATCCAAGATATGCTTTGTGAGGTGTAGACATTTGTGTCACCGGACACATTGCTAATGTCATTTTGGATGCTGGTTGTAACAGTCTTGTCTGATAAAGAACCCTGGCGAGCAAAACAATGCCTGAAGCCACCTACAACGCAGTTATATGACACAGGAGGGATCAAAGTTCGGGTCAAAGGTACATTGCAAGCAATGCTCCAAAGTAAGAACAAATAGAAATGGGAAACAGTATATGCGATTCATAATCAAGAATGATCTCTTCTGAGTCAAAAGGCTATGTCGACCTCAACCTTATCCAAAGATCTAGGTGACAACCAACAAAGATTTGGTTCTAGATTCAAACATTACTTTTCAAAACTACTCAATGGGGTGGGGTGCCTGAAGACCGCATGCAGCATAATGCTGAGGAAAAATATTGGCCGGGATTCTCCGCCGACCTGATTCTCCGTTTTGCCAGCGCCTGGGGGTTTCCCAACAGCGTGGGGCTGCCCCACAATGGGAAAACCCATTGACCCGCCGGCATAATGGACAATCCTGCCGGTCAGGGCAGGAATGTGGCGTGGAGGGGCGGAGAATCCCACCCATTAAATCTGCGTGTCTTTTCACATGGAGGAAGGTGCCACGTCCAATTATGAAACAGATCTAACTGCAATTGTTTGCTGTTTGGCATAACCTCTACAGCCAAGTTTTTGAAGCAAACAATGTCTCCCATCTTTCAAGGCCTGAAAGGCATAATCTTAGATAACATCCTTGTCCATGGAACAACTGTCAAAGAACACTGAATGAAACCTAAGGCAGTCTTGAACTGTTTGCAAGAAGTAAGAATAAACGATAAGAGAGAATTCTCTAAAGCGTCTATACAATTTTTAGGCCACATTGCAACAAAGGCTTAAAGGCGGACCCAAAAACACAAGGGCCATCAGTGAATTTTGGACTCCATCATTCCTTCCAGATCTTGTAGCTATCTGGGATGGCCACTTACAACAAGAAACATGGACCTTCATAAAGCCTAAAGGGAAATATGGACAATGTAAGATTCAGGCAGGCACAGAGAATCATAGATCATAGAATCATAGAATTTACAGTGCAGAAGGAGACCATTCGGCCCATCGAGTCTGCATCGGCTCTTGAAAAGAGCACCCTACTCAAGGTCCACACCTCCACCCTATCCCCATAACCCAGTAACCCCACCGAACATTAAGGGCAATTTTGGACACTAAGGGCAATTTAGCATGGCCAATCCACCTAACCTGCACATCTTTGGACTGTGGGAGGAAACCGGAGCACCCGGAGGAAACCCACGCACACACGGGGAGAATGTGCAGACTCTGCATAGAAAATGACCCAAGCTGAGAATCGAACCTGGGACCCTGGAGCTGTGAAGCAATTGTGCTGACCACAATGCTACCGTGCTGCCCCAGAGCCTGCATGTATATTCGTGAGCAAAGAATCCAGACAGCATCGAAACCCCCAACCGATTAGCAATTTAATGACCCATCTCCATAAGACAAAGAACTGATGCTCAGGTAACCGATACAATTCCAGACACATCAGCGCCACTCCCTTTACTCTGGAAGCATAAACAGCAAGGTCAATGACCACCTAGCACACGCCCAGCCATCAAGGTACCCGCCCTTTTATTGGCTCAGATCGAAGGCAGTGATCGAGAACTACCCAATTAATTGGGTCCAAATCTAAGGACCGTCCAAAAAAGCGCGAAACCCCCTGAGGATAAAGACATTGCCATGTGTTTGATTTCTTTTGGATCTGGCTCTCCGGCAATGTCCATCTCCACCTGCAGCACCACGACCAGAAGCAAGTCCAAGTTCAACGCTAGCTACCAGATGGATGAGCCCAGCTGAACAGCAGTTACTTCTCCAGACCCAGCAGATCCAGATTCGAACAAAGGACACTGTTCCTCTGACCTAAGCCGGGTGCCTGAAGTTAAGTACAGGTTGTCATAGTTGTTAGGTGTAGTTTAGCTCGTATGTTTATGTTGCTTGTATAAGTTTTTTTTAAATTTAGAGTGCCAATTATTTTTTCCAATTACGGGGCAATTTAGCGCGGCCAATCCACCTACCCTGCACATCGTTTGGGTTGTGGAGGTGAAACCCACGCAGACACGGGGAGAATGTGCAAACTCCACACGGCAGTGGCCCAGGGCCGGGATTCGAAACCAGGTCCTCAGCGCCGTAGGCAGCAATGCTAACCACTGTGCCACCGTGCTGCCCTGTTGCATGTATAAGTTAATCTTGTGTGTAAATAAAGTATTATTGAACTTGAACTAACTAACTGGTTGTTGGGTCTTTGATCGATATCCGGTTGAACCTTGTGGTGGTATCATTTGATACCTGGCGACTCTGAAAGCAATATAATATCCATATCTAGACAAAGGAAGGGCAACCTTATTGACTGCCATATTTATAGCGAGTAAATATAGCAAAACCTTCAATGATTCCTGGGTTAGTAAATCAGCTGTCAAAATTCCTGCCAAACTCAAGGCAAGTCACAGAGACCTTGAAAAAGTTTTATTGAAGAAGACCCAAGCATGGCATTAGAATGCACACCAGAAGCAAGCATTCCAACAGATTAAAGACACATTGTTCTCATCAGATATCCTGGCTCACTACGAGCCATCCCTACAGACCACAATCGCAGATGATGCCTCACACAGACTGGAGTGTGGGGTGGCGGGGGTGGGGGGGGGGGGGGGGGGGGTGGGGGGGGGGGTGGCGTCAGACCTGTTTCAAGAGCAACAGGATGAGAGATCTATTATGCATCTCGGACACTGCATACCTAATTTCTGTGTTGGTGTCCGAGATGTATAATAGAGCTCTCATCCTGTTTCTCTTGAAACTACATAGCAAATTTCTGTGTTCGGATAATTATGGAGAAGGAGACTCGTGTTTGCGTGAAATTCTCCAACTACATCATTGGGCTGCAAATATTCATCGAGTCAGACCACAAACCGTTAGTTTCATTACTAAATAAAAATGCACTTATCAGATGTCTCCAGATGAATCCAGAGATTCCAATTGCGACTAATGCACTTCACTTATGAGACAGTGTATATCCAGGGTAAGCAACAAACAATTACTGACAGCTTATCCAGGGGCATGGTTGATTAGCCCATGACACAGGATGTTAATCTGGTCAATGAGGTTGAATCTTATTCCCAGTTTATGACAACATAATTTCTATTGAGTTCCAAAAAGCTATAATGGGTATGCCAAGTGCAGGGTGAAGACTGCATCTGCAGTCAGGGTTGGTCACAACAGCATCTCAGTGGAACAGTATTCTGACACCCAGGACTAGTGCGTGGTCAATTCCAGTCCCACAGGCCTTGGAGTCCCAACACAAGTGAATTAATCAATAATCCATTTAACGTTTCTGAGATCTTTGGCCCTTCACTGTTCCAATGACTTTCAGGCATCAGATTTTTAAGTGAAACACAACAACTGTTTATTTGTGCCAAAAAATGAGATAAGACATGCAATAATTGCATTGTATAATGGCCAGCTTATTTATTATTCCCTCCCGTTAATCGTTCCACTCTCTACCCAAACACACACACAAGATATACACATGCAGAGGGAGGGCAAGGGGAATGTAACAGAGGAGAGATGGAAGATGAGTGCCCTTATTTTGGATTTTGAAGTTGTTTTTTCAGCTAAATGTCTTTCCAGGCGCGGAGTGATTAAGAACCACCAGTTGGATGGCTAACAAGAATCTTCTGGCTGCAACATTCAGTCCAAATCCCCAGACTATGGTATTCCCAATGGGGAATCACTTTCACTTTTATTAACCTGAGTCTTCACTCAGAAGATCTGCCTCAGGCCTGTGTAATTCCTATTTGTTTCCAACTCCACCAGAATGTCCCCTAGCTTTACTGAGGAAAAAGAGAGTTCCCCTCACAAGATTTTAAAGAGGGTTTTCTAAACAACTGGCCCTGCCTGCAGCTGCTGCTGGACCCAACTGCCTTGTTGTTCAATCTGACTGTAGAGAGAGAAAGGTCTTTACTTTGAACCTGTAGACAGAGTCCCGTCAGGTAAGAGAGAGTTCAGGGCTGAAGCCCTTCAACTTCTTGATCAAACCGAAACTAAAAACAAAAATACAGTCACACAGAGTAAGGAACATTCCAAAGAAAAACCTGACCAATCAGCATTATCCATTGGCAATCTGAAACAGTGTATTGGCCAACAGCCAAGTCCATCAAGATGTATCATTATTGATTTCAGAGCAACAGCACAGCCTACTGGACGTTCTTTTTTTTAATTAAAGGTGAAATTCTTCTGAAAGGCAACAGTAAATTTTTGTTCACGTACAAAAATGCTCAAAGTCAAAACAAAAGGAAGTAAACAGGGAAAACAGTATTTAAACAGGAGGATCCTTACAATGGTCTTGAAAGCATACATCAAACAATAGAAACACTTCACTGTGATTGATGATTTGCTGGTGTGTGATGAGTGTTTGGTCATTTCTGCCTCACTCTGACGAGAGATTCTGCAACAATCTATCAAGGCCGTATTGGTACCACAATGTGCATAGTACGAGCCCAGATTATAGTGGGAATATCAATCAAATTACCGAAGACGTATTCACGCTGTTAGGTATGCAGACTGCACAAAACAAAGTCCAGAAGGAGCACCTTATCTCCTCTCAGCTCCCTATGAGATCATTGGAACATGTGGAAACAGATCTATTTCTGTACAATGGCAAACCCTTCCTCATCATTTTTGACTATTTCTCTAGGTGGATCGAGGTTAAACATGTAAATGCAATGACTACAGAGTCAGTTATTAAGTCATTGAAAGAAGTCTTCATAACATATGGAATTCTGGAGCGGGTGCTGTCTGACAATGGGCCGCAATTCGTGAATGATTACTTCAGCCTTTTTGCTGAGAAATACTGATTTCACCAACTCACCAGTTTCCAGAGGTATCGTCGATCCAACAAGCGAGGCAGAATGAGGCACTTGTGCCATTAAAACCCTCTTGAAGAAGAATGAGAATTTTCCAATGTAACTTTTAACATACAGGTCTATTCCACTGCAATATTGATTGGCACTGCCAGAGTTGCTGATGGGCAAAAAGCTTAAAACTCAGCTTCCTTTGCTGCAAGAAATTGATCTCAGCGTAGGCAACAATCTTACTCGTTTCCATAAGACTATAAGACATAGGAGCGGAAGTAAGGCCATTCGGCCCATCGAGTCCACTCCACCATTCAATCATGGCTGATTTCAACTCCATTTACCCACTCTCTCTCCATAGCCCTTAATTCCTCGAGAAATCAAGAATTTATCAACTTCTGTCTTAAAGACACTCAACGTCCCGGCCTCCACCGCCCTCTGTGGCAATGAATTCCACAGACCCACCACTCTCTGACTGAAGAAATTTCTCCTCATCTCTGTTCTAAAGTGACTCCCTTTTATTCTAAGGCTGTGCCCCCGGGTCCTAGTCTCCCCTGCTAATGGAAACAACTTCCTTACATCCACCCTATCTAAGCCATTCATTATCTTGTAAGTTTCTATTAGATCTCCCCTCAACCTCCTAAACTCCAATGAATATAATCCCAGGATCCTCAGACGTTCATCGTATGTTAGGCCTACCATTCCTGGGATCATCCGTGTGAATCTCCGCTGGACCCGCTCCAGTGCCAGTATGTCCTTCCTGAAATGTAAGACCCAAAATTGCTCACAGTATTCTAAATGGTGCCTAACTAATGCTTTATAAAGCTTCAGAAGTACATCCCTGCTTTTATATTCCAAGCCTCTTGAGATGAATGACAACATTGCATTTGCTTTCTTAATTACGGACTCAACCTGCAAGTTTACCTTTAGAGAATCCTGGACTAGGACTCCCAAGTCCCCTTGCACTTCAGCATTATGAATTTTGTCACCGTTTAGAAAATAGTCCATGCCTCTATTCTTTTTTCCAAAGTACAAGACCTCGCACTTGCCCACGTTGAATTTCATCAGCCATTTCTTGGACCACTCTCCTAAACTGTCTAAATCTTTCTGCCGCCTCCCCACCTCCTCCATACTACCTGCCCCTCCACCTATCTTTGTATCATCGGCAAACTTAGCCAGAATGCCCCCAGTCCCGTCATCTAGATCGTTAATATATAAAGAGAACAGCTGTGGCCCCAACACTGAACCCTGCGGGACACCACTCGTCACCGGTTGCCATTCCGAAAAAGAACCTTTTATCTCAACTCTCTGCCTTCTGCCTGACAGCCAATCGTCAATCCATGTTAGTACCTTGCCTCGAATACCATGGGCCCTTATTTTACTCAGCAGTCTCCCGTGAGGCACCTTATCAAAGGCCTTTTGGAAGTCAAGATAGATAACATCCATTGGCTCTCCTTGGTCTAACCTATTTGTTATCTCTTCAAAGAACTTCATACCCAAGAAGGTATACTAAGAAGGAAGAGGAGAAATCTTATCCTCAAGGAGAAACACCCATTATATATTTGGAAGAACCAGATGTTGGGAGTCAAACTGACAATGCACCAGACAATGCAACTCTTGTCAAAGACTAGCCAAACCAAAGCAGAAAACTCCAAGGGGAAACAACCCATCTTTTTTTTATTCGTTCATGGGATTTGGGCGCCGCCGGCTGTGCCAGCATTTATTGCCCATCCCTAATTTCCCTTAAGGGGGCAGTTAAGAGTCAACCACATTGCTGTCGGTCCGGAGTCATATGTAAGCCAGACAAGGTAAGGACAACATATTTCCTTCCCTAAAGGGCATTAGTGAACCAGATGGGATTTTACACAATCAACAATTGTTTCATGGTCATCAGTAGACTTTTAATTCCAGATTTATATTGAATTCAAATTTCACCATCTGAAGTGACGGGATTTGAACCTGGATCCCCAGAGATTTACTCTGAGTCTCTGATTTACTAGTCCAGTGATAATACCACTACACCACCCCCTCCCCAAAACTTCCAAATCTCACAATGGAATAATCAAGGTAAACCTGAAACCGTGAGACTAATTAAACTTATAAAGTCAGAGATTTGGAGGGACAAGTGATAGTATGTAAATAAATTTGGGCAAAGAACTGAGTGGAGATGTAGAACTAAGGTGTTTAGGTTTGAAAGAGTCAATATGTGGGACTGGAGAAACAACACTACTCACAGAAGTTGACTGACACAGGGACTTTTGTTTCTGCATTATGTGTTTTTCTAAGCAACATGCAAATATTTATTGCCACAATGTTAAAAAGTTGTCTACAATGCAGGAGGGTAATTAACTGATAATATTTCCTGACAAGATCCTGCGGGAACCTGTAAATCTGAGGCCATTCAAAGGTCTGCTTGTGTGTGTCCTTACTTGCACCAATCATGCCTTGATTTACAAATGTTCGGCCTAGTTTTCAAATTCTTCAATGGTCTGGTCTCTCGCTAGCTCTGTACTCTCCTCCAGCCTTACAACTTTCTGAGATCTTTGCACTCCTCCAATTCTGGCCGCCAGAGCTTCCCTACTTAATTCACTCTATTATTGACAGCTATGCCATGAGTTTCTCAGACCTCAAACAGTAGAAGTCCCTTGTCCTTTTCCTCCTCAAAACCATTCTGGCTCTCTTCTTTCCTGTAAAATGATCCTAATCTGCCTTCATCTTGCTTCACTTCAGCAGTTATTTGGGACCGAGGATAACTTGCTTCCACTTCAGTTCGACGAGTTCCAAAATGGTTGATAAGTCCAATGCATGAACTGCAGACCCTTCCACATACGGAAAGGTGATGCTTGGAGGGTCAGACAAATTAGATATTTAGAGGATTGCATGCACTCTCCGATGCCTTGACTCTGCCTTTGCAAATTTCTGGTGACTTCTCTCTATTTTCAGTGCCTTCCCAAATGAGCTTTCTCTACTTTGGTCGGTCACAAGATAGGCATTTCCATGAGAGAGTGGAGATGCTTAATCTCTTTCAGGAATGCTTTAAGGACATCTATAAGCATTTCCACTGTTATGCTGGGAATTTCCTACCACAACTGAGTTCCAAGTAGAAATGTTTTGGGGGAGAATCTGGAGGCAGGCATAGGAATGACATGTCCCAACCAGCAGAGCTGGTTTTGATTGATGAGCACCTCAATGCTGGGCATGCTGGCTTGGGAGAAGATGCTGTTGTTGGATCATCTTTCATGCCACCAGATTTGGAGGATCCTGCCATAATATCCTCTCGATGATTCTGTGTCAGATTTTGTTTTGATAATGCTGCTGAGATATTTTATGCTACAATCCTCATGGGGAACCATATACTAAATAACCAATGTTACCAAATGACTCTGAAATGAAGAAATTGCCAACAAAATTTTATTTTTTGTAGCTTTTATTTGAGCATAAATAAGAGCCAACACACATTAAACTTGAATGAACAAGCAAATAATTTTTCAAATGAAAAGGGAAATTTCATTTTAAATAATCATCGTTACAACAAAGATACATCGTGTGCCATCACAAGCTCCATCGCCATCCTTGGCTCATATTTCCCCAATAAGCTGTTCTTTTTTCATGCAGGATTGGTCAGGAGTTCAATCTGACTCTCGGAGTTACACAGGTACGATTATTCTCAGCAAGACACAATTCTAAGAACAATCTCCCCCTTGGATCATGACAGTATAGTTTTCTAGAGTTCCTTTTCAATCGACCAACCAATAAGACCCTGGTTCACTGTTTGGCCACTTATGGGGAAAATTCCAGCTCCGCGTCACCAAGCTACTCACACAGCTTTTCAGGTTTTAGATCTTTTTAGCTAGCTAAAACGTTGCCTCTATGAATTCCGACCAGTTGGAAAAACTGACCTCTTCCAGAGGGAGATATGCTTTTCTTCTCACACCACCAGGTTAAAGTCCAACAGGTTTGTTTCGATGTCACTAGCTTTCGGAGCACTGCTCCTTCCTCAGGTGAATGAAGAGGTATGTTCCAGAAACACAAATATAGACAAATTCAAAGATGCCAAACAATGCTAGGAATGCGACCATTAGCAGGTGATTAAATCTTTACAAATCCAGAGATGGGGTAACCCCAGGTTAAAGAGGTGTGAATTGTATCAAGCCAGGACAGTTGGTAGGATTTCGCAGGCCAGATGGTGGGGGATGAATGTAATGCGACATGAATCCCAGGTCCCGGTTGAGGCCGCACTCATGTGTGCGGAACTTGGCTATAAGTTCCTGTTCGGCGATTCTGCGTTGTCGCGCGTCCTGAAGGCCGCCTTGGAGAACGCTTACCCGCAGATCAGAGGCTGAATGCCCTTGACTGCTGAAGTGTTCCCCGACTGGAAGGGAACATTCCTGCCTGGTGATTGTTGCGCGGTGTCCGTTCATTCGTTGTCGCAGCGTCTGCATGGTCTCGCCAATGTACCACGCTTCGGGACATCCTTTCCTGCAGCGTATGAGGTAAACAACGTTGGCCGAGTCGCACGAGTATGTACCGCGTACCTGGTGGGTGGTGTTCTCACGTGTAATAGTGGTATCCATGTCGATGATCTGACACGTCTTGCAGAGATTGCCATGGCAGGGTTGTGTGGTGTCGTGGTCACTGTTCTGAAGACTGGGTAGTTTGCTGCAAACAATGGTTCGTTTGAGGTTGCGCGGTTGTTTGAAGGCGTTTGAGGTTGCGCGGTTGGTTGAAGGTTTGAGGTTGCGCGGTTGTTTGAACCATTGTTTGCAGCAAACTACCCAGTCTTCAGAACAGTGACCACGACACCACACAACCCTGCCATGGCAATCTCTGCAAGACGTGTCAGATCATCGACATGGATACCACTATTACACGTGAGAACACCACCCACCAGGTACGCGGTACATACTCGTGCGACTCGGCCAACGTTGTCTACCTCATACGCTGCAGGAAAGGATGTCCCGAAGCGTGGTACATTGGCGAGACCATGCAGACGCTGCGACAACGAATGAACGGACACCGCACAACAATCACCAGGCAGGAATGTTCCCTTCCAGTCGGGGAACACTTCAGCAGTCAAGGGCATTCAGCCTCTGATCTGCGGGTAAGCGTTCTCCAAGGCGGCCTTCAGGACGCGCGACAACGCAGAATCGCCGAGCAGAAACGTATAGCCAAGTTCCGCACACATGAATGCGGCCTCAACCGGGACCTGGGATTCATGTCGCATTACATTCATCCCCCACCATCTGGCCTGCGAAATCCTACCAACTGTCCTGGCTTGATACAATTCACACCTCTTTAACCTGGGGTTACCCCATCTCTGGATCTGTAAAGATTTAATCACCTGCTAATGGTCGCATTCCTAGCATTGTTTGGCATCTTTGAATTTGTCTATATTTGTGTTTCTGGAACATACCTCTTCATTCACCTGAGGAAGGAGCAGTGCTCCGAAAGCTAGTGACATCGAAACAAACCTGTTGGACTTTAACCTGGTGTTGTAAGACTTCGTACTGTGCTCACCCCAGTCCAACGCCGGCATCTCCACATCATTTCTTCTCGCAGAATTTGGTTTGTTCCCTTTTCTGTCACTGCCTGCTTTCTCCTTGTGTCTGCACCTGTATGCTGATCCCCCTCCCCATCTTCTGTTCAGCTCCCGCCCCCATCTTCTTTACAGCAGAAGCTTATTTTTCTGTCTCCTCTGTTGCCAGACTACACAGTATTTGTATCGTAACTTTCTTCCTGTTGGTATTGCTTCCAGGTCAAGGGTCGCCAAGTGTGCGACTGAGTACAAAATGGGAGAATAAGGGCAGATGAATGTGTTGCTCAAAAGTTGGTGCAAGAGGGAAGACTTTGGATTCCTGAATCACTGGGACCATTTCTGGGGAAGGTGGGACATGTACAAGTGGGACATTCTGCACCTGAACCAGTATGGGACCAACCAACATCCTTGGGGGTGGGTTGGCTAGTGCTGTTAGGAGGAGTTTAAACTCACTTGACAGGGGGAGGGGCCACAGAGTGTTAGTACAATGAATTCGGCCATGTTGAGTTCCAAGGAAGTAAAGCAAGGCTGGATGGCCACTACTTTAATGGTAGGAGTATTATAAATAAGACTCATGAGTTAAGACTCGTGTGGATTGCCAAGGGGAATTGCGATATTGCTGCCATCATAGAGGTGCACTTGAAGGAGATGTAGGACTGGCAACACAACCATCCCGGGTAAAGGATCTTAAGATAGGGGTGGGTGGAAAAGATGAAGTGGTGTTGCAATATTGATGAAGGAGTCAGTTACTGCAGTGATGCACGGTCAATTGCACAAAGACTAATGTTGGGTACATCTGTGGCTTTATTACAGTCAGATGCGTGGCCTCCTGCTGCAGCTGGCGAAATGGCAGGGCACTGGAGGTAATGCATATTTATACAGTTCTCCCTGGGCGGAGCCAGACGGCAGGAGCTACCGGCAAACCTGTAGTGCAGGTCCTACCTTACATCTCCCATTACAGTGGATCACCACATGCAGTAAGGAGTGACGATATTTTGGAAGGGTCTTCAAATGAGGCTTTGTGGGTAGAGTTTAGGAATAAAAAGGGGGCAGTAACATCGCTCGGAGTGTATTAATTGGCCCCAAGCAGTCAGCAGGCAATAGAGGAGCAGATATATAGACAATTCACTGAGGTGTGTAAAAGTAATAATAGGAGAATTATATTCAGGGATTTCAACCTCCCAAACATTAATTGGGATAGTCATAGTGTAAAGGGTTTAGAGGGGCAGATTTCTTGAAATGTATTCAGGAGAGCTTTTTAAATCAATATGTAGAAGGTCCAACAAGGGACGGCGCAGCACTGGATCCCATTCTGGGAATAGGTGTTCGAGGTGGCAGTGGGGAGTATTTTAGTGATAGTGACCACAACACAGTACAATTTAAGTTCGTTAGGATAAAGGAAAAAGATGGTCTGCAAGAAACGGTTTTGGATTGGGGAAAGGCATAATTTATTAAAATAAGGCAGGGTCTGACCAAAGTAGACTGGGAACAGCTCCTTGTGAGAAAATCTGTGGCAGAGCAGTGGGGACGCTAAAAAGGAAATGAGGAGAGCATAGACTAAACATGTTCCCTGCATGGTGAAATGTAGGAGCAACAAGCCCAGAGAACCCTGGATGTCTAGGAATATTCAGGACTGGATAAGAAAGAAAAGAGAAACTTTTAGCAGGTACAAAGAGAGGAAATCAGCAGAGGCCTTAGTGGAGTATAGAAATTGCAGTGGGGGAGTCACACAAGTTTGAAGTGTTAACTCCATTTCTCTCTCCACAGATACTGCCAGAACTATTGAGCTTACCCAACATTTTCTGTTCTTATTTCTAATATTTTGAGCTTGAGCAATGTGAGTTGGTAACATTTCACAGAGCTATACTCGCCTGAGTCAACATCTGGTGTGCAAAATCCATAAATCTTGCAGGAATGACACATCACTGTCCCTTCCTGTGCTGTCATTTTCAGGTTTACTTGTATTACTCTATCTGAAAGTTTATATTACTTGCATATAATAACAACTAATCTATTTAGCACCTTCTACTCCCTCTGCATATAATTACCACTCTCATCAAATTCCTATTTTAGAAATTCATACCCTCACCCTGTGATGTGCTCACAGCTCCTTCCCTTTCTGTACCTTTCAGTCGCAAACCAGCTTTACACGCATCAATGAGCTCCCAACTATACAGCATCTAATTAACATGTCGACCCTGACTTACCACAGTTAACTGCCAACTGACTTGCAGTTGACCAAGTTAAAATCCAAACCATAATTTCACATCAATAAAAGTTTTGCTCTGCTCACAGTCAGCTTTTTTCTGCCGCTGAATCCACATACTAATTAAATTCCCTTTTTGCTTCTCCTTATTCTAATTCTCTTACCATATATCACCATTTGTAATTCTTTCCTAAGGTGCTGTCAAACTAAAACTGATGAGTTCTATTTTGATTTATAGCTTTTTGTGCACACCTCATTGCCTTCACCCCACCAATGGCCCATATTTTAGAATTTTTTCGCCAAGGGTGGAATTCTCCTGTGGCGCCGCCAATGCGTTCAATGTCAGGTTGGGAGGGCGGGAGAGAATTAGATGGGAGTCCAAAAATCAATTTCATGCTAGTGTGAATTTCCCGCTTGATCTCCCGTTGGACCCTGCCATGATGGATCGGGAAATCCACTAGAAGTCGGTGTGAAACTGATTTGCATCCCACTAATGAGTCGTAGATGATGGCCTGACTGGAATCTTCCCCCCCCACACCTAATTCTTCGACTCCAGCGGGAAAACATTCCAGTCCAGAACATGTCTGGAACAGTGTGGCTTGCAAAGTTCGGGACTCACCTGAACAATGACTGGGGTGGCCCCGGACTTTAGGATGGAAGCCACCTGCAACCCGGAACCCCAAAACAGCTCAGCAGTGTGTGGGGCAAGCATTTGTCTCTCAACTGCAGTGTCATCAAGGAGACCTATCTTCCAGCTTCAGTGTTCCTGGAAGATGATCAGGCCAAGGATGCTACCATTAGGTATGCCAACTATGATGTTCCAGTGCTGCGATAATTGACATTCAGCTACAAAACCGTTTTCCTTTGTCCCATTCTGACTCCCTTAATCTTTAGGATTTTTCCTAAACTCCCATTCTGTGAATATTACTCAGTTCTAGACTCGGTCAAATGTTGCCTAAATCTCAGGGACTGATTCTCTAACCTCCCGCTTGATGATTCCTATTGAGGAGTCCTTCCATAACTTTGTTGATAATTGTGCAAATTTTCCCTGTATTTGGTAGGTCGGACACACCTGGGCAATATTCTTGTATGTTTCGGACGTCAAGGTATAAAACCCTTCATAAAAACCCAATGGTCCGAGTTAATTTCTAACACTAGGGTCCTCAGTTGAGCTTGACCTACAAGGAACATATAGCTGGTATTTATGAATCAAGTAGAATTTATGAAGCAAGATTTTACATAGACTTAACAAGAAACAGTGGAGACAGCATAGATGTTTCTGTTGGCAACATATCTCAACCCAAGTCCCACACTAAAGGCACTAAAATCAACAGTTCTGAACACTACCTATCATTATGTTAGAGAAGTTTCCTTCTGGTACAGACAATTAAAACAATGCATGGTGTAAGGGTCCTTACTATTAGTTCCCTGTTTATTCACTTTCCTTTTGTTTCGTCGTTACATTTTTGATCCATGAATGATTAATGGGCATGTGTCTTTAACGCAAGCAGCCTGTATCTTTAATTCAAGTAGTAGATTCTGGAAGTTACAAGAGAGATCACTTTGCTAGTCTGTGCTGGTTTAAAGAAGAGTTGCAGACTTGTTGGCACCAGAGAGAGAGATAGGGTTGGAACGCAGTTTGATTGATTGGCTGGTGACCAATGGATTGGCTCAAAAGGCCGTACGCTGCTCAGTAACAGACAATGATTAGATCCTATGCCAGTTGAATGCTTTTCAGAGTCCCAAGCACTTTCAGTTTGATCGTGGTAGCACAGAGAAAGGCTCAGCTACTCTCGCCTCTCCGTCTGTGCTCTTGGGAGCCTGTGAGTGCTGGATGTCTGGAACTACAGAGGCCTCAATATAAACCACGAACTGAGATCCAAAATTTGAGGAGAATAAAGGATACTAAAAGCTGTGAGTATTGCATTATTGAAACTAGAGAGAATCTGTATGAATGAATCAACGGAGAATACTGGCTATAAACAGAGACTTTAATCTGCAAGCTTGCTGTGAAGTAAGATGTGCTAAAAACCATCATCTGAAATGAAGACTCTTTTTCCTTTTACTCATGATTTTTATTCCTTTCCACTCCTTAATAATATAATAATTGCTTACTGTCACAAGTAGGCTTCAATTAAGTTACTGTGAAAAGCCCCTAGTCACCACATTCCAGTGCCTGTTCGGGAGGCTGGTATGGGAATTGAACCCACGCTGCTGGCATTGTTCTTTATTACAAGCCAGCTCTTTAGCCCACTGTGCTAAACCAGCCCCTTTGTGTGTGTCTGTCGTGTCTGTGTGTGTAGCGGGTGGGGCCAGGTTGAAGTGGGGATTAGGAATTAGCTAATAGTTAACCAGCTGTAGTCACTGCATATTTCATTATAGTTCTTGTTAGAAATAAACAGTAATTGTTTTTACATTTACAAACCTGGTGATTGCTTTGACTGCTTTGACAAAGAGTCATCCAGACTCGAAATGTTAGCTCCCTTCTCTCTCCACAGATGCTGTCAGACCTGCTGCGATTGTCCAGTATTTTCTGTTTTTGTTGTATGACTGTAATTATTGGGCATCCAAGGGCCAAAGACTAGAGGTATTTTTATAAGAATTATTCGTTGATTCACTTGTGCTGCATCGCCAGGGCATGTGGGGCTGGAATTGACCTTGCACTAGCCCAGGGTGCCATAACAATAGTTTGTTTAAACATAAGGTGCCATGCTAAGTTCAGTGCTGTTGACAATTCCTTCAAAGCAGAAAAAGTATTGAATTGAGGCATCATGGCACCTTTGTTGTCAGAATCCATAGCTTCTCCCAAACAACCGCTTCCCTGCTCCCCAACTACTTTGATTATTAATAATCCAACAAAATGCCAAAATTGAACCATTGCATTTTAAACTGCGGTTCCAGAATAAAGAATAGTTGAAGAAAGACGATGGGCCTCCTGAAAAGAAGATGGAACTCCACAAACACCCTGAGGCTGGAAATTGGACCTCCTTCTGAAACTGATAGTAGGCGTTCTTCCTGTAGATGCTCCCCTCTACCCACGGCTGCAGTGTTCTGGAATCCAAGGTTACAGGCGTTGGTCAGGTGAGACCTGTCCTTTGCACGCCATGCTGTACCAGACATATATTTTCCCGCCAGTATATTTACCCGCTGGCATTGTGGCGAATCGAGAGTGGGGAGAAGATTCCGTTAGGCCTTCATCTACATCCCATTACATCTCATTAGCGGGATGCAGATCAGTTTCAAGCCGGCCTCCAATGGGAATCAGCATAAGATCCCGCAAAGTTTCACACCTGTGAAACCGATTTCTGGAGTCTTGCCGAAATCTTCTCCTGTTCGCCATTGAACCTGCCAGTGGAACCATGGGAGAATTTCTGCCCGTGTTCAGTGCCAAAACCCATTGCTTAATGATGCATGTAAAATATAAGGTGGAATGAACTGAATTGGCAGGATATTGGCCTCCATGATGATGGTGACTAGATACAAAAGTTTGAGGTCACGTACCAACTGACTCAAGAACAGCTTCTTCCCTGCTGCCATCAGACTTTTGAATGGACCTACCTCGTATTAAGTTGATCTTTTCTCTGCACCCTAGCGATGACTGTAACATTACATTCTGCAGCCTCTCCTTCCTTCCCTATGTACGGTATGCGTTATCTGTATAGCATGCAAGAAACAATATTTTTCACTGTATACTAATACATGTGACAATAATAAATCAAATCAACACTAATGGAGAGACTGAAACAGATAATCAACCTGAAACTTTGGCTGAAGATGCCTGTAACCTGGCTTCTGCCCTTTGTCATGATAACCTATATGAATTAGTCAATATTAAGGAAATAAAAGAGGGGTAAAACATAAATATAGCATAGGTTTTGAGACACTGAATTTTTATACAGAAAAAAAATAAGTATGTAAATGAAGGCATCATACACCTTGTAAGGGGAACAAAAGCCGACACAATTTAAAATGAATAAGGTGTTGGCAGAAGAATACCATCTGCAGGATTCGCCACGGCGGGATTCTCCGTTGCGGAGCAGCACACCCATGCCCCCGGATTTCCCGGTGGCATGGGGTGACCAACCACAATGGGAAGTCCCACTGGCAGGTGGTGGGAATGGATAATCCTGCTGGCAGTGAGGGCGTGCCGCCCAGGAAAACATGGCTCAGGACCGGAGAATCTCGTCTCAAGTTGCTCATTCCTTATTTGAGCAATAAATGTAAGGGAAATTATTTAACATTAAAGCAATCAGACTAGTAGAACAAAGAACAAAGAAACGTATAGTGCAGGAACAGACCCTTCAGCCATCCAAGCCTACGCCAACCTTGCTGCCCGTCTAACTTAAATCCTTAAAGAACAAAGTACAGCGAGTAAAACCATTTGTCAAACTGTTCTGTCCCAGCATTTGTAACTGGTGCGGCAGATTCTTCGTTCCTGGGACTGAGGTGACACCAGGGCAGGATTTGTGAACTTCTACCACAGCAAAACTAGGGCCGCACCTGGACTGATTCAACGACTGTTAAGGAGCTAGCACCGGCGCCACGTGGAACACAATCGATTCCAATGGGAAACAATGCGGGATTCGCCAGGATCGCGATTGACATGCAGGAGGCTGACAAGCTGCAGCTGCATATATACACTTCACTCCCCACACACAACATCCCAGTCAACAAGATGATAGCGAGGAGAGAGGCACCCCATTTCATGGACGCGGAGCTGGAGACCCTCCTGGACGCCATGGAGGAGAGGTGGGCAAACACCGGCACTAGAAGGAGGCTGCTAGATGCCACCATATGCGTGCCTGGATGCATGTGGCAGAGGTGGTCAGCAACACTGTTCCCACCGGCTTGCAGTGCTGGAAAAAACTGCATGACCTTCTCAGGGCAGCCAGGGTGTGTAGGCAGCACTGTGCCCCTGTCACCAACCCCCGTCCCACACACCCATAACCCCCCCCTCCACACACACACACACACACACACACACCTGGAGGGCGGCCGAACCCCAAACTTGCACCTCATGCCAGCACCCATACCAGAACACGGTGTCACAATGTTTAGCACTGTTGCCTCACAACTGGGTCCCTTTTGGCAGCCGTCGTCTGGGGCAATCGGCCGCCATGGCTGGGTGCCCTGGCCACTGAAACCACCAGCTACACACCCACTTGGCTGCATGCATCGGACTGTCTAACACTATGCGTTTTCTGTCCCACCCCCTAGGAGAAGGCCACCCATAACCGCCGGGAGTGGGAGAAGATTGAAAGGGTCCTCCAGACCTGCGGCCCCTCACCACGGCTGAGCAGAGGGCTCTGGATGCGGTCGGCGGCCCCCAAGAAAGGGCAGTCGCCAGGGTGGAGATCGGCATCGGGCGAGGAAGTGAGACCCTGCTGAGTCACGGTACCCCTTGACACCACCCCCACATCACACTCACACCTACACCACCTTCACACCCACTCTCACACCCACACACGGCACTCCTGAGCACGGCACAGTCACAGCGGGCCATGGCTGAAAGCATTGGCGGCATTGCCAACACGCTGGCCGACGTGGCACAGACACAGAGAGAGGCGGCCTAGTCTCAGAGGGAGATGGCACAGTCACTGGCTAATGTGGCACACATCCAGAACGTGATGATAGTCACAGCATGATGTGGAGCAGACCCAGATGGAGGTGGTCCACTCCCTATGTTCCATAGCCATGAGTGTGCAGACCCTGGTCGAGACAGCAGCTGGCCTCCAGGTCTGGCAGTGCCAGTTGGTGGGAGTCTCCTGGGTTAGCTCTGCTTGCACCCCCGTCTCACGGAGTAGCCCGGGAGCCATCGAACACCCCGAGGGAGGATGAGGAGGTGGAGCCCGTACCAGTGACTCCCAAGGGGCACCAAAGCATCTTGGTCTCCCCCCCTTTTGTCCGTGGTGCATCACATGGGCAGCGGGTAGAACAGGGCCGCACCATATCATCTGGGACACCCGAGCAACAGCTAGGCCCATCCATGCCCGGTCGCCCCAGAAGACGGCCGCCAAAAAGGGACCCAGTTGTGAATAACAGTGCTAACCACTGTGACACCCTGTCACCCTTTGCCACCATGCCACCCTTGATCATAGGTTATGATCATAGGAGGCCGCCACCAGTCCTGATGTACAGTCTGGGGATCCACCTGGTGCTTTTCCCTCATTGGTCAGGGTTTGCTTGTTTCTGCATGATAGGCCCCAAGCCAGTCACATGGACTGCGAGGGCACACCCCTTAAAATGACCGCACTAGCGCATCCCTCCCCATTATGTCCCTGAATAACATATGTACAGACAGGCTATGTACAATAATAATATAATTAAATATAAGGCTGAGGAAACAAAAGGGAAGAGAGTCCAAACAGTCAATCACCGCGTTAACCTATTGGAGATTTCCTGGGTCTCATGGACTGCCTTAACCCCCAACTGGCTCCTCCAACTCAGAGATAACAATGTTGTCAATCTTAGCAGAATTTTCCTGAGAGGCAACCAATCCCACAGGGTTATTCCCTTCTGTAGCTTGTTCCTGGATCAGCGATGGGGCCTCCCCAAGTCTCTTGGATCCCCTGGTGCTGCTTGCCTGCTCCAACTGTTTGGACATTTAGCTGTGGTCATCCGGCTTCTCACATGGTCAACATGTTTCCATACTGTCCTGCCATTCAAAGCCACCACGGATGAAACTAGGCCTGCCTTGGCCAGAATTGATCCTGATAACCATAGGGGCCTGAGCCATAGTTTCTGAAAATGACATGTAGTTGCAGTTGGAGGAGTGCTGGCTGATGGTGTCACTCATGGAGCATCTTCCCTGAGAAGGGCAGTGTGCCAGGGTGGGTGCCAAAGGCCACGGTGCATGCGTCCGCTGTTTGGGTGCACTCTGCTCTTCCCCTGCTCGCCTTGCAGTGCGGTAGAGCCTCGGATTGGTGACTGAGAAGTGTCAACACCTGGTGGGCCACTGGCTTCCCTGGGCCACGCCAGTCCCATTGATGGGGCAGTTGGTGTCCCAGGGTTCCTAGGGGGGTAGACTGGGGAGGGAGGTAGGGGCACCCATACGGTCGGTGGCGTTCTGCACATTTTCGGGACTCAGTGGCCAGTTGGTGGAGTGCAGAGCCGGGTGGCTGCCTTGCAGACTGCAGCAATGGTGGTCCGTGCCCGGGCACCCCGGTGCCACGGCCCATCTCCTGCTTGCCCCCACTACTCCCTCTGGCCTGGCAAATGCCTCCCAGCCAGCGGCACAACTGTCAGCCCAGTGCTGTGGTTTTAGAGACCTTTCTTACATCCTCACTCTCCCTCAGCAGTCACAATGCCCGGTCCCCGCTTTTCAGTACCACAAATGAACCGTGCTGGCATCACTTCTGCCTGATGAGAGCGGAGCATCGCAGGATGCCAGAGAGGACAGGGTCAAGTCCTGATATTAATGATATGTTAACGCATGCTACTGTACGTTTTGCATGCCCAAGCCGGCGCGATACTCCGCCGTTAGTGATTCGTGATTCCAGCGTCGTTGGACAGAGACTCCCGCCCATAATTTGAGATTTCTTCACAATCAACTTTGATAGAGGGCAGGTGGACCATCTGGTGATGTGTGCACTGCATGACATCTGAATGATAACCATAGCACATCTCCCAAAATCTCCAACAGCCGCAGTTAAATAAGAATCATTGACAGAGAATTTGACAAGGTGCTATATTACCACAGTATGATGGATATGCATAGCTGCGACAAAATTGGCCACACAACATTGCAAATGTCTTCTGATAAATGAAAAGTGGCTGAAACTGGGACAGTGCCAAAACTCCATCAGCTCTTGCCCTTATTGGCAGCTTTAAACTTCCGGCATAAAATTATTAGATAATTTATATAAATAAGAAAAAAATCCTTATGCAAATCTTGTTACTTATGTGACACCCCAGCTCACTCACCTCACTGTCTCTTGGTGGCTTGTTAACTTGTCATAACTTGTCATAGAGCAGCAAAGCCCTGCCAAGAGATTTAAAATTATTTTGCGTTCCGAGGTGCTCCTCAATTGACAGCAAATTGTATCCTTGAAATATAACTTGAAAATACTTAAGTTTCTGTTTAATATTTTGACGTGCCCATCATTCTGTCCATCTGTAAGCGTAAGGTGGTTAACCTCAATATGAGTGACAAATGGCAGAAATACAATGCAATTTTATCACTATATAACATATTATGCTGTGCTACAGAAAAGAATTGCTGTCATCTTTTCACAAACTGTGGTAATCAACGCAAAGGCAATTTCCCTCACAGTATTTCCAGCTGCAATACTTTTCTTATTTATTAAGATCTACAGAAAGTTACAAACGGTATATTACCGTTTACTTGGTGTTCCTTTTAATATATTATGTTATTAAAGGGAAAGTGATGGCAGCTCTTGGGCGGGATTATCCAATCGGCGACGCCAAAATTGCGCTTAGCAATTGGCCGGAGAATCCACGTTTACGCTGGAAGCGGTGGCGGCAGCGCTTTTGAGATGCTCCGCCCCCTCAAAAACAGCATACTCGGGGAGTACTTCGCATGTCGTATGGACGCCCTCAGGATGTCACCTGAGGCCTTCTCCCGATGCTCCGCCCCTGATGGGCCGGGTCCCCAGCGGCATGGGGTGCGTGTTCTTACAATGTCCGGGGATCTCGTGTGGTGGCGGGGAACCGTATCCAGCACCACCACAGTCGGCGGGGGGGGGGGGGGGGGGGGGGGGGGTAGCCGTTCTATTGGCAGGGGGGCTTTGGCGGGGACTGGGGGGGGGGGGGTCGGCGGTGGCGAGGGAGGGTACAGGGGGTCAGTTTTTGGCAGGCAGGGTCCACGCATGGCCGGCGCCATGTTGCCACGGACCTGCCCATTTTGCAGCCTTATCCACAGGTAAAGCTGGGGGCTTTAAACTGTGCGGCTGCTAGCCCCCCCCACCAGGTGGAAGATCGGTGCGGGGGCGGCGCCGACTTCTGGTCGTAAGACCAAGACAGATCCTGCGAACATAGCCGCAGAATCGGAGAATCCAGCCCCTTGTCTTGTTCAGTTTTCTTCAGCTCAAAATGTTTTTTTTCCCACAAAGTGGCTGAAAGGGTAAGCTGTTGATGACAGAGCAAGGCAAAATGAGTTTATGAGGCCTCAGTAAAAAGGGCACACAACATAATGGGATGGATTCTCCATCCCGCTGTGACACATTTCTGCCCCGACCCGCCAGCAGGAATCTCCGTTACGCCGGCCGGTCAATGGGGTTTCACATTGTGGGGCAGCCCCACGCTGTCGGGAAACCCCCTGACACCGGCAAAACGGAGAATAACTCCGGCGGAGAATCCAGCCCAATGTCCCCTCTGTAATAACCTGCACAGGACATATGTGGGGATAATTATTTTCCCTGTGCTCGTTGAGGGGTACAAGCTCCCCCGTCCGGCGTGGGGTAGTTTACCCGGGTATGTATAAAATGTCGGCCAGTCTGGAACCGACCGACAGGAGAGAGTACCTGATGAGGTTCGACCGGTACTCATGTATATAATTGTTGCAAAATAAACATTCTTTACTTTTTGCTTACTTCGGAGTCCCCGTGCCTTATCAAACCCTCAACAATAAGATTTAAAGATTGGGAAATAAGCATCGGAAGGCCTGAAAAAGACGGTGAATTCAAGCAGGTGAGTTCAATGTCAAATCAGGTACAGACAGAAAGTAAAGGGAAAGTATAACGGACGGATTTCTCCATCCAGCCAGCCCCGTTTTCTGGCGTGGCGTGACCCTGCCGGCAGCAGGATGCTCTTTCCCATTGTGGCCACCCCTCACCATTGGGAAACCCGCAGGCATGGTGCACTTCTGGTGGAGTGGAGGTTCCCGCTGATGGTAAATCCCGCAGAATAACTCATAAGGAGGCTGTTCGTAACAAAGGTGAATTTATTTAAAACGTACTATGGCAAGCTTAGCATACTATCTCACTCCCAGTTCAAACCTCACTCGGAGGATAGATCTAATCAGGCTTTGAGTTAGGCCTGCTTTTATCCCCTGCCTTAACGAGCTCCAGGTGGTTTGCATCCACCCCTACCTCCATAGCTCATATTGCATGAGTCCCACAGGGAGATTGATGGTTGTTTCCCCATGGTCCTCATCGGGGTTAGAACAGAGAAAAAGATTGTGAGAGAGATAGGGTCAAGAGAGAGAGAGACAGAAAAGAGAAACCTAAAGAAAGAAAGTGACATTTTTTTAAAAGGTCGTTAAAATGTCAAAAAGTTAAGGACTGAAACCCCAAATCTTGCAATAATTACTTTTTGGTGCCCAGCAGGTTGGTTGGCATAATTAACACTGATCGAGGAGCAGCATGTGGTGCAGTGGTTAGCACTGGGACTGCGGCGCTGAGGACCCAGGTATGGTAGTCACCACTGTTCTGTTATATTGTATATATGGGTATTACGGTAAGGCCCCTGCACTACAGGTACGGGGGTAGATCCCTGCCTGCTGGCTCCGCCCAGGTGGCGGAGTATAAATGTGTGTGCTCTCCGAACAGCAGCCATTCTTTAAGGTGCTGTAGGAGGCCACACATCTCTGTGTAATAAAGCCTTGGTTACATTCTACTCTCATCTCGTTGTGATTGATAGTGCATCAATTTATTACACAGAGACTTTTCAGAGATGGACCTCCACAACAAGCTGGATCGCCTGCAGCTGCATCCTCAAGGAGACAACGTCAAAATGGACTTCCAACATTGGCTAGCTTGCTTTGAAGCTTACATCGAGTCTGCGCCAGACCCAATCTCAGAAGCACAGAAGCTCCAGATTCTGTACACGCGCGGCTGAGCTCCAACGTTTTTCCCTCGTCCAGGACGCGCCGACCGACGCAGAGGCCATGGCGCTACTGAAGGAGAATTACACTCAGCAGACCAACAAGATCTACGCCAGGCACCTCCTATCCACACGGCACCAACTTCCCGGTGAGTCTGTGGAAGATTTCTGGCGTGCCCTGCTCGCCCTGGTGAGAGACTGTGACTGCCAGGCCGTTTCGGCCACTGAACATTCTAACCTGCTAATGAGAGACGCGTTCATTACGGGCATAGGGTCTGAGTACATCCGCCAGCGCCTCTTAGAAGGGACCACGCTTGACCTCGCAGTGACCAAGAAATGAGTGCTCTCGCTCACGGTCGCCTCATGCAACGTACAGGCTTATGCCCCCGACCGCACCCCCCCCCCCCTGTGCATCATGGACCCCGCCAGCGGCCACCCCATCGTGGCCCATCAGCGACCGCCCTCAGCCAACCCCACGCCTGCGCCGTGCGGCAGCCAACCAACCCTGGGGGACCCAAGTGCTACTTCTGTGGACAGACAAAACACCCCCGGCAGTGCTGCCCGGGGGGGGAGCACGCTCTGCAAGGCCTGAGGCAAGAAGGGGACATTTTGCTGCAGTGTGCCAGGCCCGCTCAAACGCCGCTATTGTCCCGGCACCCCCCACATGCGGCCAGTGGGCGCCCGCCATCTTCCTCTCCTCCGACCACGTGTGGTCCGTGGGCGCTGTCACCTTGCTCCACTCACAACACGTTCAGCGCGTGGGTGCCGCCATCATGCTTGCCTCAGAACCAATGGGCATCGCCATCTTGCCTGCCCACAGGACACGTGCGGCCTATGGACGCTGCCATCTTACCCGCCTCAGGACACCTGCCCATCGGGCTCTTCATCAGGCCGCTCATCGCCTGCAACCGCCGACAACCAGCCACGTCTCGCCTCGGTCACGTTCAACCAGTCTCGACCGCACAACCTCACGACCGCTTCGACAAAGGTGAAGGTCCGACGGGCATGAGATATCCTGCCTTCTGGACTCCGGGAGCACTGAGAGTTTCATCCATCCCGATACGGTAAGGCACTGCTCCCTCGCGGTACACCCCACTAACCAAAGAATCTCTCTGGCCTCCGGATCCCACTCCGTTGTGATCCGGGGGGACTGCATCACCACCCTCACCATCCAGGGCGTGGAGTTCAGCGGCTTCCGGCTCTACATCCTCCCCAAAATCTGCGCTGCCTTGCTACTCGGCCTGAACTTCCAGTGCAACCTCCAGAGCCTAACCCTGAAATTTGGGAGGCCCCAACCACCCCTTTCTGTTTGCGGCCTCGCGACCCTTAAGGTCGACCCGCCTTCCCTGTTTGCAACCTCACCTCGGATTGCAAACCCATCGCCACCAGGAGTAGACGGTACAGTGCCCCAGGACAGGACCTTCATCAGGTCTGAGGTCCAGCAGCTGCTGCGAGAAGGTATCATCGAGGCCAGCAACAAACCCCTGGAGAGCCCAAGTGGTAGCGGTGAAAACCGGGGAGAAAAGCAGGATGGTTGTTGACTACAGTCAGACCATCAATCGGTACACGCAGCTCGACGCGTACCCCCTCCCACGCATATCTGATATGGTCAATCAGATTGCACAGTACCGGGTCTTCTCGACAGTGGACCTGAAATCTGCCTACCACCAGCTCCCCAACCGTAAGGCGGACAGCCCATACACTACATTTGAAGCAGAAGGCCGTCTTTACCATTTCCATAGGGTTCCCTTCGGCGTCACCAACGGTCTTCGGTCTCGGTCTTCCAGCGGGAGATGGACCGAATGATTGACTGGTATGGGCTGCGGGCCACTTTCCCATACCTGTACAACGCCACCATCTGCGGCCACGAGCAGCAGGACCACGACGATAACCTTTCCAAATTTCTCCATACCGCCACACTCCTCAACCTCAACAAGGAGAAGTGTGTGTTCAGCACAAACCGATTAGCCATCCTCAGCTATGTGGTTCAGAACGGAGTTCTAGGCCTGACCCCGATCGCATGCGCCCCCTCATGGAACTCCCCCTCCCCCACTGCCCCAAGGCCCTCAAACGATGCCTGGGGTTCTTTCCGTATTACGCCCAGTGGGTCCCAAGCTATGCGGACAAGGCCCACTCATTCAATCCACCGCTTTCTCACTGACGGCCGAGGCTCACCAGGCCTTCAACCATATCAAGGCCGACATCGCCAAGGCCGCGATGCACGTGGTCGACGAGACGCCCCCCCCCCTTTCCAGGTCGAGAGCGATGCATCAGACGTCGCTCTGGCCACCACCCTCAATCAGGCAGGCAAGCCCGTGGCATTCTTTTCCCGCACCCTCCATGCCTCCGAGATTCGGCACTCCTCCGTCAAAAAGGAGGCCCAAGCGATCATAGAAGCTGTGCGACAATGGAGGCATTAACTGGCCGGCAGGAGATTCACTCTCCTCACTGACCACCGGTCGGTTGCCTTCAT